>NC_064926.1:35098636-35411818 GCF_023897955.1 Schistocerca gregaria
ATAAAAATCAAGACACGTTCATGGGACCTGTTGAACTATGAAAAGCGTTCCATTGCATCAAATGGTGTATGATGTATGAAATTCTAAGAAAGATAACGGTAAGCTACAGGGATAGATGGGTGATATACAAAAGCACAAAGAGCAAGAAGGAACCATAAGAATGGAAGACCAAGAACCAAGTCTCTGATTGAAAAGGCTGTAAGACAGAGAAGCAGTTATTAGCCGCTACTGTTCGATCAATACATAGAAGAAAAAATAACGGAAATCGAAAAGTTTCAAAAGTGGTATTAAAATTCAGGGAGAAAGAATATCAATTATAAGATTCATTGAAGACTACGCTAATCGAAGTAAAAGTGGACTTACAGGAGCTGTCGAATGGAATGAACAGTCTATTGAGTACAGAATATGGGTTAAAACTATAACGAAGAAAGACGGAAGTGATGAGCAGTAGCAGAAATGAGATTAACCATAAACTTAACACAGAATTTGGTGACCACGTAGTAGATGAAATGGAGGAATCCTGCTTCCATGGAAGCAAAATAATACATTACAGACGAATAAGGAGGACATAAAAAACAGACTATCACAGTCTGCCAAAAAAGAAATCGACCTTAATCATAAAAGGAATGATATTGCACGTTTGTACCACAGCATTGTATAGTAGTGAATCATGGACAGTGAGAACAGAATATAGGTGTTTGATATGTAGTGCTATTGAAGGATGTCGAAAATTAGGTGGACTGATAAGGAGCGACGAGGTATTCTGCAGAATCGACGAAGGAGGGGAACATTGAAAAGAAGACGGGTCAGAATAACAGTACACACGTTCAGTCGCCATGAAATAACTTCCGTGATACTAGAGGAAGTTGTTCAGGGTAAAAAAATGTAGTGGAAGACAGACTTTGGGAAACATAGAACAAATAACTGATGACGTGTAATGCAAGTGCAGTGTGATGCAGGGTTTGGCACAAGAGAGAAATTCTCGGTGAGGCGTACCAGAGCTTATCACTTTTCGATGTGATATAATGATCAACTGTGATCACATTTTGCTTCATTTGAGGGCACGATTTGGTCTCCGTTGTGATACTGATCGGAAGTCCTCATTTACGCTGAGTTGGTGGAATCATTATTTTGCGGATTCCACGTAAATACAGCTAGATGTTAGCAAAAAAAATTGATAGTGACAAGGGTGAAACACAGATATTCTCATTGTTATACCGGGAGAAAATCAATGAATCAATGCCTGGACTCTGCGAAACTTTTGACTTGTTTTTCTAAGGTTGTTGCAACTTATGGGCAATGATCAATAAAGTAAGATATCGAAATGAAATGTTTCAGACATAGATCCAAAGATCGACTACTCAGACTGTACTATATACTCCACATAATTCAGGAATTACTTGTGGAACTGAATCTACTACTATACAAATAATACGAATAGCTGTAGCCAGACGTTAGCTTAATCACCTATATCAGAGTTTTGTTACTGTTCCGAGTCGATCACTCATCTGCGTAAGTTGAAATCAGAAGCCGTAATACTTGCATAATATGTATACCTCGCCCACAATACAGTGTATAGTTCTGATGCTAAGCAGTATTCGCAAAACTTTTTTTACTAATTAATTCTGAGGGCAAGAAAAACCATGTGCTGTAGATGAAGTGGACATTTCTTTATTTCATTATCAACATTGTTTGCCCAGCAATGTCTCACCTCTGAAGAATAACCCGAGATGAATCATCAAATACTGCTAACCTTAAGCCACCTTAAAGCCACAAATTTCCTTGCTGGAATGGCCTGAGTCGAAGAGCTCACTTCTGCTGGATAGGATGGACATTACAACCACTCTTACAACAGAACATTTGTTTACTGGTGGACAAAGCACAATTGTGAGAAGGCGTCTGCTTGGATTTTTCTTTTGCAGTCCAGGTCTGTCGCTAAGCATTTTTATTAATAGCACGATATTCTAGTTCATCCATAGGAAAGAAATAAACACACAATAAAAAACTGTTACGGTCGCATGGATGTATATCGACGGGGTACGCTGCTCTCCGTACTGTACTAGACGCTGGTGGTGGAAGTACGTCGTTCAGCGGCACCTCAGTCTGGGTGCTTTATGTTTGATCTTCAGGTGCATAGTCTTCGAGTGGCACTCCTTAGAGTTTGCCTTGCACAGTTAGATTGGAGTTTATTTGGCCTGTGGTGCTTCTGCTTTCCGTTAACGAAGGTTAAGCCTGATTTGGCACTCCGTACGACGTTTGGTACCTCAGCAGTCGGGTCGGAGCCACCTTCGCGACTAAACGGAAGCCTTTGGAGTGAGAGGTCTTGTGTTTTACATATTGTTCATAAATTGTTGTTTTGGTATTAAATTGGCTGAGGTTTCTTATGGATTTCCAGGCATTTGGTCTGCTGTCTCGCCAGGGCTAGGTCCCATTATTTTAAACGTCGGTCCTTGTTTTGGCTGAGTACGATTTTGGTTCACAGCCTGGTTGTTCTGGTAGTACGCGGGGTTGCTGTGGTTATGTTGCACTCTGTATGGGGCTGTGTGCTCCGAGCCGTGGAGTACCATTTGTGTGAACTGCTTCACTGGGGAGTACTGATCGGGCCATTCCTGGTCCTCTGTTGTATTCGAAATGATTTTATTATTATTTTAAAGTAACATTATCACTTAAATGATTTAATTCTTGTTGCGTTAATTTTAACTAGGGTACTGAGAAATTTAGTTGTGTAATTACGGAAGATTTAATAGTGGCACATGCCCCTTTACCTGTTTCGTAATCTCTTAATTACCGAAAGACTTTAAGCTCATAGTCATATGTTGTGATTTTCTTAAATTTTAGTATTTTTGTGTCATGTTATAGTTTTTTTTAAATTACTGATCACTGGTGTACTGTTCCAAGTATTAAAATGTTTCAGGTAGCTATTACTTGGGTGGAACGCGCGGAACCGCAACGGAGAGAGTAGTTGCGTGCCTTACGTGTCCGTTGTTGGCGCGGCCTGGTGTCCGTCGTTTCTTTTGGTGCACCTGAGTTAAGTATTCTGTTGCCTCCTCCCTTGCGGCCCCGTCGTGTTCTTCTCATAAACATTTCCTTCAAGGTATTTTAGTTAATTTTATGCTAGAATTATTTTAATTTCTTACATTGGTGAGATCTTCCGGCCTTCACTGTTTGTCATAGCTGAGTTGATGTGCCATTGTAATTTCTTAAACTCCATTGTGTGTGCCCTTCGTGATACATATTGTTTGTCATAATAGATTTGAGTATGGCAATTATAATGTCTCATGTATCATGAACTGCGTGTGTAATGGTCCAATAAATGGAGGATTGTCACTTCTGTTTTTGGCGCGCTTCATGCCTCCTTTCTTGTCCCTATTGGTACGCTATCCCTGTACTTGTGTTGGTAAGCCACATCAACTACTGTAAAAGATATTTAACAGATTGTGTTACCATTATCTTAATCTGTGTAATGTGTCACGCACTGTGACGTCTCTGTCAAATGATGTTTGCTATACAGGAGTCTGAGACAATAATTAAAGAAATTAATGTTGGATTGTTTTTACAGTGTGTATGTACATTAATTAATATACACAAGATATTGCTAAATAACAGTAAAATTCATGGTTAACCAATTTATTATAAATTTGATTGGGATAGGATAGGAACAAAAAGTTATTTGCTTAAAACAGTAAGTACTAGGAAGAGACTCTCATTTCATCCCCTCTGGTGTCGTACAGAGTTGTCTCCTGATAGCAGCTGTAGAGTTCATAACTGTTGCCACCACCGTCACTGCTGCAGTCAACTGTGCTGCAATCAGGATGACCATCACTTTGTGAAGGAGATGGTGCAGCGTTGGCCAGTGGCCACTCATATGCATCACCAGCTGCAGCTGCTACTAAATTAGCGAGGCTAAATTTGCTTCTTCATGCACAGCAGAAGCGGGCGGCAGTGAACGTATAGACAGTTCGGTCATTGTGAACTTTAAGAAGCAAACACTGTGCAAAGGTGGGCATGTGTGGAGGGATCGACTGCCCAGCCACTATTTGTAGTAAATATTCACAGGTCTTAAACATACACAATTTTTTTATAACTCGCTTATTAATTGTTGGGAATATTCCCAGAACTGAATCATTTTTAACATTCTATCACCTAGACACATTCTTCCAGAGAATGATATACACACTAAACATGTTTATGCCAGCTGTATCGTATAATAAAACTTGTACTATGTTGACAGAAGACAGATCGGGGCTGTGAACACCATGCCATTTCCTTGTTATTCTTTACATCTACATAAATATGATGCCTACACTTTTTAAATACAGTATGGTCTATAACACTTGACGCACATGATTTAATTTCACAGCTACTGTTTCCACCTCGGTTTTTAATAAACGGATCGGTTCAGATACTTCTGACTGTTATAAGATTTTTATACCTACTCAAAACACTCTTCGAGTGTTTCGCAGTATTCTTACTGCTGCCACAATGTCCTTCTTGTGTGGAAGATATAGTACTTTAGCCTTGACTCCATGTTACACAGAAACGAATTTGGATATCAAACTCATTTGCCTCAGTCAGACAAATACACTTGACTGTAGGAACTGACGTCCCAATTGTGGCAGATGGCTCCCCTTATTTAAGTGCCATAATGGAACTTCCTTAGCAACAATCAGAAACAGAAGGTGACCCTCCTCCAGTCATCAGGCGCGTTTTCTCTTGAGTTTTCATAGATATTTACAATTTCTCTCTCTCAGAGTGTATTCATGTGAGTGGTGCCAGTCAGTCAGTAGTAATCAACGGTGCACCAATGGACAGATGTGGAAAAGACATCATCGATATGCTCTAATAAGCACCATAGTTGATGGTGCTGTAAATTTTAGCGACTTTACCTGTTTTTCGTAATTTCATTGCCGATCAATAACGCAGCAGCTTCCCAATTTCTGTATCATTGCCAAACCACCCCTCCAATGCTTTCCATATCTCATATACTAGATTGCGAACATAGATAGATGACTGTGCAGTGCATCCATTCAAGGTATCCACCAAAATATACTAGACAGCATCCTATATTGATGCAGTTAGGTTGTCTACATATTCCTAGCACTTGCATCACAGAATTTACCATTACGATTGGCCATGTTTTACTATGTGGATGGGAGTCACAGAGTATTCTCACATCCATAGGATAAAGTTGGAGATTGAAAGATCTCCCCTATTTGTCTTTGACCAACCTGTCCTGCAACACTGTCGCGGATTTCATTTGCAACTGACCAGATGTAGGAGTGTACTCACGCACTACATTCAATATCTCGTGGAGTAACAGAGCGAACTGAGTCCATAATTGCTGTTCCACAAAAACTGTTCTGTACCAGTCTTCCACATGGCGCCAATCTAAGTGAACAAGCACCATTGAGATGCATGAATCTTGAGGAGATTCACACCCATTATCGGCTTACAGTAGATATGACAGTGTTGTGCTGTTATAACAGACAGTTAAGGAGAAACGTATGGTTTACGCACGATGGAGCTCCAGACGGATGGAGATTCAAATAGTTTACCAAAATCAGCTGTGCTATCAATTGTAAAGTATTGTTCTAGTGACTGGAGCAGTACCAGGAAGATATTTGCAAGAGAGAAATGATCGTAGAACATAAACACACTCACTTCTAAGGCTACACAGTTCTGCAGGCTATGATGTTAAAGCTATGTGGTTTCCGAAATAGCAGTCTTGCGGAGTGCAGCATGATACAGGCACACACAAACACAGAGAGAAAAATAGTTCATCTGCGCTGTGTGTTGACAACCCTAATACATTTACAAGCAATTTTAGAAACCAAGCATTAGGACCCAGGGGAACAGTCATTTTTCTGATCAGCGATAAGATGACTGGAACTGATTATTTAACAAGGATGACCACTGAATTCAGAGTAATGAATTTATATATGTCAGATCAAAAGCTCAGGTGTGACCCAAATTATTGGTAGCCACTCTATAAATTTTTCTAAATTGTCCATAGCTAAAAAAATGGTTCAAATGGCTCTGAGCACTATGGGACTCAACTGCTGTGGTCATCAGTCCCCTAGAACTCAGAACTACTTAAACCTAACTAACCTAAGGACATCACACACATCCATGCCCGAGGCAGGATTCGAACCTGCGACCGTAGCAGTGGAACGGTTCCGGACTGCGCGCCTAGAACCGCGAGACCACCGCGGCCGGCCCATAGCTGAAGATCATTAAGTTACCAAATGGGGGACTGCAATATACACTTGCAGTCAGTTAATAAACAATCCGTAATCACAGTCCACATTCAGTTGTCACGCTGTTTGTATAGAAGGTAGCTTAACTGGGTGGAAAGCAATCACATAGCTCGATTTATAAATCATGCATAGTTTTTGACATGGATATTGTTAGTGACACTTGTGTGTACATGTAGAACTAAGACCGCTTTTTATGCGCAGTGACAGTTACATGGTCGTTGCGATCGTATTTTTAATAGCTGTTCGTTGCAGGACCACTACGTCTTTCTTCCTAGGACCCACTGGTACCACTCGCAAGGAAAGGAAGTGGGGCGTACCCATCGATCGTGGATTTTCGTTCCATATTGTTCGATGTTACCAGCATTCTGCTATTGACGAAGTATTCTACCTAGCACGTCATAAGTAGCACATTTGCTGAGATCAATAGGCTTATAAAGTAAGTGTTGGGATGTCAATATTCCGACACTCGCAAGGAAATGCTATGTCCAGTCGTAAGTAAGGTATAGATTTAAAGTGGGAAACTGAGATTTTAGCACATGGTAGCTGTAAGAGGGATGAAAGATTTTATGTGAAAAAGTATGTCGAGTCATAAGGAAGATATAGATATTGATATTTCATTCTGAGATGCGTCCCAGAACCACAAACATCAGGACGAAGTATTTCCGATACTTTATTCGTTACAGAGTGTCACCGAATTTGGGCAGCAATCATTATATTTACTTATAATTACAGTAATAAATATGGACTGGTTTCCCTGGGCGATAGCGTTTGGCGTGTGGGGCGTATGGCAGAGTGGCACAGGTATCTGGTGACCAAAAGAATTGACCTTTCTGTCGTAAGGTGAGAGCCATCTGCAAACCTCATGAACTGGTTAGGTGGAGTGCAACTGTATCGTCCTCTAGGTGAGTGCTTACCTATGTGTTGGACAGTCTTGCTCATCGTATGTGTTGTGAGTGTACTCTGATTTTTAGTTCAATATTAAAGAGAAGATTCACTATAGATCACCGACATCTGTCGGCGCTAGAGGTAATGATAACATCTAAACTCCTATCACTCCAGTCGACCCCAGATGCCCTCCACAGCTGGGTCCTCTCCAGCGGGCCGAATCTGGCTGCTAACATGGGGTGATCGCTGAGATTCGCGTACACAGTGGTAAGCAGTGATGCACGATGTTTGGCTAGGGACGCTGCATATGGACATCGGGACAAAGCGATTCTCCAACGGAGGGAATCAGATTCCCAGTGCCTTAAAAGAAATTCTCAGCATAAAAACCAGGAGAGGCTTCTTCGAGACAGAACGTAACGTACTCCAAATCAAAGTAAAATTTCTGTGCAAGAGAAAACGGACAAGAGTAACCCAGTGTTTCTGGACTGATACCGAATACCTACAACCCAACAAGAAGAATATCATTGAAGATTCCGTTGTGTGAATACCACAGACTGGTGTGAACTTACGGAGAAAGTTAAGCAAACAGTGGAATTACGTCAACCCCTGACGAGGAGAAAACTTACGTGGTGAACGTCAGATGCTTTCAGGTAATCGAATATAGGATTAAAGATGGAATGATTTCAATAGTCATAAAACAAGAAGAAAGTGGCAGGTATTCATAGAGAGACGGGGAAACTCCTCTGAAATTACTCGACGAGGAAAACGCAAACAGGATAATAAGAGGTAGGTTGAAATAGAAGTCTTTGACAAGAACAACACAAGAGCCTCCAACAAAATTTAACTGGCTGCCAACCTCCTATGCTTCGAATGACGCGATGGATCCCTGAAAATTAATACAAAGAATAATTGTGAATTTCCAGCCAAATATTCAGTACACTCGTCTAACGTGAAGAGCGATCTGAACAACTCGATTTTTAAAATAAGCAACAAATCCAGGTTCTTTTCCACCTTGACACGAACAAATACTGAAAGTAATCAAATCATTAAGAAACAATACAGCACCTGGCGAAGATAGGATTATTGCAAAATTATGGAAACAGGACTACGAAAACATAAAACCAAAAATTCACAGGACAATCGATGAAGTCTGGAAAACAGAAGACTCTAAGAGAATGGAAGACCACCTTGATACCCCCACTCCACATGAACAGAGACAAAACAGATTCGAACAATTACGGAGGAATATGACATCTTACAGTGACTTATAAAGTCCTCTCTCAAGCGGACCCACATACTGACGCATATCGGAATGATTTCGGGAAAGTGAGATCAAGCATTGGACAGATCTGGAACCTCAGAACCCTTCTACACGTCAGACGACGGCGGAAAACTAAAGTCACCAAAAAAGGCATACGATTCTATTCACAGGCGAACGCTCTTTAAGAGCCTAGGAGAATTAGGAATCGATATAAAGACCAGAGAAATCATCCAGGAAACTTTATCATTAACCACCTGAAAAGTGAAATTAATGGGTGAGATTTCAAACTCATTAGAAATTAACGGAAGAGTCTAACAAGAAGAAAATTATCAGTTAGGGAAAACCATGTCAAAGGTGTCCTGACTGGATAAAAAAAGAAAAAGAGTCACTGTGAAATTGATGACCTTTGCTGATGACCTAGCCGTATGAACAAACAACTAAGATGAAGCCAAACTAGCGCTGGATACAAACTACTTTAAATCTGCTGTAAAATTGAACTCCAAATTTTCTATGGAAAACTCAGTATATGGAACTGGAAAACTTTCACTGAGAACACAGTATGGAGAAATTTGAAGGTCACTCACTTCAAGTACTTAGGATAAACCATCCACCCCGCAAGACTGAACACAATCTCCAACACAGAAAGAATATTCAAACTGCAAAAGGTGTACTAACGGGCGCCATATTACTACAAGAAAGGAGCAATATCTCGCAATAGAAAAGCATGGCAATGCGGCAGGACTCTTTTACCAGTAACCTTGTATGCGGCAGAAACCACAGTTATTAAAAAAGATGAGAAAAATTCGTGACAGAGAGAAACAAGAAAGAAAAATTCTTAGATCAATCTATAGCGCAATTCTCTGAGACAACCTACAAAGGGACTCCGCGAACACATAGACAACAAAACGAGTATATTCAGGAAAACTACAGTTCGACAGACTTCTATGTAGAATGTATGAAAACAGACTCACGAAGAAAATGTTTAACATTGTTAATGCAAACAAATTAAGGACCGATTGGATAAAAGAAACTCAAAGACACCTGCAACAACTGAAAATTTCAGAAGGAGAAGTTGAGGACAGAAAAAAGTTCAGAAATAAAATAAAAAACTACAATCTTGAAGAAGTCTCAACGAAAGAAACACTAGGGAACAAAAGGGAGAAAAAACAAGTGTGAAGTAATGAAGGGTCTTGGGAAGAAAAGAGAACAAGAAAAAGAACGATATGAAGGTGTGATTAGCTCAAGTTCACATGCTCTCCTAAGAGTGAGGAGTGGGCATCCGATATTATGAGAATAATTGCAGATATTTTTGTCTGTGGTACATTAATAAGTACACAAATCAGCGTGTTGATTATTATTTTTTCTCTTAGTCAAGAGGCCTCCCGTAAACAAGTTACATAATTGACTACGAAGGCTTTCCCGGCGTAATAATTGATAATATTCTTCTCGGGTATGCAGCCGGATCATAACGTCTTCAAGACACAATATTTCTGCGGTCCAACTGGCCGCCATCTTCAGGTGAGAGTGCTGGTGCACGATCTCGCCGGCGAGATCGTGCACCAGCACTCTCACCTGAAGATGGCGGCCAGTTGGACCGCGGAAATATTGTGTCTTGAAGACGTTATGATCCGGCTGCATACCCGAGAAGAATATTATCAAGTTACATAATTTACTACCTGTCGTTTTCTGCATGATCTTACCTGCACCGCTAAATCGACTACGGCTGTAGTATAGACTATTCGTTTTGTATACAGACACCAGTGAAGCCTATACATAGCACGCAGGAGCCTAGATTAGCATAATTCGAAACGTGGCCTCTTGCTACTACAGACCGAAAAGATGAGCTAAGTGAAGCGTGCTGCTTTTACATTGATATTGTTAATGAAATTGTGTTTTTTTGTCGTGGTGGTGTGAAGCATTTGCATAAAAAGAAGGAACCGCGGACAGCACACACTCTGTCGTTCTCCAAATGTGGGTTTCTGCTTCGTGTAAACGACTTTGTGATGAAACAGTGATTATTGACCGGTAACACTGAGTAATCCTCACCACACGGTTTATGGACTGTGATCAGTCGTAAGTCTTCTAATGATGCTGTGATGAAAATCTCTACACAGAGATGGGAATGTCTTGACTTGGCTCACTCATTCACTCACTCTTTCACTGACTCGCCGCCCACCCCAAACCACTAAGGACAAAAACCTAGAATTTCCACTCGGTGTTGACTTTATACCGTAGGCGTCGTTTAAGAAGGGATTTCTTGACATTCCACCCCTAACGAGATGAAATAGAGGATGAAACGTTATTTGAAAAATGTCGCTATTAACACAATTTTGAAGTTAGACCTTCGAAAATTGCTACTTGCTTCTCGATCAGAAATAAATAAATAAGTGTTTCAATGTTTTTGTAAATTTACTCCCCATGGGGGTGAAATTGTGGTTGAACATTTTTGAAATAAATCATTATTAAAGAGTTGCTAAATCTTTTTTAAAGCTACATCTATGAAAATTTGCGTCTGGCTTCTCGGTTTACGGATTTTGCAAATGGAACTTCGTAAGGGAGTGAAATGGGAGATGAAATGTTTTATGAAATTATTCATTAGGAAAGCCTCTTCAAAACTAAATTCATGAAAATTTGTAGTTTACATCTGTCTCAGAAATAAAAAAAAGGAATTTCTCAGTTTGTTGGAGTGGCTCTCAAGGGCTGAAATAGAGGAGGAAAATTGTAAGCAAATATTTCATTACATTAAAAAAACCTATATTCATGGGAATTAGTATTTCATTAGTCATTTAGCCATCAAGACAAAAGTTTCTTCGAAAACATCACAATAAGAATGCAAAGGACCTCCATGACTCCACCCACCAGAATTTCTTTTTGGTCGGAAGTACATACGGAAGAGACTACGCTTTAGAGACCTTATGTAGCGTGACAAGTTTAGGTGTTGCAGTCGGTGAACTAAATCAAAGAAAGCTATTTAATAGATACGACGGCAAACTGAATTTGTCAGAACCACAAAGACAAACAAACTGCTCATTAATGCAATAATTTTTCGAAAAGCGTAATATATTTGTTAAACAATTTTTGATGTAATTACTAAGATAATGCTAGCAAAGCAGCGGGAACTTAACTATTATCTCATATGTTGTGTTTTGTAATATGATTCTGTAACAGATGTTTGTTGTTTCTGATTCCCGATTCGAGCGACGGTTGAGGCAGTAGGAGAAGGACCAGTCATTCAATCGTCAAACTGCCCTCTTTGCTGACCAACATTGCCGATAAATGACTTCCAGTTTTCAAAGAAGATCTCCAAAAGATCGTTCGCCCGACCCCATGTTAATACTTCGAGCAAATAAAATAAATTGTAATAAAATAAAATGTTTAACAAGTTCATGTTCAGATCTAGCCACGAGCAGATGAAATCTGTACATATGAGTTATTAATGGGTTTTGTAGTGAATCTAACGAAGTTGTTAAAGAAAGAACAAACTAATTCTTGAGATTTTCAGAAATTTACTAGAAGAAGACTGATTTGGCACAGAGAGATTTGAAAAGGAGGTGTGCGTCGGTCAAAATTTCTAGGCCGTGATGTTCAATTTATTACACCGCTCAAGTTTAGATACAAGATAGTAAGATCTCTGCTTTAGTGAAACTACCTGTTTTAGATTTTTCGTTTGAAATTTGTGGATCTTATTTCAGAACATTTCAAACAAAAGTGAGCTGTTTAGGATCTCTCTATTGCTAACTGGCATTATATAACGAAGAATTATAAAGTTTGTGTTAAAAGCAGTTATTTAATGACAATTCTTAAAGGCAAAACAGAGACTGCAGTAAAGGGCAACTTACATTGGCAACAATAAGAGTATATTTGAAAGGTGTACATTACACTGCGTGCATTTCTAAAGTTAAAAAAAAGTATCGTATTCAAGTAAAAATTCTGATAAATAAACGGTTTAGAATATGTGCGGCTTAGTAGCTGTACTTCTGTATACTGTGTTTTTGAGAGGTAATAACGATCTGTGATAACTTATTACTTCACAAAAACACAGTATACAGAAGCACATCTACATAAGCCGTACATATTCTTGTATAAATGCCTATATATATACACAAGGTGCTTTGTGTTTTTAAGGGGAGTAGGACGTCAAACGTGCCGACTTGGAGCAGAAGAGACACCACAGAACATTTTGATTTCCACTGTCTATAGTTTTACAAATATATTCATAAAACTTTGTGAGCGTGATCAGGAAGGATTCAGGATTCGCACTAATTGCAGTGGAAGATCGAAAACATTAACAAAATAAACCTTTTTACATGCGAAATTTCATCATTTTTTCACTTACTAATAGCTGCATTTGTTGCTATAGGTACACATTTCTTCTTGATTAATACAGATTCTTCGATGAATTTTGCGCAGTATACACACCATACTTACAGGAGTGTGAAAGTCTAGAATTTATTTAACTAAAAAAAAATATATGGGCTGTAACATTTTAAACTTCATGTTTAGAAAAAACTCAAATTTTATTTTTAATTATCTCCATTTTTACCACAGTTTTTAATAGATTTGGAAAATTCTACAGCTTCAGCCTGCAAGTATAGTTTGTATGCTATGCAAAATTCATCGATGAATGTCTCTTACTTCTGAAGAAAAGTGTACCTATAGCAACAAATGCAGCCAATAGTAAGTGAAAAAATTATGAAATTTCCCATGTGAAAAAAATTATTTTGTTATGGTGTTGGACTTTCACTGATACGAGTATACATCTTCAATCCTTCCTGGCCATGCTGACAAAGTTTTATGAATTTACTTGTAAAAGTATAGACAGTGGAAATTAAAATGTCCTGTCGTGTCTCTCCTGCTCCAAGTCAGCACGTTTGACGTCCTACCCCCCTTGAACATCTTAGTTATGACAAACCTTTTATACCGGGCTGATTTTTATCAGCATGTCAACTTTGCGTAAAGTCTAAGGTAAAATGAAAATGTTTCACAACAAAAAGATTTTTAAGACCTAAATATGACAACATTGTCAGTCGAAACCAATTGTCTTAAATAAAGAAATATTTTATGCAGTCTAGGTGTTGCAAGTTTTTAGCAAGTAAAACACATCTCTCTTTTACTATTCTTTGGTACTGTTCAGTGGTATGTGCCTGTGGTATGAATTCCACACTATTCCCACAGCACATCGTACCAGATAGGTGGCACATTTCGTCGACCAACAGGAAAATTTGACGAGTCTTCAATATAGTGACCATGAAAGGTCGAGATCCAGGGGCAGCAGCAATACCACAAACAAGAAAGAAGAAGAAGAAGTGGAAGCATACGTGGTTTTACTCTGTCCAGGAGGCTCACTAATGAAAGACGCAGTGACAGTTCGCCATAAACCGGCTTCACATCGCAGTAGCAGTCGGCGTGGGCAGTACACTGGCATTGCACTACATACGCATTTGGCACTTGCAGTAAGATGACAGCGGAACAGAGATGTAATTGAAGCAGTTGGCATAAGATCGCAGCGCTGACGGCGCAGTGCAGAGTCGTCCACAGCAATAGCAACGACTCCATACAAAATAAAATAACAAATATGGCCAGTAAAATCCAATGTGTAAATCATATCTTATTGTCGGGGAAGAGGAATATTTGCGGAGCGAAAAGAGGCCAATAGCAAACCCAAAGAGCTATTAGATGCACTTACTTCTGAGTGTTACAGTTGATGGGAGATAGTGATTACAATAATTCTAACATATTTTTGGCTGTAGTGTATCATCCTTGTTGAGAAGAATGGACAGCGTTAAGTCGTAAATCAGATGAAATATTATGTCATGCACATAGTGACAAAACCGAATTGGCTATTAAAGCAGATACTAAAAAATCAGAATCCCGTCAAAGAGGACAGTAACGAAACAGAACTCCCTACTAAAACAGATAATATCAACACCAATTTGTCCAGTGAGGTAGATAATAATAAAATCCAATTGTCCAGTAGTGTAGATAGTATAATGAAGAATTATAAATACAAATGAAACAGGTGAGAGGACATATTACAGCGGTTCAAATGGTTCAAATGGCTCAGAGCACTATGGGACTTAACATCTGGGGTCATCAGGCCCCTAGAACGTGGAACTACTTAAACCTAACTAACCTAAGGACATCACACACATTCATGCCCGAGGCAGGGATTCGAACCTGCGATCATAGTGGTCGCGCGGTTTCAGCAGAAGAGCCTGGAACCGCTCGAGAACCGCGGCCGGCCTATTACAAAGGAACTGGTACAAAAGACAGGAGCAGTACGAAATAAGATAAAAATTGTAAACCAAATGTAAGATTCATTCATTAAGCAAAAGGCGGAATTCGTAATGCAGATAGAAATGTCAACTAAAGAAGTTAGTAAAGGCAAGTTTAAAAGAAATAAAGAAATGTCAGAAGAGGTAGTGGTAGTGCAACAACCGGTTGTAGATGAAATTAGTATACTGATGAAAAGAAGTATTAACCGAAATAAAATCTGACGGCGCTGCATTACAGGGTGACGGCTTTAGAATGCCATGTAACAATGAGGAGGATTTACTGGGTCAAGTAAAAATCGTATATTTACAATGGGACGTAAACAGCAAAATGTTTGAAAACGTCCGGCTGAAAAATAGCAATCCCAGAGTTATATATAATTTTCGGCTCAATTTCAAGAATATATATAGAAGAACCACAACGGTGTAGCTAACGCGCCACCAACCTGACGTGAAGAAGGTACTAACAGTGTGCACTGGCGCTCTAGATGCGCTGGTGAAAATCGTAGATTGCTTCCCAGAGACATATCTATCCGTGTGCATCGCTACAGTTTGCCCACAGCCTCAGTCAAATAATAATATCTAGTTTGGGGGGTGCTGAACTACCTGGTTATCAGCGCCCGTACAGATTCCCAATTTTTCACTGTCCAATCTCGCCGGTTTCCAGAATGACGATGAATTGATGAAGACAGCTCCTCAGCTCATCAGGTGGAGACAGTTCCCGACCCGGCCGGGTGTGGAGCCCACGACCGCATGATCCAGAGAAGGCAACGCTGGTCCCTAGACCCACGGCCTCAGGCAGATAACGCTCTCGCTGCATAACAAGCGCTGATCGCCGAGCCCATGACGCACATTGCTGCGTTACGAACTCAGAGCAACAGTCAGCTATTCCAGCGCTGCCTTTCACTAGAATTGTCTAATCTGTCGTTTGACACCACAGATAAGAAAGCGCTAATTCTAATATCAGTACTTTTCTACCCGGAACACACATACCGCAAGTACTTCCATAAATACGACTGAACATTTCTTTTTTGTCACAGATTAATTCTTTTCCACTGAATTCGCCCATCTCGATGCACAGGCTACTGAATGTTCTTTGTCGTAAACGCCTTGATTCAGCACACTCTAGTATATGACTGGATGCATAGCGTCAAAGAATAAACCTCCTGTTGAAATTAGGAGACACCAAATCTATTATTCGTGTCAAGGCATCTGTTACAATCTTAGCATTCAGATGTCGATAATCGCATCACACCTTGGATTTTTGTGGCACATTCGATGACGAAAATCCCTATGCTCTAAGGGCAGTTATTTTCCTCAGTTACTTTCCAAACTGTGGTGGATAGCATTGTTTCTGTTTCACCAAATTTCTATTTTCAATCAACAAGTGAGCCACTATGTCCTGTGATTTTTCTCTCCTACTACCCCATCCATCACACAATCCATCTTTGCATAACAGCCCCCCCCCCCCCTCCTGGCAGCATCAGAATTTACAGGGAGCCCCCATAGGTGAGTTCCTCCTGGCGGTTAACAACTGTTATTTCCGTAGTCCACTACCCCTGAAACTAATACTTTTACATTGACCTCTGCCGTTATTTTAGCTGTTTTGTGGCTAGCACCACAGCCTCCGTACTTGTCCCATCCGCCCATTCCCTTTAAACCCTACATTAGTCGAAAATACTTCCCGTCGGCTTTGGATTTCGGCCTGAACATTAATTTTCTCCCATTTTGCTGCCGACCGAACAGCTGTTTTCAAATTAAAGAGAACCCCTGTTTGCATTTTATTAAGCATTTCTCAGAGCAAACTTTTTTAAAATGCTTTAAGCGATGTTTGATCAGCCACTCATAATGCTCTCCCATTCACTGTGGTGTCCTGTCAGAATTCAGATCGACAACCATGGATCTATCTTATTCTATCCGGAAATTCATCCACTAACAGGATGTAGAGGCTTATCTCACTAGGGGTAATACAGATACAGCCTACAGGAGACCTTTGGAGAGAAGAGAACCACTTATATGAATATCAAGAGCTCAGATGGAAACCCAATTTTAAGTAAAGAAGGGAAGGCAGAAAGGTGGAAGGAGAGTAAAGAGGGTTTATACAAGGGCGATGTACTTCAGGACAATATTATGGAAATGGAAGAGGATGTAGATGAAGACGAAATGGGAGATAAGATACTGCGCGAAGAGTTTTACAGAGCACTGAAAGACCTGAGTCGAAACAAGGCCCCGGGAGCAGGCAACATTCCATTAGAGCTGCTGACAGCCTTGGGAGAGCCAGTCCTGACAAAATTCTACCATCTGGTGAGCAAGATGTAGGAGACAGGTGAAATACTCTCAGACTTGTGTTGGAACACGTGAGACAATAATAACCTTACGATTTATCTTAGAAGAAAGATTAAGAAAAGGCAAACCTACGTTTCTAGCATTTGTAGACTTAGATAAAGCTTTTGACAATGTTAACTGGAATACTCTCTTTCAAATTCTGAATGTGGCAGGAGTAAA
Source organism: Schistocerca gregaria (assembly GCF_023897955.1). NCBI lineage: Eukaryota > Metazoa > Arthropoda > Insecta > Orthoptera > Acrididae > Schistocerca > Schistocerca gregaria. The sequence goes on from NC_064926.1 coordinate 35,115,817, forward strand.
ATACTGGGAGCGAATGGCTATTAACAATTTGTACAGAAACCAGATGGCAGTTATGAGAGTCGAGGGACATGAAAGGGAAGCAGTGCTTCTGAAGGGGGTGAGACAGGATTGTAGCCTCTCCTCGATGTTCTTCAATCTGTATATTGAGCAAGCAATAAAGGAAAAAAAAGAAAAATTCGGAGTAGGTATTAAAATTCATGGAGAAGAAATAAAAACTTTGAGGTTAGCCGATGACATTGTTATTCTGTCAGAGACAGCAAAGGACTTGGAAGAACAGTTGAACAGAATGGACAGTGTCTTGAAAGAAGGATATAAGATGAACGTCAACAAAAGCAAAACGAGGATAATGGAATGTAGTCGAATTAAATCGGGTGATGCTGCGTGAAGTAGGTTAGGAAATGAGACACTTAAAGTAGTAAAGGAGTTTTGCTATTTAGGGAGTTAAATAACTGATGATGGTCGAATTAGAGAGGATATAAAATGTAGACTGGCAATGGCAAGGAAATCGTTTCTGAAGAAGAGAAATTTGTTAACATCGAGTATAGATTTAAGTGTCAGGAAGTCGTTTCTGGAAGTATTTGTATGGAGTGTAGCCATGTATGGAAGTGAAACATGGACGATAAATAGTTTGGACAAGAAGAGAATAGAAGCTTTCGAAATGTGGTACTACAGAAGAATGCTGAAGATTAGGTGGGTAGATCACATAACTAATGAGGAGGTATTGAATAGAATTGGGGAGAAGAGGAGTTTGTGAACAACTTGACAAAAAGAAGGGACCGGTTGGTAGGACATGTTTTGAGGCATCAAGGGATCACAAATTTAGCATTGGATGGCAGCGTGGAGGGTAAAAATCGTAGAGGGAGACCAGATTCAGAAGGATGTAGGTTGCAGTAAGTACTGGGAGATGAAGAAGCTTGCACAGGATAGAGTAGCATGGAGAGCTGCATCAAACCAGTCTCAGGACTGAAGACCACAACAACAAGTGATCTCTGAAATGCCCACCACTGTTCTACTCTCTATATCCCTACCCCTAGCCTTTCTCAAACTTCTGAAATGTCCCTGCTACCATATGAGCCTCTGTATACAGCACATATGCGTCTATTCTCCAGTTAACCATAACGTTGACAATACCTCTAAAGCCTGATACACCTACAGATTCATTATCTCGACATCTGCGTAATTCCCAACAAATGCTTGTATAACTTCATTCGATTTACAATAAAAAGGAGTAACTAGACCTGCAACTGATAAATGTACATCTTGCTGTAGCGACTGCGCTTCTAATAGGCTACAGGATTCAACACTAACTGTAGATAACATCGTGAAGTGTTGGTAGCTGGCTGTGGGTGGATGGAATCTTAGTAGCGCCAGAGCTAGTGTATGGAAATTCTCAGTGCTCTTTATTACTTCACCTTGCTGCATCCTAGTACAGGAAACCGCTGTATCGAGGACTGCTGACGCCTACGATTACTCATGCCTCACAGCGTCGGCCAGGCGTGAGCTTCGTGAAGCAGTCACTGCCGCCAGCGGTTCTGCTCCATGCCCAGAGGCCTGTGCAAAGCCTATGTACTCCGGCGGCGCGCTAGTGGTGGTGGTTGGCAAGCTGCTACCCTGAGCCAGTGCTGGCTCGCTGTAACGGCGGCTCCAGTGGCGGTGGGCACAAGATTAACTGTTCAAAATGGTTCAAATGTCTCTGAGTACTATGGGACTTAACATCTATGGTCATCAGTCCCCTAGAACTTAGAATTACTTAAACCTTACTAACCTAAGGACATCATACAACACCCAGCCATCACGAGGCTGAGAAAATCCCTGACCCAGCCGGGAATCGAACCCGGGAACCCGGGCGTGGGAAGCGAGAATGCTACCGCACGACCACGAGATGCGGGCCAGCAACTGTGAGGGCTGTCCCGGCACAGATGTGAACTACAGTGATAGAACAGTGGTGCTGACAGAAATAATTTTAGTGCAAATGAATTGGGTGTATTTCCTTATACGAGCCGTAAATGTTTGGTTTCTCCTTTTGACAAGACAATTAAACACTTCGGCAGCTGATCGTGTGGAAAGGCTTGTAACACTTTGCTGCTTGAGTACCACTGCATTAACTACACTACTGGCCATTAAAATTGCTACACCAAGAAGAAATGCAGAAGATAAACGGGTATTCATTGCACAAATATATTATACTAGAACTGACATGTGATTACATTTTCACGCAATTTGAGTGCATAGATCCTGAGAAATCAGCGCCCAGAACAACCACCTCTGGCCGTAATAATGGCCTTGATACGCCTGAGCATTGAGTCAAAGCTTAGACGGCGTGTACAGGTACAGCTGCCCTTACAGCTTCAACACGATACCACAGTTCATCAAGAGTAGTGGCTGGCGTATTGTGACGAGCCAGTTGCTTGGCCACCATTGACCAGATGTTTTCAATTGGTGACAAATCTGCAGAATGTGCTCGCCAGGTCAGCAGTCGAACATTTTCTGTATCCTGAAAGACCTTTGCAGGACCTGCAACATGCGGTCTAGCATTAGCCTGCTAAAATGTAGGGTTTCGCGGGGATCGAATGAAGGGTAGAGCCACGAGTCGTAACACATCTGAAATGTAACGTCCACTGTTCAAAGTGCCGTCAATGCGAACAAGAGGTGACCGAAACGTGCAACCAATGGCACCCCATACCATCACGCCAGGTGATACGCCAGTATGGTGATGACGAATACACGCTTCCAATTTGCGTTTACCGCGATGTCGCCAAAAACGGATGCGACCATCATGATGCTGCAAACAGAACCTGTATTCATCTGAAAAAATGACGTTTTGCCATTCGTGCACCCAGGTTCGTCGTTGAGTATACAATCGCAGGCGCTCGTGTCTGTGATACAGCGTCAAGGGTAACCGCAGCCATGGTCTCCGAGCTGATAGTCCATGCTCCTGCAAACATCGTCGAACTGTTCGTGCAGATGGTTGTTGTCTTGCAAACGTCCCCATCTGTTGACTCAGGGATCGAAACGTGGCTGCACGATCCATTAAGCCATGCGAATAAGATGCCTGTCTTCTCGACTGCTAATGATACGAGGCCGTTGAAATCTAGCACGGCGTTCCGTATTACCCTCCTGAACCCACCGATTCCATATTCTGCTAACAGTCATTGGATCTCGACCAACGCGAGCAGCAATGTCGCGATACGATAAACCGCAATTGCGATAGGCTAAAATGCGACCTTTATCAAAGTCGGAAACATGGTGGTACGCATTTCTCCTCCTTACACGAGGCATCACAACAACGTTTCACCAGGCAACTGCTGTTTGTGTATGAGAAATCGGTTGGAGACTTTCCTCGTGTCAGCACGTTGTAGGTGTCGCCACCAGCGCCAACCTGGTGTCAATGCTCTGAAAAGCTAATCATCTGCATATCACAGCATCTTATTCCTGTCGAATAAATTTTGCGTCTGTAGCACGTCATGTTCGTGGTGTAGCAATTTTAATGGCCAGTAGTGTATTTCTACACAGTACCAGAGCGGCCTGCCTCACAATAATTCGATGGCTATGTTTCATTTCACAAAGCACGCTACCTTTGATCGCCTATGGTTGGCACTGCTGCAATCTTCTTTCTTCTTGTCCTCCGTGAGTAACTCTTTGCCAGTCTCAGTCACTTGCCTTACAGTCCTGTTGCGAAGATAGCTTGTGATCATGTACCTCGTGCTATACTTCTTCCTTTAGCTCGCCTGGTACTGCTGTACACAGACCCAGACTTGTTGCCCTACAGAACAATGCTTAATGCAAAAAGAACTGCCATTGCTTCATTAGTAGCTTGCTTTCTTTGTCAATAGCTTGCACTTTCTACGATTCTGGAAGGCTGCGACCGAGTACCTCGTCAATCCATCCACGTTTCCTTGATTCTTGTCCTATATAGAGACTAATTTAAACTCAATCATAGTTTCAACACTCTTCTCTTGAACCTGGTGGAAGTATCGTTCAACCCAATCAGCCACCTTAGTACTGTGATAGATTACCGCCTTCAACTTTTAACTGTGCAAGTAACTTCTAAAGTATGTTACCCCCATGTATCAGGCTTAAGATCTCTTCTGACATGGAGTAATTTATCTGAGTCATGTTCACCTGCCATTAGGTATAAGCCAAAGGATACTCCTCACTAAATACCATCTGATTCAAAACCTGATCCAGTGTTCAATTCCTATAAATGACAAACATCAACACTAGAACCAATGGTACAGCCTCTGTCAGGTTTTCAAAGGCAGCTTAACACTCCATTGCCAACTGAAATTTTACAACCTTTCTAAATAATCGCATAGGGAACTGTGCATAATCTGCAAAACCTATTCTCTAATTCTCTGTAATAATTAGCAAACCCCAAGAATGACATTAACTCCTTTCTTGTGCAAAGAGCTAGACAATCTTACAGTGCCTGCACCAAATTCGAGACTGTTTCTACCCCTTCGCAATTAATCATATTTCCTAAATAACCCACTCTTCTACGCTCAATGTAAAATGAGCAGTCCATGATCTTATAATCAATTCCATCAACTTCCACCAGATGCCTCGAAATCTAAATTATAGCATATAAATACGAAACCCATTGCTGATGTTTCAAACCCCTCAGTACTCCGTTCAACAACAACTGAAACAGATTGTGCTTTTCTGAAACTGAACGGCATTCACCAATATTGTTAACTGCCCCAGGTGAACCGCAGTTTTTTCCAGTGCTCCTGAGTTACCGCCAGTTGGTGACCCCAGACCTGTTGTAGAGTAGTACTGGCACTGCCATTGGTTGTCAAGGATTTCCATTATGTTGGGTGTCCAGCATACATCATTTACTGTTCTGCTATCCAAGTGCTGATACTCAAAACAAAATATATAGTTTCTCACTTACTTTACAATGCCTGTTCCTTCGGACACGCGTGCATGTCTGAAGGAATAGACGTTGCATGTGATCCACATATGTTATCAATATTACGAAATTTATTCACCGAATGCAAATACTTTCACAATATCTGTATTAGGTACAGATATACCACGTATTAGTGGCACATGAAAATGTTAGCCGTTCAGGAATCAAATCCGGATTTTCCACTTATTACGAGCAGTCACCTTAACCAATTTGGCTATCTGTGCATGATCCCCCGAATGATTGAAACCTACACATACCTCACTGTCTACATCCCCTAATGGTCCTAACATTTCTTGGATTCCCAGAACAGAGAGAATGAGACACAATGTTCAACGTTATGATCGTTGTTTTGCCAGTCTAGGCTTGCATTACTAATTTCACAGTGTCTGTTGCTTCAAACATGCATACATGGATGGCTCAAGTGGTTAAGACAACCACTCGCGATAAGCAGAAATAGGGATTTGAGTCGCAGTCCAGCGCAAGTTTTGATGTGTCACTAACACGTAGTATATGTATACTTAATACAGTGAATAAATTTCTTACTACTGTGTTTTGGTCTGTTTGCCAGCATTTTTAGGTACAGCGACAAGGTGCTCCCCAAAGGCTAGTGGTCTCCCTGTTATGGAACCACTCAGTTATAGTTTGCAAATGCCAAGGTATATGATGTGATTTCTGTTATACAGTATTCTGTTCCCAATTGGAGATGTGTTTTGGGCTTCACTGGCTGTGGGCGCTGAGGATTAAATAGTTCCTCGATTTCCTATGGTTATTTTTCCATTTCCAATCTCTTTGCTTCAGACGATCTACCTTCACATGTAACGCAGTTTTAGAGATAGCTTGTGCATGATTATGGTCCACACTCGATGTGCCGAAATCATCTTCGTCCAAAACTCTAAACTTGATACCAACAGTCGTTTGGTTAGCTTCACCGTACTGACGCCAGAATTATCTATACTGAAGTGTACCACTCTTTCATCGTCGTCTCCTGTATGCATGCAACGATTCCTGGTATGAAACATCGTAATGCAATCATCAACTCATTCTCTAGTGGCTCTATGACGCATGAAACGTTAACGCGTCGTTCTGACCCTATAAAGTAGTTGTTCGATTACTTCTGGCACTGTTTCTGCGAATTAAACGTTGTAGTGTCAGCACACTGAATAATTTTAAAGCTGATTAACCTTGCGACAGTACTTGTAATTCAGTGGTGATAGATTCTGCCAATTATTACATTCTCCCCGTGAGATCCACCGTACATGACCTAAAGTAAATTTTGCCACTATTCTTGAACAGAAAATCAAGTTCCAGGATCACGCGGTAATCTTCACTTACATGGGATACTACTTTCACACATTCTTAGAATCATCAACCCAAAAAGGAAAACGTAATATTTCTCAGTCTATAACTTAAAGTCACTATCTTTCACCGTATGCGACTACAGTATGGCAGGTTCATCCTTTCCTGCCCTACGAGGTCAGATTTATCACTGATACATGCGCTCTGCGTCCAGCGAATACTTACGCTTCTTACCCTTTTGGCTGCTACAACACCACACTCCGCTATTACATACGTTTCAGGACCACTGATATTTAAGGGGGACGCTGCCCAGAGGACTTTTTCTTCTTGTTTGCATTAAATACATGAATATTCTGTCCCTGCCCATTCTGTCCCTGCCCATTCTGTCCCTTGCTTCTGAAGTCCCACCACGGGTGCCTAACCACACTATGATTCCCACTTTGTAATTGAGGACTCTTCGTAAAGATGGGAGCCATCTGTAACAAGTTATGTGAGTAGATAAAATACCTAGCCTGTTGCTCTCCCTTGTTACTGTATCTATCTCCTCCTGTTCTGTAGCTATTCTAAGCTGTGTTTAAGTCTTTTAGGGCCCTATCGGATCGCTTCTAGACATGCTGTATCATGTGGTGAAAAGCTCCTTAGAAAAGCGTCTACAAACGTATGCTCCACTTCCTGGAGGGTAGTCATATTCGCTTCATTTCCCATGCATTCGTAATTAAGCTCAATGATTTTTCTTATCCTATCACTGCCTGTGCGATTTTCCACCCAACTGCACCTAAAACACTTCACGCTGAACTTCTCCCTATAGTGTTGCTTGAACCTTTGCTCAAATTGCACAGACATCAATGCATTTTCAGCTTCTCATTATACATAATAAATGCTTTTACCTCACCCATCAATCCCAATATTGCCATGTCTGATCGTCTGACAAACACCAACTTTTGCAGCTGCCTCCATATCATCCAGAAAGTACAATTCGTCTCAAGCTGGCTTGCCACGAAAAGGAGAAATGAAAGCCGATTTTCTTGCATCCAGCCCAACATTTTCCCTCTATGTTCTGTTACTCTATTTATGTTCCCGCGCTATAAAACAGCGCGCAAATAGCGCCTAATATAAGACATCTGGACTAGCTGTAGTATCATGCTGTAAAATTTTTAGACGCCAGCTTCTGGAAGTTGAGGGCATTTGATGGGAAGGGCCATATTTTTCGCAAAATGGTGGTATTACAGTGGTATCCTCTTGATTTTTTACTTAGAGTGACCAAAGTGTTACTTTCTGACTAGAAATTCTGGAGAACAATAAACACTGCACTTTAGAAAACATAGGCAAAGAATGGCAGATAGGGTAAAAAAAAGGGAGGGAGAAACCCACGGCAGACGCAGAACGGGAAAAGAGAAATAGAGCAGAAAAATGGAGAATAGAAATAAAGGCAAAATTATAAGAAATAAGGAAGATGCGATAGTAGAAGCTAAAGTATCCAGAAAAAAATTAGAGAAAAGTGGATAATAACTACTGCACAAATGAAAGAGGCCAGAAAAAAGTAGCGAAGGAAGGAAAAGATGTCGCTATAGGGCCTAGGAAAGGAGCACAAGCGGATAAAATGGTGGATAGGGAGCCATAAAAGACGTAGGACGAAATGAATGTCCAATTATAACAATTTCTAGTTATAGAGCGAGGCCTAAAGATTTTTTCCATTTAATCCTGACCCACGAAATAGAGAATTAGAACCGAATAACAGACCACAGTTTGTAGCAAACTGGCAAGAACAGGCTGTAACATGCAACAGACGGACATTGTCCAAATCGACGCACCGAATGAAAGGGCTAGCAATCTCATGGGACATCCATCACAGCAATTATGGGTGACCCAAAGATGAAACTGCATTGAGCCAAGCTGACGTTGTAGGATATGTAAACAGAATGGAACTCATAACACTGAAGGAAGACGAAGATGTTGATGTTGAGGCACCTAATGAAAACAACAGCGATGTGGAAGATGAGCGAACTGAAGATTATGAGGCGGATCGTTTAACCCTCAGGAACCTGCATAAATAGTAGTTGCAGTGGAGCCGGCATGGTGCAGATCGGATGTATTATGAAATCTTCATTTTTATGAACTGATAATGCTATTTTTTGTTAATATTGGGTTGTTGGAAACTATAACAACGTTTGAAGGGCACTATAATCTAGAGAAACATTATACACTGAATACAATAATAGTACATTATCTTAACGATAGGGTAACAGCCATTTCAATCCAGACATAATTTAACAACATCTCAAATTAGTAGTCAATAAACATCTCATTTCATTTGTATTACATCCTTCATTTTACATTCTTTCTGTCCTCTAGATTGCAAATAACAATGAAGTGAGATGGGTTAAATTCGAACCCACAAATTAAATTATGGAGCGTCACAGAACAAGCTCATGGTTTCTGACTGCCTCTTTATGTAGGGACAATACGCCTTGAAATTTCGGTTAAATTTTGGCTGAAAGCATATCAATAACTGAGCAGTCATTCATGCAGTACGTGAATCAGTAAGTGATACCGCAATGAACGAATGCATCAAAACTGTTTCCCACCCCCGCCCCCCTCACTTTCGCTCTCTCTCTCTCTCGCTCTTTCGCTCTCCAATCTCCCCTTCTCTTGTGCACGCAGGAACACACACATACTCTCAGGCAAATGTATACACACACACATATATATATATATATATATATATATATATATATATATATATATATATATACTTGCATGGTGAAAAAGAAAGGAATTACAGATATAGCGGTCATGAGATGCAGTAAGTGACTGCCTAATAGCTTCGTCATCGTTAGTAATCGGTGGAATAATACATAAATACTGCGCTGTAGTCACACCGGAGGACTTGTAGCACGTGGAGTACCCCTGTTGTCTGATGATTATAGGAATACTCAAGTGATGGTCCTCCAAATAAAAATTTCATCGCAATAAGGGCACCTATTTTATGTAGAGGATAGTAAATAATTTACCACGACATTTAAAGACAAATATCGTATGGATGGTAGACGTACCCAAGGTCTACAGGAAAGTAAGGCTAGGCAGGGAGCGTTCTGCGCTGCTAGTGGCCGACGGCGTGCTGTTGCCTCGGGAACAGTGCTGCAGCGCGAGGGTCGCGGATTTCTGTGACCTTTCTTATTGATTTTAGTTTCTACTAAAGAAATGAAATGTAAATTGGTATTCTGCTATTGTTAGGGTGTTACTGCTACATTCTGTAACTCGTACAGATTTTAAACAGGACCTGCCTTTTTTTAAAAAAAAACTCAAACATTGTCAACGGGAAATAACAAAGAAAGCTCTAATTATATTTAGTTTTTCCAGTTTTCTGTCAAACTAAATGATCGAAATGGGTATGGAGTTTTCGAAGTTCGTTATGAGAAAAGTTTAAACGAGTAAAAAGGATCTATAGAACGCTCATTTACATTTTTATTCATCACAAGTCTAAAAGAACTTCAACGAAGCAAGTGCCCTGTTTGTAAAAAGCATTTGAATTAGCTGATGTAACCCAACATCTATCAAAATTTTCTGCGTGGCAACTGAAACTGCCGTTTATCCAAGACCGCTACGTTGACACTGCAGTTAGAGATTTTCCAAGGATTCCCTGAAGAAAACTGAAGCTTTTATGCGAAACAGCGTGCAGAATAATCGACTTGCAAATGTCCTCTTTGAACCACCGTAACAAACTTCTGATATGATTAGGCGAACATTTTTTGTCCAGTGTTCCATTAATTTCAAATGACACAAGTGCGTGTTTATCACTTTCTTCAGCGTGCAGGTGTCGTTACGTTGATGGCAACTGAATTCGAAGATCTTAGTTGCGTGGTCGCAGTTTCATGTACATGTTTTCAGCCTACATCCACATCTACATCTAGATTTATACTCTGCAAGCCACCCAACGGTGTGTGGCGTAGGGCACTTTACGTGCCACTGTCATAACCTCCCTTTCTTGCTCCAGTCGCGTATGGTTCGCGGCAAGAACGACTGTCGGAAAGCCTCCGTACTCGCTTGAATCTCTTTAATTTTACATTCGTGATCTCCTCGGGAGGTATAAGTAGGGGGAGCAACATATTCGATACCTCATCCAGAAACGCACCCTCTAGAAATCTGGACAGCAAGCTACACCGCGATGCAAAGCGCCTCTCTTGCAGAGACTGCCACATGAGTTTGCTAAACATCTCCGTAACGCTATCACGCTTATCAAATAACCCTGTGACGAAACGCTCCGCTCTTCTTTGGATCTTCTCTATCTCCTCTATCAACCCGACCTGGTACGGATCTCACACTGATGAGAAATACTAAAGTATAGGTCGAACGAGTGTCTTGCAAGCCACCTACATTGTTGATGGACTACATTTTCTTTCTAAGGAGTCTCCCAATGAATCTCAACCTGGCACCCGTCTTACCAACAATTAATTTTATATGATCATTCCACTTCAAATCGTTCCGTAAGCATAGTCCCAGATATTTTACAGAAGTAACTGCTATCAGTGTTCGTTCCGCTATCATATAATCATACAATAAAGGATCCTTCTTTCTATCTATTCACAATACATTACATTCGAGCATCCTTCCTCTGTAATGCCAGAAGCTTTATCTGAATCACGAGAACCAAATTCATCTATAAATATATATTCAACGGCACTCTTATCCTGTGGTGAAAGCTTCTCTAAAATCTCTCAGCTCCTTCTATGGCCGCCACGATTGTTGAGACTTTCCTTCCTTGATTCTGTTGCAACTGGTGCGCTAACAGTGGCGTTGCTACTGCAAGGGAAATAACGTCGCTCTTGAACACTCGTTTCTGCTGTAAATTAAGCAGTTCCGAACACAAGTGTCGAACATTATACGTTTGTCTGAAGTGACGAGAGCATATTCAAACATTTGCTACATTCACAGCACTTGTCCTACAGCACTTCGACAGCTAAATCTTTTGCAGACTTGCATCGCGGGGAAAAGCGTAAAGCACTACTTCAGTCCCATTTTGAGAGTTATGGCCAACAACAGTACAACCTGGAATTGCTTGCACACACTTGAAGCACTTTCACTTCAAATGTACTCACTAGACAATAGCGTAAACGACAACACTCTTAACACCACACAACCACCGACATAAAAATATGGCGCGAACTGTGACGTAATGAGCACAACGGCAGAAACGATTTTGCTCTGCCTAGCTTTGCCTACGGCCCGGGCTGTAGGGTATCTGGCAATCACCTCACGTTAGGGAGTATGAATAAGGTGCCGGAACAATATAATTTTCTGGTGTGTGTATGGAAGAGAGAGAGCAAGCGTGCGAGTGTCACATACTCAAACGATATTTCGTATGGGACGTCACGTAGTACGGCAGTACAACAGCTAATCTGTTTAGACCTGCCCACCGCTAGATAGCAGTGCACATCATGAGTCGCTACTTGGAAGGGTTGGGTTGTTTTGGTGAGGAGACCAGACAGCGAGGTCATCGATCTCATCGGATTAGGGAACGGCGGGGGAGGAAGTCGACAGTGCCGTTTCAAAGAAACCATCCCGGCATTTGCCTGGAGCGATTTAGGGAAATCACGCAAAACTTAAATCAGGATGGCTGGACGCGGGATTCAACCGTCGTCCTTCCGAATGCGATCCCAGTGTGCTTAGCCACTGCGCCACCTCGCTCGGTGTGTCGGAATAGGAAATAATTATGAATTCCAAAGACGTGGACATAAATTTAGGTAGCTTTATTCCATGTAATCTGAATTGAAGCTCTGTATTGGGTACGTACATAGCAAAAGCACATTAACTATCCACGAAATTGTAACCTATTTGTAACACGAGAGAGAGAGAGGGAGGGAGAGAGAGAGAAAGAGAGAGAGAGAGAGAGAGAGAGAGAGAGAGAGAGAGAGAGAGAGAGTGAGTGAGAGAGAGAGAGAGACAGACAGAGAGAGAGCTTTTGTGGAGACATGATGTCAACTTTCCAATGTCTATCTAGTAGATACACTTCGCAAACAAGTGAGCATAACTTCATAAACTGTTTATTTGAAGTTGTTTCTGTCACGATATAACACTTTCTTCTTGGGGACAATCTGGAATAAAGTATTAGCGCTCTCTCTGGGAAATCGATGTATTGACGAATGAGGCTGAAATGCTTTTCCGAGCGGTTCTAGGCGCTTCAGTCTGGAACCGCGCGAAAGCTACGGCCGCAGGTTCGAATCATGCCTCGGGCATGGATGTGTTTGATGTCCTTAGGTTTAAGTAGTTCTAAGTTCTAGGGGCCTGATGACCTCAGATGTTAAGTCCCATAGTGCTCAGAGCCATTTGAACCATTTTTTGAAATGCTTTTTGTAGAAAGTAATGTTATAACTGCTACACGAGCTTGTTACGAAGTGGCCCTAAGGATGTGACTGGGCTTATGAATGCACTTTATGCTTCAAATTCAATCTGGATGAAGTTCTTGGAGTAGCATTAGATCGCACATGAAGATATTAGCTCCAAGGAACAACGGGAAGGAAATAATCAACCACATTGGGAAGGACGCATACACGCCCATTCCTGTGCATTAGAGAGAGCCGTTAATATTAGGCTATTATTATGTACACAGGGAGGCAAGGTCTTCGAAAAACTTTCTACGTAATTTAACGTGATAAGGTAGGGTAAAGCGAAAGTAACTGATTATTCCTGCTGATCTAAGAGATCAGAAAGCATTTGTTTTTAAAGCCTCATTTTCACTACATCATTCTAAGAGCACTCAGCAGACAAAGTGGTGATACGACTAGTGGCAAGTAGAACATGTCCGCTATTAATGTCCTCGTTACACCGACACAGGGAGCATTAATTTTTCATTATGCTACACAATTTGTCTTATTCCTGACCTCCCGTTAGTGACAGGATATGAGCAAGAGGCCAGAAATTAAACAAACATTGATTTTACAGTCGATAAGATTCAAGTGTAAGTGTATCATATAAGCAATTACTGGGCGATAATGTAATTATTGTTGTGTCTTTTTCTGTTGCCAAGTATTAAGTTTAACTGTGAGAAGCTATTGGCTATTTATGAATACTTCACTATGATTATAGTGGTGGTTACAATGATTTTTGTAGAGTACATTTTTTGTCACTTTTACTACCACGATAGTTTCTGAGGAACAGCAAATGTTACGCTCTGTAGGCAGCTGTTTACTCCTATAACCAATTCTCTACAACAAAAACGTAGTGAGTTGCTGATTAAATAATATTCCCCTACTTTATGTCATATTGCTTTGGCCTTTACAAAGGTCACATTTTACAGGCAACTTGCTCTAGAGTTCCAAAAAATGGTTGAAATCGCTCTGAGCACTATGGGACTTAGCATCCGAGGTCATCATTCCCCTAGAACTTAGAACTACTTAAACCTAACTAACCTAAGGACATCACACACATCCATGCAGGATTCGAACCTGCGGCCGCAGCGGTGGCGTCGTTCAGGACTGCAACGCCTAGAACCGCTCGTCCATTCAGGCCGGCTGCACTAGAGGGAATAACGCAACTGTGAATCATCACAACCCTGAATCATCATAATTAACCATAATTTTTTGAAAGATTACCGAAAGGATAGAAAGAGAGTTTGTTGCGTAGGATATTAAACGCCTCCTCTCAAGAAGGATTCAGCAGTCCAGCGGAACATCCAAACAGCTGTTCCTCGTCCGAAAGGATCGCTTTCACGGATGTTTTATGGATGCTAACACAAGGAAAAAAAAAGAAATTTGTTCGGTAATTTTTATAAGATAATACATTTTATGAGTGGTTGGGGCACTGAATCCATATCTCACTTCAGTTGCTTTTCTTATCAAATTTGGTTTTGGTACAAAGCGACTTCATTATAAACTAAAAATAAACTAAACACAAGTAATAGGAATGAATAGCAAATAATTTTTTTAGCATGAATATAAGGTTTCAATGAAGTATAAACACGAAGAAACCTGTTTATTACGTAGGAAACATGTGGCACTATAGTTCGTGATACAACCGTTTTTTTCTATGAATTGCCTATTTTATGACAAAAACGTTAGCTTACGGCACTATGGGACTTAGCATCCGTGGTCATCATTCCCCTAGAACTTAGAACTACTTAAACCTAACTAACCTAAGGACATCACACACATCCATGCCCGAGGCAAGATTCGAACATGCGGCCGTAGCGGTCGCACGGTTCCAGACTGAAGCGCCTAGAACCACTCGAGCACATTGGCCGGCTGCGTGCTTTCAGTTTCACTTCTGATACACGAGTAACTTTATCGCATATTTAACTGAAATTCTCTCTTTCTTTGGGAATTTTTTTTCACAAACTGTTTCATTGGTCACAAATTAACGTATAGAGCTGACAACAGAATTTTTTCGGGTACATATGGTTTAAAACTTGAAAAATGTTCTTGCAGGCCATTTAATTATGAACGAGAATTGAGCAGTGTATTTTTTTTACTATGTCTGGATGTTTCTAAATTTCCTTCATATGTACAGAACGTGCAACAAGTAATGACGCATAGGTGCTAACATTGCGTAAATGCGTCGCCTTAAACTTACTTTTAGAAGAATCTGTTTTAAGCATTTTCAAAGGATTTTAATACCTACTCCGAATTTTTCTTTTGTTTCCTTTACTACTTGCTCAATATACAGATTGAATAACATCGGGGAGAGGCTACAACCCTGTCTGACTCCCTTCCCAACCACTGTCTCCCTTTCATGTCCCTCGACTCTTATAACTTCCATCTGGTTTCTGTATAAATTGTAAATAGCCTTTCGCTTCCTGTATTTTGCCCCTGCCACCCTCGGAATTTGAGAGAGAGTATTCCAGTCAACATTGTCAAAAGCTTTCTCTAAGTCTACAAATGCTAGAAGCGTAGGTTTGCCTGTTCTTAATCTAGCTTCTAAGATAAGTCATAGGGTCAGTATTGCCTCACGTGTTTCCATATTTCTACGGAATCCAAATTGATTTTCCCCGAGGTCGGCTTCTACCAGTTTTTCTATTCGTCTGTAACGAATTCGCGTTAGTATTTTTCAGCCGTGACTAATTAAACTGATAGTTCAGTACTTTTCACATCTGTCAACGCCTGCTTTCTTTGGGAGTGGAATTATTATATTCTTCTTGAAGTCTGAGGGTATTTCGCCTGTCTCATACATTTTGCTCACCAGATGGTAGAGTTTCGACAGGACTGTCTCTCCCAAGGCCGTCAGTAGTTCTAATGGAATGTTGTCTACTCCAGGGGCCTTGTTTCGACTTCTTTTTATATCCAAATTTAAATTCGGTCATAAAATCGGCTACATCCAAACAGTACTCGAAATTAGGGCCTTGTAGCACTGAATAAATTTCCGCTTCCTTGTCCTATATTTCATAAGTATTTGTTCACAGTGAACACTACTTCTTTTCAGAATGAGATTTTCACTCTGCAGCGGAGTGTGCGCTGATATGAAACTTCCTGGCAGATTAAAATTGTGTACCCGACCGAGACTCGAACTCGGGACCTTTGCCTTTCGCGGGCAAGTGCTCTACCAACTGAGCTACCGAATCACGACTCACGTCCAGTACTCACAGCTTTACTTCTGCCAGTATCCGTCTCCTACCTTCCAAACATTACAGAAGCTCTTCTGCGAAACTTGCAGAACTAGCACTCCTGAAAGAAAGGATACTGCGGAGACATGGCTTAGCCACAGCCTGGGGGATGTTTCCAGAATGAGATTTTCACTCTGCAGCGGAGTGTGCGCTGATATGAAACTTCCTGGCAGATTAAAACTGTGTGCCCGACCGAGACTCGAACTCGGGACCTTTGCCTTTCGCGGGCAAGTGCTCTACCAACTGCTCAGTTGATAATAAATCACCTTATTACCGAAACAATTCCTTTAAGCATGAACACAATACGTTGAGATTGTGGCACGTTGAATAGTCTGACAATGTTCGTGGGATATGAGCTTATTCACTGACTGCAGCAGAAAGTCGTTTAAATGATTAGGGGCACAGGCCAGCTGTCTGATTGTCGCAATACAAAAGGTGACCTGGGTAAATACAATAGAAATGACTCTATACTCGCATTTTGGGCATTTGTGAAATGAGCTGATAGTCTCAACTGGAATTATTATGCGAGGGTCCCTAGCTAGTTAACGTAATCTGGTGATTGTAAGGCAGAAAAGGGTGATCATAACAGAGGAGTGCTACCACACCTGGACACAGTAAAGTGTGCAATAGTCTATTACCAATGGGCACCAACAGCGGATCGAGCACTGCTGCAATCGTGTCAGGCCAAGGCGGTGTCTTTGCGATTTGTCATTTGGTGTAGTGATAAAGTGGAATACTTGTAATAATTTACTTTAATACGACACTGGAATTTAGTGCGTTGCATAACAGAGCGAGTTTGGTGAACTAGTTTTTATTCCTTCACTAAGCAATAAATTTCCGTGCAGCTGTCCATGTTACGGGAAACGTGTAGAAGGCGATAACATTCAAACTCACGACTAACACAAGTGAAAGGATCTATGTATGTAAGGTGACAGAAAGTCGAGCCAAGTGTACAGAGAAGTAATAGGGTAAATCATTTGCATAGGTGCTAACAAGTGAAACGAAACGAATGTTAAAACACTTGAGAAAGACTCGGAGGACAATAGATAAGGACGAACGTTTTTCGAACTTCTAGTAATGTAACTCTCTTACACTGCTGTTATACAAAAGAACAAGTTATCAACTTCGATATAGTTTAGGCGTACTATTAACAAACGAGAATCTCAAAATTTTCAAGGGCGAAAGACGCACCCCAATGGTTGGCCCTCTTGCAGTGATCAGAATAGACTGATCAGGAGTACGGAATAATGTCTTCAGCACTGTTCCACCTGTATGGAACCAAGCTCGTTTAGCTCGACAGGGTGGTACAGCGTCAGATATGCTTCCCATCCGCTTTAGAAACTTAGTACTTACTTAAGCCCAGTAGTGTCTGGCAGCTTAATCTCTGTCCACTTTGTTCCAGCAACGGTTCACAAGCTAACAGGCGTTTTGTAACGTGTTCCAGTGCTATTTCTTCTTGTTCCAGTACCGTAACGTTCACATCAGCTGGTACCACAACACGTTGAGGCGTCTACAGCCTTACGAAGAATATGCCAGAACTCGAAGAATGTTTCTGAAATGGCGGAAGGCCAACAAAACTGATAAAGCAAACAGAATATAGAACTTCATTTCAATTAGCTGGCAAAGGCACATGGAGACTCAATTGGTTAGGCAGCTGAATCCACAATGTATACTATCACTAGTTTGGGAGACGTCGGTAGTTACACTACCTGAGGCGCGACTACCAAAAAATGTACCAAAAGACGGTACTTAAATTTGGAAAGAAACTTACAAAGCTTGGTTAGATTTAAGTATGTGGAGGTTGAAATTTGAACATGAACCCTAATAAGTTGGTGAACTCCGGGCTAATAGATGGGGTCGCTCGTTTAAGTAATTTAGCACAAAAAAGAACGGTCTATCACAACATGTTGCAACCACATGGTATGAGAAAGGGAAGTCATATTCACTACCTGCAAACTATCTAAAGACGAAAAGAGAAGTAATCGTCTAGTGTTCTTCGAACAACTTGCTGTAGCTAATAGTAAGCCGATGGAATTGTCTAAAAGTTTAGTGCTTGGACGTCGCTACACTAAATAAACTTACCGGAATATAACGCTAACTTTTATTTAAGACGTAGTTCACACCCAACGAAAAATCCTCATATAAAAGACAGAGTGGGCACTTCGACAAGAGAGGATCAATACCTCAGTAACAACGGCTGGAAAGTAAGATAGAACCAGTACTGTCAGAGCCACGAAGCCATGAATACTCTCTCCGAGACAGAAAGAAGAAAAGAATAGATTCAGTGACATGGAAATACGGAAAGAGTAACAGGGGACAGTGCAAAATCAAACTGCAGTAGAATTCGACGACAGTCGTCCACTGGGTTCTCACTAGCAGAATATACAACTACGGACGCGCCTTAGCTGTGGAGTAAGAAACCGTCTCTAACCCTAATCGCCTTTGTGTACGGTCAATGAGAATAACCCTCTCTACATAGTCTAGTTAGCAGGCAATGAGTTAGGAGGGCTAGTGTACTTCCTGTTCTCTGGTATTGTTACAAAAGATCGACTGGCGGTAAAACAGTAGCTCTTTACCTTATTTCCCACAAATTTCGCTAAGTACTTTTAAATGTTCAGCCACTTCACAGGAAATGCTGTGAGCAATGACCTACATACCAAACTAGTTACATGATTTAACTTCATGTAACTTCAGGGAAGGACTGCCATGACCTTGCATACTAGTGTACATGTTATACATAATCAACATTACAGTAATTAATAATAATAAATGCAGCACAAAATAACATCAAAGTAATAAGATAAAAGCAGGTCAAGCACAAAGTAAGTACTAGCACTCTGAAAAGAGACGCGAGCAGTACATTCGCCGTCAACTGGTCTTAACAATCTTTTCATTTACCCCTCATATATTTTTAACTTAATATGACGCAGTTACTCTTTACACTTACATTTAAGTAAGCGGACTACTGATATCTCAGTAATATCTCAAACAGTGTTGACTTGATTTGAGCTTTCACCAAACGTGCTGCTTTTTCTTTTCCGAAATACATAATTTCTGATTGTTGATTGTAAATGGAAGAGAGACGATACTGCAGTATAATCCAATGACGTGTTCCTCAGATATGTTCCACTTGACTCATCTGTTCTGAAACGTTGGTTCACGTGGACTTGAGCAGGTCTGTCCGTGCAGCATCAGCCATTGAATTTCGACTTACCTCCAGTAACAATGGTTCCATATGTAATACGTCTCTACAAACTGGGTGCAAAATCAACTAAATCGAAAATTCTTTTTTGTGTATTGTTTCTCTGCTCTTGATCCTCAACATTTGCGATGTATTTTTAGTGGTGATTGCACATCCAAGCAGGAACTTAGTTATAGGTGATCCTTGAGTATGTAATGCCTTTCTATACGAGTGTATAGGTGGTCATTAAGGTGGCGAAGGTGTAACAGGTGCAGTCACAACTAGCTTTTTACAGGCATACACGTCGTAAACTCGTAATTTGGCTGAACGTTCGTCGTGCAGTCACGGGCCTCGCACTGTTGCAGGCTTCGTCTGGATGGTGTGTATTTAGCTGAGACTCTAACAGCTTATCACTCGGCGAGCGAAGTCCTCCGCACAGCGGTCCGAAGCGCTCGCTGTGTACGGCATGAGAGACTCTTACATGGCTTCACACTTCGTAATGGCCTGAGAGACATTGTTCACATTAGTCTGTACCATTAAGGGGGGAATAGACGCGAAATATTAACGGCGTGTCTTACATACTGAGAACTTAAAGGTATTCGCAGATACGTGAGCCGATAATGAGTTTATGCATTTATTAGATCAGACTTCGATTTATTTTCAGAACGTGTTTCATTACACGAGATAGTCAAATAGTAATGGAGAATTATCCAGCGATACTGAGTATGCTGCATATTCGAATTTCATTCACAGTACAAAAATAGTTCAAATGGCTCTGCGCACTGTGGGACTTAACATCTGAGGTCATCAGTCCCCTAGAACTTAGAACTACTTAAACCTGACTCAACTACGGACATGCCCGAGGCAGGATTCGAACCTGCGACCGTAGCAGTCGCGCGGTTCAAGACTGAAGCGCCTAGAACCGCTCGGCCATCGACGGCCGGGTCATTCACAGTAGATCTCATCAAATTCCGCATGCCTTAAATCGACATTAGTAACAACTGCCTCTAATTTCAAAAACTATATGACAGAAGAAATTGTCTTTGAGATAAAAACCACGAATAATGCATACCACTTATAAACGGTTCTGTTTCCTACAGTTATCCTCTTGTAAACGATGCATATTGCGGTTGCTTGACTCTCGTAGAATGAGTCAAGGATTTGAAAAGAAAATGGCCAGCCTCATTATTTGTAGATGCAAATATACGACACTATAACAAAAACCTTTTCACACCCATGCTCGCAGTTATACTTTTGTACTGGATAATGACTGTCCGTAGCTAGGTTTTGTTGGTGTAATTTTAAGATGCATAGGTAGTTCAAAGAGTAACATGTACGATTGAATTGTAAAAGTGATCAACGAATGTTGTATCACTGCTGTGTCTCTAACCTTTAACGTGTACCTGACATCGTAAAAGTGGTGTATTATACACTCCTGGAAATGAGAAAAAGAACACATTGACACCGGTGTGTCAGGCAAACCATACTTGCTCCGGACACTGCCAGAGGGCCGTACAAGCAATGATCACACGCACGGCACAGCGGACACACCAGGAACCGCGGTGTTGGCCGTCGAATGGCGCTAGCTGCGCAGCATTTGTGCACCGCCGCCGTCAGTGTCAGCCAGTTTGCCGTGGCATACGGAGCTCCATCGCAGTCTTTAACACTGGTAGCATGCCGCGACAGCGTGGACGTGAACCGTATGTGCAGTTGACGGACTTTGAGCGAGGGCGTATTGTGGGCATGCGGGAGGCCGGGTGGACGTACCGCCGAATTGCTCAACACGTGGGGCGTGAGGTCTCCACAGTACATCGATGTTGTCGCCAGTGGTCGGCGGAAGGTGCACGTGCCTGTCGACCTGGGACCGGACCGCAGCGACGCACGGATGCACGCCAAGACCGTAGGATCCTACGCAGTGCCGTAGGGGACCGCACCGGCACTTCCCAGCAAACTAGTGACACTGTTGCTCCTGGGGTATCGGCGAGGACCATTCGCAACCGTCTCCATGAGGCTGGGCTTCGGTCCCGCACACCGTTAGGCCGTCTTCCGCTCACGCCCCAACATCGTGCAGCCCGCCTCCAGTGGTGTCGCGACAGGCGTGAATGGAGGGACGAATGGAGACGTGTCGTCTTCAGCGATGAGAGTCGCTTCTGCCTTGGTGCCAATGATGGTCGTATGTGTGTTTGGCGCCGTGCAGGTGAGCGCCACAATCACGACTGCATACGACCGAGGCACACAGGGCCAACACCCGGCATCGTGGTGTGGGGAGCGATCTCCTACACGTGCCGTACACCTCCGGTGATCGTCGAGGGGACACTGAATAGTGCACGGTACACACAAACCGTCATCGAACCCATGGTTCTACCATTCCTAGACCGGCAAGGGAACTTGCTGTTCCAACAGGACAATGAACGTCCGCATGTATCCCGTGGCACCCAACGTGCTCTAGGAGGTGTAAGTCAACTACCCTGGCCAGCAAGATCTCCGGATCTGTCCCCCATTGAGCATGTTTGGGACTGGATGAAGCGTCGTCTCACGCGGTCTGCACGTCCAGCACGAACACTGGTCCAACTGAGGCGCCAGGTGGAAATGGCATGGCAAGCCGTTCCACAGGACTACATCCAGCATCTCTACGATCGTCTCCATGGGAGAATAGCAGCCTGCATTGCTGCGAAAGGTGGATATACACTGTACTAGTGCCGACACTGTGCATGCTCTGTTGCCTGTGTCTATGTGCCTGTGGTTCTGTCAGTGTGATCATGTGATGTATCTGACCCCAGGAATGTGCCACTAAAGTTTCCCCTTCCTGGGACAATGAATTCACGGTGTTCTTATTTCAATTTACAGGAGTGTAATTTTATTGTATAAACAGCACCCTCACATTTCCTATAGACCATAAACTAATACTAGTCATAACGTGGCTTCAGACCAGCTTGATTCTACAGACACAGTTACTGCATGCATATTCTCTTCACTATCACACTTTAAAAATCAAAACCAGGTAGCAAGGTCTCAGCTCTTATTACTTGACTAACCTTTTAACCTTTAAAGCACCATAAGACTACCTTCTTCCTTACTTTTCCTTACCGACAGAATCTATATCCTGAGATGGTCATTATAACAGGTGATATTGCTTTCGTCTGTAGAAAAAAAAACTACGGCAGAGATAGTTGAGTTTGTGCATCAACATATGTTAAGCATATGATTGGATAATGCCCTTCAGAGGATACAATTTCTTAGCTCTCTTTCTTAATCCCTGTGTTATGAAGCAAAACGAAATCACCATGTTTGTGGGAGGTTATTGTTCCTTTATTACTCTTTCGGATTTCCTTGGGGGTAGAGTGGATTTACTCTGTTGTACCTTTTTTGAAATGGTTTCAAGGTGTCATACAGCCCTTTGAAATATGCTAGTTGTACACCAGGCGGCATCTTAACAGGTTCAAACGGAGAGTTTATAGGTCGCCCATACACCATGTCATGGAGTGTGTGTATACAATAGATTCATCGATATGACTGTTATACTTGTCTCAGTCATTATATGTCCCATTTATGTAATGAGACAGCATTCGAATTATCGTTCAAGTACATGTTCAAGGCTGCCATTTGCTTTAGTTTGGAAAGGGGTTGTTCAGTGTTTTTTAATTCGCAGCAACTTGCACCTCTGTACAAAAAGCTGTAATTTGAGCAACGATCTGAACCCATATTGGAGATCCTGGAAGACACTGCAAAGAAATCTGCACCCTTGGTTGTTTGTTCTCTTGCCTGAGGAGAGCTGCGAGATCTAAGTCTGAGATGTCAGTTGATAAAAGGATTTTTATGGTACACTCATAGTGGAGAACTTGTTAATAGCCAACTCACACTATTCTGTCAACTCAAAAACTGAAATCTTTTTCAACAGCTTAGTCAATGGTTTAGTTCCCATGACATAATTCTTCTCGAATCTACAGTAACAATTCGCAAGTCTGTGGAAAAATTGCAGTTCTTTAACATTAGTGGTTTCTGGGAGACTCTAAAACGCTTCTGTTAAATGACAGTCTGGTATCACTCCAGCTGAATTAATGATATGCCTCAAGTACAGGAGCTGTGACACTGTAAGAGAAACTTCTCTACATTTCAACTCAGATTTGCATCTTTTAACTTTGACAATACATATCTCAAACTCTCTACATGTTCCTCAATAGTTGTGGAGAAAACGATAATGTTATTAGAGTAAACTAAACATGTAGTAAACTTAAAGCCTCATAATAAGAAATTGGTGAATCTTTGGAAGGTGGCAGGTGTGTTTAGAGGACTAAAATATGTGAAAAAGCTCATACAATAATGATGGTACATTAAAAGCATTTATTGGCCAGTCCTAGGAGCTAATAAGAATTTTGTGTTAGCCAGAACGCATATCAAGGATAGTAAAATATCTACATTTCTCTAATTTGACTAGTGTCTCTTCGATACGGAGTCGAGAGTGTCATGTGTGACCGTCTTATTTACAGCTGACATATAGATGTATTCATGTTAGGTCTTTTGCCCATTGATTCATTTCTTTGACATGACCCTTACTGGAAAGTCCGATGGAATGGCAGAGGGTTGTACTATACCTGTACCTAACTGTTGCTGTATACTATCCTCCACAATTGGCTGTAAACGGTAAGGAATTTGCAATGTCGTTTTGACTGAAACGATCAGCCAAAAAGACTGATCTTGTCGGTTTTCGGCTTTGGCTGTCTATGCAGAGAACTTTTCCAATGCCACAGCTGATTGCTACAGCAATGGTAGTTTTTAATGCCCAAGTATGCAGTTCTGTACAAACCTGTGCAATAGGCCAGTTTCAGATGTTTCCTTGTGACTGTGATGTGTGGCCACTCCCGAAACAGTGAGTTACCACACTAAATTGAGCAGTTCGCGTCTTATAATCTACCAGGCGCTGGTACTGGCGTAAGAAGTCATTCCCTAAGATGACACCGAAATCACTTGTGCTTCCTCACTACCTGCATATGAAAAACATAACTCCTACTGTCTATTCGCAACTTCACAAAAACATTCCAGCTATTACTATCATTTCCTGTCAGAGTGGCAACTGGTCCCACATTATCATATTCGGCAGGGGGGTTCCTGTCATTCTTGTTGACAATGTAGGTCAGGCATGGTTAGATATTAGGGAAAGACAATTACTGAATGATCAATTAAAAATCACTTCATCTTTGTTAAACACAATATTGAAAGACGAAAATAAAAGTTGTTCCACAACGATTTTCAAAGGATGCACACAGCCAAGCCGTGACGGAGGGCGAGTGCACAGTGCCGGCTATACTTACATTATATACTATGCGTGGAATCGGTGACGGCGGCGCCATGAGAGTGCAATGTGGCCGTGTTCTGACTGCTGGCGCAACACCCATGAACCTCATCCAAATGACTGCTGCACGGCATGGAGTTGACTCTCGGCGAAGGTGAAGATACTGTAGCTAAGGGTGCGGTGTACCGAGCGGCGCAGCGTGTAGTGCGGTCAGCACGTTGGCAGCGCCTGACTGCGTCTAAAGAATCTGCCAATGCACCAGCTGATGACTGCACGTGGCCGAATGTATCTTCCGCATATTCCTGCTGCGCGGTGCACGTAGGTGTATGCACCGCCAACAAAACAAGGGAAAAAACTTCATGACGAAGTAAGGCCCTAACTCGCCAACTCACCACACTGACTACAACAGCCCAGAATACCTCCATGCTATAGCGAGGTGCAGACCACGATCTCATCCAAAGGTTTCTGTACAGTAACTTTTCCCAAAACATGAACAGCCTGCATACTGAATCGAATGGTGTGAACTATCCTATACTCTGATACCAGTCGTACAAGTTAGCCTTTGGAAGGTCGTCGCGTTTCAGAGGACGTCCAGTTGAGAGGATGATTGGAATAACTAAACGTATTCATGTAGTATAATTGACCGATTTCTTAGCTTTATTGCTAAATACTAATGGATACATCAGTGCATGGGAAAGCTACCAACAAACTGAGTGGACATGGCGTCCAAGAGTAAAGGAAAGGTATGTCCCCTCATGTGAGCTGGCTAGCAAAAAAGGCAGGACTCCGTACTCCACCATGTCCACCAGACCACACCAGATTCTCAGACGACCCTTTCCAACCCCTTGATACATGCGCTGCTTCTACCGACGCTATTCTGAAAGCACTAACTTACCAGCGATGCCGAGCCACAGTGTCACCTCGTCAAAATCGCCGCTCGTGACAGGTATTTGCCCAGTAGCACAAGGGCAGGACATTGATTGGCGTTGGCATCCAGTTAGTATCTGGAGCCAGCCAGCCCAGGTCCAGCTACATCTCACAAGACAAACTTAGCTACTTCAAATGATGAAAAAAAATTAGTTCAAAAATATCTGTCTTCCACGCAGTCAGCAGGCCCATGTTATACTCTACAATGGTTTCCTCCTGCCTCAGTTTATAGAGTTGTATTAGTAACTGACAAATGATTGTTTACCGTTGTCACAGGACTACAGCAAATATATAGAGCACCTAATGCGCCGACAGAGTTACTCCGATCACCAAGTTATTTCAAAAGTATGGGAAGTGTAGTTTTCCACAGAATCTGTAATAATCCTCTGATATTTCTTAACCATAAACTCATACCCAATGTAACAAAAACCTTAGAGACTCTGTTTACGGCAACAATAAGCCACTGTACTAAATGCATATGCAATTAAATGCAGAAACGTGTGGTTACATTAAAAAACTTCACAGCTGTAAATAAAGAGGAACGAAATCGAGTGTCTCATTGTAGATATGATATATATTAACCAGTTCAGATACTGTCACTGAAATTTCTGCTCCACACCATAAATTAAAGAAACATATGAAGACTGGTCATTAAAGTTGCCAGCCGCTAAGCCGCTGTGGCCGAGCGGTTCTAGGTGCTTCAGTCTGGAGCCAGGCTGCTGCTACGGCCGCAGGTTCGAATCCTGACTCGGGCCTGGATGTGTGTGATGTCCTTAGGTTAGTTAGGTTCACATAGTTCTAAGTCTAGGGGACTGATGACCCCAGACGTTAAGTCCCATAGAGCTTAGAGCCATTTCAATATATATATATATATATATATATATATATATATATATATATATATATATATATATATATATATATGTGCGTGTGTGTATGTGCGCGCGTGCGTTCGTGCGTGTGTGTGTGTGTGTGTGTGTGTGTGTGTGTGTGTGTGTGTGTGTGTGTGTGGACATAGTTTACCCTGCCCCCAGATACATGTATAGATACGCTACATACGTTTCCACCCCAGAACTCTTTTATGTCCCAGATCTTTTCCCCACAGTGCATCTTTCCTGCCAAAACTGATGTGTGTATCAAGTTTGACTGAAACCGATTAAGTGTGTTAGGAGCAGATGTGGAATACACGCACATATATATTCCGCAAAAATGTGGAGCTTCATAATGTATAAAGAAATCAGTGATGACAAGATTGTTGTTCCCAGACTGAGTACCACTGCATCCGAATCCACCAATACTAAAAGCAATTGATATCTGTTTATAATAGCAAATAAAAATTCCCTTGAAGTTTTCTTAAGAGAGAGTCTCCACTCCTTATTAACCAACTATGTAAGCATAGAGCATATGTCGCTTATATTCAAGGAAAAGTATCTGCCGCAATTGAGAGATTTATACCGAATAACTTAATAAAAGATGATACTGAACCCCATTCATACACAAAGCCGGTCAGAACACTGTTGTAGAAACAAAGAAAAAATATATATAATTTATAAGAACACAAAATCTCTTCAAGATTGGCCGTGTTTTACAGAAGCTCGAAATCTATTGCCAACTTTAATACGAGATGCCTTTAATAGCTTCTACAACGAAACTCACCCAACCCCCCCCCCCCCCCCCCTGAACCATGGACCTGGCCGTTGGTGGGGAGGCTTGCGTGCCTCAGCGATACAGACAGCCGTACCGTAGGTACAACCACAACGGACGGGTATCTGTTGAGAGGCCAGAAAAACGTGTGGTTCCTGAAGAGGGGCAGCAGCCTTTTCAGTAGTTGCAAGGGCAACAGTCTGTATGATAGACTGACCTGGCCTTGTAACAATAACCAAAACGGCCTTGCTGCACTGCTACTGCGAACGGCTGAAAGAAAGGGAAAACTACGCTCGTAATTCTTCCCCAGGGCATGCAGCTTTACTGTATGATTAAATGATGATGTCCTCTTGGGTAAAATATTACGGAGGTAAAATAGTCCCCCATTCGGATCTCCGAGCGGGGTCTACTCAAGAGGATGGCGTTATCAGGAGAAAGAAAACTGGCGTTCAACGGATCGGAGCGTGGAATATTTATATGCCAACTAGCTCTGCAGATGACGAAGAAATTGAAGAACTGTATGATGAAATAAAATAAATAATTCAGATAGTGAAGGGAGACGAAAATTTAATGGTCATGGGTGACTGGAATTCGAGTGTAGGAAAATGGAGAGAAGGAAACGTAGTAGGTGAATATGGATTCTAATGAAAGGGGAAGTCGCCTGGTAGAATTTTGCACAGAGCACAATTTAATCATAGTTTTAATTGGTTTAAGAATCATAAAAGAAGGTTGTACACATTGAAGAACCCTGGAGATACTAAAAGGTATCAGATAGATTATATAATGGTAAGACAGAGATTTATGAACCAGGTTTTAAATTGTAAGACATTTCCAGGGTCACATGTGGACTCTGACCACAATCTATTGGTTATGACCTGTAGATTAAAACTGAAGAAAACGCAAAAGGGTGGGAATTTAAGGAGTTGGGACATGGATAAACTGAAAGAACCAGAGGTTGTACAGAGTTTCAGGGAGAGCGTAAGGGAACAATTGACAGGAATGGGGGAAAGAAATACAGTAGAAGAAGAATGGGTAGCTTTGAGGGATGAAGCAGTGAAGGCAGCAGAGGATCAAGTAGATAAAAAGACGAGGGCTAGTAGAATATATTGAATTTAATTGATGAAAGGAGAAAATATAAAAATGCAATAAATGACAGGCAAAAAGGAATACAAACATCTTAAAAATCAGATCGACAGAAAGTAAACAAATTTAAGGATGTAGAGGGTTATCTCACTAGGGGTAAGATAGATACTGCCTACCGGAAAATTAAAGAGACCTTTGGAGGAAAGAGAACCACTTGAATGAATATCAAGAGCTCAGATGGAAACCCAGTTCTAAGCAAAGAAATTAAAGCAGAAAGGCGGAAGGAGAATATAGAGGGTTTATACAAGGGCTATGTACTTGAGGACAATATTATGGAAATGGAAGATGTTGTAGATGAAGATGAAATGGGAGATACGATACTGCGTGAAGAGTTTGACAGAGCACTGAAAGACCTGAGTCGAAACAAGGTCCCCGGAGTAGACAACATTCCATTGGAACTACTGGCGGCCTTTGGAGAGCCAGTCGTGACAAAACTCTACCATCTGATGAGCAAGATGTATGAAACCGGCGAAATACCCTCATACTTTAAGAAGAATATAATAATTCCAATCCCACAGAAAGCAGGTGTTGACAGATGCGAAAATTTCCGAACAGTAAGTTTAATAAGCCACAGCTGCAAAATACTAACATGAATTCTTTACAGACGAATGGAAAAACTGGTAGACCTCGGGGAAGATCAGTTTGGATTCCGTAGAAATACTGGACCACGTGAGGCAATACTGACCATACGACTTATCTTAGAAGAAAGATTAAGAAAAGGCGAACCTACGTTTCTAGTATTTGTAGACTTAGAGAAAGCTTTTGACAATGTTGACTGGAATACTCTCTTTCAAATTCTAAAGGTGGCAGGGGTAAAATACAGGGAGCGAAAGGCTATTTACAATTTGTACAGAAACCAGATGGCAGTTATAAGAGTCGTGGGGCATGCAGTGGTTGGGAAGGGAGTAAGACAGGTTTGGAGCCTCTCCCCGATGTTATTCAGTCTGTACATTAAGCAAGCAGTGAAGGAAACTAAAGAAAATTTCGGAGTAGGTATTAAAATCCATGGAGAAGAAATAAAAACTTTGAGGTTCACCGATGACATTGTAATTCTGTCAGAGACAGCAAAAGACCTGGAAGAGCAGCTGAACGGAATGGACAGTGTCTTGAAAGGAGTATATAAGATGAACGTCAACGAAAGCAAAACGAGGATAATGGAATGTAGTCGAATTAAGTCGTGTGGTGCTAAGGGAATTATATTAGGAAATGAGACACTTAAAGTAGTAAAGGAGATTTGCTATTTGGGGAGCAAAATAACTGATGATGGTCGAAGTAGAGACGATATAAAATGTAGACTGGCAATGGCAAGGAAATCGTTTCTGAAGAAGAGAAATTTGTTAACATCGAGTATAGATTTCAGTGTCAGCAAGTCATTTCTGAAAGTATTTGTATGGAGTGTAGCCATGTATGGAAGTGAAACATGGACGATAAATAGTTTGGACAAGAAGAAATAGAAGCTTTTGAAATGTGGTGTTACAGAATAATGCTGAAGATTAGATGGGTAGACCATATAACTAATGAGGAAGTATTGAATAGGATGGGGGAGAAGAGAAGTTTGTGGCACAACTTGACCAGAAGAAGGGATCGGTTGGTAGGACATGTTCTGAGGCATCAAGGGATCACCAATTTAGTATTGGAGGGCAGGGTGGAGGGTAAAAATCGTAGAGGGAGACCAAGAGATGAATACACTAAGCAGATTCAGAAGGATGTGGGTTGCAAAAGGTACTGGGAGATGAAGAAGCTTGCACAGGATAGAGTAGCATGGAGAGCTACATTAAACCAGTCACAAAACTGATGACAACAATAACAACAACAACAACGAAACTCAATCTCCGCATCTGACAGAAATTCCGAAGAGATTCTGGTCGTACATAAAGAGTACCAGCGGCAAGACACAATAAATAACTTCACTGCGTGATCGAATTGTAATGTTACCAGTGCGAGTGTGACTAAAGTGCAGTTATTAAACTTAGTTGTGAGCAGTTCCTTCATCAAAGAAGCCGAAGGAAACACGTGGGGCGTTCGATAAGTGAAGCAACACACCCTATTTATGTAAGCAGGTTTGTTTTATTCACGACTGAAATACACTATATTATTCCCCAACCTTTTCCCTAGAGTAACATATTTTTCAACATAATCTCAATTCTGCCCAACGGCCTTACGCTACCTGACAGGGAAGGCCTCTGTGCCCATATGTTAACACTCTACTGGTCGACGTCTGAGTCAACGCCGTGCTGCATCAAAAACTGTCCCATCATCCACGTACTGCTTCCCGTATGGTACATCCTTCATTGGGCCAAACAGATGGAAAGCGGAAGGTGCAATAGGCGGGCTGTAGGGTGGATAAGGAAGAGCGGTCCAGTGAAATTTTTTGAGCTCCTCTCGGGTGCGCAGACTTATGTAAGGCCTTGTGCCATCAAGGAGAAGGACAAGTTCGTTTCCGGCGACGAACACGTTTCTCCAAATTGCTGAATACAGCACATTACAGTTCAGAGTTAATCGTTGCACCATGAAGGAGGACATGAGACAAAATAATCCCTTCAGGGTGCAAGGAGGCCGTCGCCCTGTCTTATTCTGCCGATGTTATGGCTTTGGACATGTTCTCCCAAGGAGATGGGGGCGTGTCGCCACGCTATAGATATTGCCGTTTTGTTTCCGGTTCGAAGTGATGGACCCTTGTTTCATCGCCTGAGAGGAAGTTCGACAAAAAATTGTCGCAATCATCCTCGTCGCACGCAAGTAACTCCTCACAGATGGTGTTTCGTAACTCTTCGTGATTTTCTGTTAGGCAGCGAGGAAACAAGTGGGCACACAATTGGTGGATCAGTGTGTTAGCACTGCTAACGGCGACATCCAGTTGTGCAATGAGGTTCGTGATTGCGATCCGTCGGCCACAAGGAGTAAGAGCGTGGGTGTGTCCCAACGCTGCAGTAGTCGTAGCTCTGTTCGGCAGGCCGGCATACGGAAGATCGAACAGGTTTGCGCGATCCTGTCACGATGATGAGAGACGCCTCGACCAACGTCTCACCGTGGTTTTTTTCGCTGACTGATCTCCGCAGACATTCTGCAAGCGCCTATCTATATCTGCGATGCTGTGGTTTCCCGCCAAAAGAAAATCAGTGACAGCTCTCTGCTTGGGACTCATTTCCTTCACAGACGCTGTTTTGAAGACTACATAAAGCGCATCCGTCTACCGAAATTTCATGAAACTGTAAGAGCTCAAGCGGGAACATTACGCTATGCCCTACAATAAATTCTGTCATTTTACATCTAAAATTTACCGAGAAAAAAAAGTTTTGCATTACTTGTTCAACCCCCCCTCGTATCCCAGAATTCGAATCACGAACAGCTGCACACATGAGTAACTTACAAGTCTCCCTCAACGGTTTAGCGAAGCAGCTTACATCAAGTCATTAAGGGTAGTCTTCCGGTCCAGATAGTGTACCAACAAAGTTGATTTCAGAGTATGTCGATACCGCTGCTCGCTCCATGAAATATCAGTACTAAAAAATTGGAAAGTAGCACGGGTCACACAAACAGTAAAGAAAATGAGTATGAGTGATCCGATAGATTTCAGACCTATATCACTGACAAGTGCGAGAATTATTGCACAATCAGCTTAACAGCTCATGCATCGAAGTTGCTTACAATAATAATATACAGAAGAATGGAAAAGAAAATTGAGAATGCGCTAGGTGACGATCAGTTTGGCTTTAGGAAAAGTAAAGGGACGAGAGAGGCAATTCAGACGTTAAGGCTAATAATGGAAGCAAGGCTAAAGAAAAATCAAGACACGTTCATAGGGTTTGTCGACCTGGAAAAAGCGTTCGACAATATCAATTGGTGCAAGATGTTCGAGATTCTGAAAAAAGTAGGGGTAAGCTATAGGGAGAGACAGGTCATATACAATATGTACAATAACCAAGAGGGAATAATAAGAGTGGACGATAAAGAACCAAGTGCTCGTATTAAGAAGGGAGTAAGACAAGGTTGTAGCCTTTCGCCCCTACTCTTCAACCTGTACATCGAGGAAGCAATGATGGAAATAAAAGAAAGGTTCAGGAGTGGAATTAAAATACAAGGTGAAAGGATATCAATGATACGATTCGCTGATGACATTGCTATCCTGAGTGAAAGTG
This sequence comes from Schistocerca gregaria, assembly GCF_023897955.1. Taxonomy (NCBI): domain Eukaryota; kingdom Metazoa; phylum Arthropoda; class Insecta; order Orthoptera; family Acrididae; genus Schistocerca; species Schistocerca gregaria. The sequence continues at coordinate 35,147,941 of NC_064926.1, forward strand.
AAGAATAATTAAATGATCTGCTGAACGGAATGAACAGTTTAATGAGTACACCGTATGGTTTGAGAGTAAATCGGAGAAAGACGAAGGTAATGAGAAGTAGTAGAAATGAGAACAGCGAGAAACTTAACATCAGGATTAATGGTCACGAAGTCAATAAAGTTAAGGAATGCTGCTACCTAGGCAGTAAAAAACCAATGACGGACGGAGCAAGGAGGACATCAAAAGCAGATTCGCTATCGCAAAAAAGGCATTTCTGGCCAAGAGAAGTCTACTAATATCAAATACCGGCCTTAATTTGAGGAAGAAATTTCTGAGGATGTACGTCTGGAGTACAGCATTGTATGGCAGTGAAACATGGACTGTGGGAATACCGGAACAGAAGAGAATAGAAGCATTTGAGATGTGGTGCTATAGACGAATGTTGAAAATTTGGTGGACTGATAATATAAGGAATGAGGAGGTTCTACGCATAATCGGAGAGGAAAGGAATATGTGGAAAACACTGATAAGGAGAAGGGACAGGATGATAGGACATCTGCTAAGACATGAGGGAATTAATTCCATGGTAATAGAGGGAGCTGTAGAGGGCAAAAACTGTAGAGGAAGACAGAGATTGGAATACGTCAAGCAAATAATTGAGGACGTAGGTAGCAAGTGCTACTCTGAGATGAAGAGGTAGCACAGGAAAGGAATTCGTGGCGGGCCGCATCAAACCAGTCAGTAGACTGATGACAAAAAAAAAAAAAAAGAAATCACTGAAGCGAGTTTGCAATAGGATTACGGAAAGTATACGGTGTTTGTACATCATGAATTACCTTGAAGAGAATAGTTTCTTGACTCAGAGTCAGCACGGTTTGAGAAAATATTGTTCTTCCGAAAAATGGCTAGCTATTTAATTGCTTGAAGTAGTGAGTGCCATCGATAAGTTCGTATTTCTAGATTTCTAGAAAGCTTTTGACAACGTTACTCACAAGATACTTCTAATCAGATTGTGTGCCGATGGAGTATTGATTCAGTTGTGTGACTTGATTCGTGGTTTCCTGCTGGGAAGATCACGGTACGTAGTAATCGACGTAAACTCATCGGGTAAAACAGCACTGATATTCGGCGTTTCCAAAGTAAATGTTATAGGCCTACTACTGTTACTAATATCTGTAAACGGCCCAGAAGACAATCTGTGTACCACTATTAGATAGCTCTCAGATGATGCGGTCATTTACGCTGTTATACGGAACTTCCGTATGCTGCGAAAACTGGCAGTTGTCTATGAGCAAAGAAAAGTGAGAGGTCATCTGCATGAGCACAAGAAGAAATCTTCTTAATTTTGGTTACACAATAAATCACACAAAAGGCTGTCGATTCAACTAAATACCTAAAAATTAAAAGTATCAACAAAGGTCGGAAAGATCACATGGTTAATATGTTAGGAAAGGCAAACCACAGACTGCGCTTCCTCGGCAAGGTACTTAGAAGAAGCAACAGGTCTGCTAAAGAGCCTGCCTACACTAAGCTTGTCCGACCTCTACTAGATTACTGCTGTGCTGTATGGGAACCTTAACAGATAGGATTGACGGAGGACGTAGGAAAAGTTTAAAGAAAGGCAGCGTGTTACGTATAATCGTGTAATAGAGGAGAGGGTGTAGGAGATATGATACGCAAGTCAGAATGTCAGCCACTAAAACAAAGAAATTTTTAGTAAAACAAATGAATTCTTAGTTGCATTGTGAAAGTTTTAGTAAGTTTCAATCACCATCTTTGTCCTCTGAATGCGAAGAAAGTTTATTGCCGTCAATCTACATAGAGAGAAATGATCATTATAATAAAATAAATCAAAGTTCGTACCGAAGGAATTAAAGTGTTTACTTCACCTGTCACTCCCTCCCGGGAGGTTCAGCTGCTGTTTAGATAACGAAGATAATTATCTTGTTCCGTCTCAGTTGCGATCTTTTTTTTTAGACTATATGTTTCGATCTCTGCGGATCAGAACTAGTAGTTGTGTCAGCAATCTATATTATCTGCTTAGAACTACATATAACAGCATAGTAGTAGGATATGCCATTCTGAGTAGACAAGATGGCTTGCTGACACAACTACTTAGGTCTGAAAATCATACGGTGTGATCTAAGCACGTAATCTAATTAAAAATGTGCAACTGAGACGGAAGAATAAATAATCAATATCTTAATTTAAGTGTGCATTTTTCTCACACGCTATTAGAGAGGGGAGCAGTAGAGTAATGATATAAGGATGGTTCGAAGAACCCACTGTCAGGCTCTTAAAGTGTTAAGTATGTACCGAGATACAACACAGGCGCCGACTACGGGTAAGCCCTGTCGTGCTAGCAAACTCCAAAATTTGAGTAGGTGAAAGGCGAGATCTGGTAGAAATGTTTGGTTCAATTGGTTCTGATCACTATGGGGCTTATCTTCTGAGGTCATCAGTCCCATAGAACCTAGAACTACTTAAACCTAACTATCCTATGGACATCACACACATCCATGCCCGAGGCAGGATTCGAACCTGCGACCGTAGCGGTCACGCGGTTCCAGGCTGTAGCGCTGTAGCGCTCGGCGCTCGGCGGCAAACCAACGTTTATAACATTTGTAGACTTAAGGAAAGCTTTTGACAATGTTGATTCGAATATTTTCTTTCAAATTCTAAGGGCGACAGGGATAAAACGCAGGGAGCGAAACATGGCAGATGGCAATTATAAGAGTCGAGAGGCATTACAGGTAAACAATGGTTGAGAAGATAGTGAGACAGGCTTGTAGCCTATTCCCAGTTTTATTCAATATGTATATTGAGCGAGTAAAAAAGGAAACAAAAAAAATGGAGGTGCAATTATAATTCAGGAAGAAGAAATAACAACTTTGAGGTTTGCTGATTAGCAAAGGACTTAGAAGAGGAGTTGAACGGAAGGGACTCCGACTTGAAAGGAATATATAAGATTAACATCAACAAAAGTAAAACAACGATAATTGAATGTAGTCGGATTCAATCAGGTGATCATAAGGGAATTAGAGAGAAAATGAGTCACTTAAAGTAGTAAATGAGTTTTGCTATATGGGAAGCAAAATAGCTGATGATGATCGAAGAAGAGAGATTATGAAATGTGGACTGGCGATGGCAAGGAAAGCGTTTCTGAAGAAGAGCAATTTGTTAACGTAGATTATAAATTTAGATGTCAGAGAGTCCTTTCTCAAAGTATTTGCATGGAGTGTAGTCATGTATGAATGTGAAACATGGACGACAAACAGTTTAGACAAGAAAAAAATAGAAGCTCTTGGAATGTCGTGCTACTGAAGAACACTGAAGATTAGATAGATCGATCACGTAACTAATGAGTGGGTACTGAATAGAATTAGGGAGAATAGGAATTTGTGGCACAACTTGACTAGGGCCCAGTTGGCAGGACACATTATCAAGCATCAAGGGATCACCAATTTAGTGATGGAGGGAAGTGTGGGTGGTATAAATCATAAAGGGAGATGAAGAGATGAATACAGTAAGCAGATTCAGAACGATGTAGGTTGCAGTAGTTACTCAGAGATGAAGAGCATTGCAAATGATAGAGCAGCATGGAGAGCGCATCAAACCATTCTTCGCACTGAAGACAACAACATCAACAACAACAACGAAATAAACACAGTTGGAATCCGTTAGTCCCTGAGCGCCTTTACCCAAAATATTGACCTAACTGGCGGCCCATTGCCGGAAATTTCTTTATCAACTAACCCAGCCTCACTCAAGCAACGCTTTAAAAAAAAGAGAAAAACAGGCGCAAGTGCTATCCCTTTATCCTTATACTGTGGCATGAATGTAACGTATTTCGATTTTAATTTGATGGTTACCAAAATAAATGCAAATTCCTGTATGATCTCTGGACTGCCGAACAGGTCAGTTCTCACAAGGTCTCATAATCTACACACAATTACGCAGTATATCATGGCTGCATAGGACACTGGTGCTCACTTGGCCTTTTGAGAGATATTTTATTTTACTTTGTGAAGACTGACGTTTCCTCTTTAACATAGCATTAAAATGAAATGGCTCTTTCAGTGTTTCAAAGCATCTGCACACTCTGATATGTTCATGTGCTAAGTGAAAGCCACTAACCGTCTACATTTGAACTACGGGTCGTCTCTAACCAAATAATAGCGAGCGAGAGCAACACGTCCTCCTACATTGCACTGATTTTTATGTCCTTTAGTTTAGGGTCCTTACCTGGTTCTTACACAATATGTTCAAGTAACCGTTATGTTACTCTGAAGGCTACATCTTTCAAGTGAAACAGACTGAAATTCCTCACAGTGTGTTAAACAGTCGAGTGGCCGTAACAACGAATTCACAATTATATTCTATTTTCCTGAGACATATTCAGTAGTAAAACAGTGCTAATGCAAAGAATGCGGAACGAGCAAGTCTCCCATGAGTGAGCTTGGCAGGCATGAGGAACTGCAATGCTCGACGGTTCGTTTATACCTTCGTTGTTCTTCCAAACAAGTAATATCTAAATTCCGTAAAGAGCACATGCAATGGCCAAGGCTTCCCTTTCTATAACAATAATTACGTTCGCACCTAGTGATGAGGTGACTAGTAAAATAAATTGTCTTCCAAGATAAGTTGATCGGTTTGTTGAAACAATGTCACCTTAGGAACGGTTCCTTAAACATCAGTCATAATATAGAATAATTAACAAAGGTATGGGTGAGCCTAAATAGGTTTAGTAATCAGTGCCGTCTTAACACTACTAAATCAGCTAGTGCCTCTTGGATCTGATTCGTAGGCTCATCATTTTCGGTCACTCTACATAATCGAGGAACCGCAAAACTTGCGATTCTAGAAATCGTTTTAGAAATTCATTAATCCTTAGAAACTCCTATTTGTTTCTTACTCTTGGGTCCTGTGTCCTCCAGCCATTTCGATTGTCTCTGGATCACGTTGAACACCGTCTGGTGATATGGTATGTCCTAGAAGATTGATGCTTTTCCATCCAAATAGTGACTTCACCAGATTTCTTGTCACACTCTCTCGTTAGAACACACTAACACCTGATGCAAAATTTCTTTAAGTTCATACCATGACTTCCCGATCATTAGAATGTCGTGAACGTTCAGGGCTGCTTTGGATTTCAACTCGTCTATAACGACAGTATCAAGTCCACGTATAAATACGGCGGAAGATACGTTGAGGTCAAAAGGAAGATGTTTTAACTAGTAACACTGTCCAGAGGCAGCGTTGTATTTACTGTTTCTGTTGTGGTTGGCAGGAGAGCTAACACTGTATTACTAGAGGAGGCCGAAAGGCACGCGATTTAGCTCATGCAGGCTGGCGTGAGGTCTGGAACAGGACAAGGAAATTAGACTTCAGAAAAACGGACGTAGCTGGTGGAATACTTAACTTTAATCCATTAATGATTAACGTCGCTCTTGACGGTACATGATTGACATTATCAATAGAAACTGATAATGGCGCCTTGCTAGGTCGTAGCAAATAACGTAGCTGAAGGCTATGCTAACTATCGTCTCGGCAAATGAGAGCGTAGCAGTCAGTGAACCATCGCTAGCAAAGTCGGCTGTACAACTGGGGCGGGCGCTAGAAGTCTCTCTAGACCTGCCGTGTGGCGGCGCTCGGTCTGCAATCATTGATAGTGGAGACACGCGGGTCCGACGTATACTACCGGACCGCTGCCGATTTAAAGGCTACCTCCTAGCAAGTGTGGTGTCTGGCGGTGACACCACAGTTTCAAGCGTGTAACAGGATTTTACAGTAACTGTTTCCAAGTCAATAGAGGATAGCTTACCCCATAATATTTCTGTAATATCTCGTCCAAACTCCTCAGCCTGCCTGTTTCATGTAAGATGATTGTGTTCACTTGCCTGGAGTCAAAAACTAGGCGGACTGTACTGCCTCTCTTCGTAACCACAAGAAAGGGGCTGTTGCATGAACTTACGTTGCCTCAGTTATCTCTTCCCTTATCATATTTTGGATTTCTATTTCTACATTTTCCTTGTGAGCTAAGGGAATAGGATAAAGTCTTACAAAAACACTGTTGATCGTCTTTTGCTCCAGATTCGTGAACAAATGCCTTAATTTCGTCTGCAGTCTCAGAGAATATTGTCGCAGTAGAATCTGAGTAGCACCGTTGTGTAATGGTTATGGTACTAAGCTGTTGCATTGAGAGTCGTGAGTTCAAAACTCAGCTGGACTGAATAACTTTAATTTCTATATTCGGTTCGAGTACATTCTAGAAGTATTTCTTAAGTGAAGTTAGTCTTCGTCATTCATCCAATTTCACCTTCCTTTAAGTGACGTTATTCTGGTGGAGATACTGCGTATTGGAACTTGTGATAGCGCACATTATCGACGACACAGTATCTCCCATCAGGCCACGACAGAACCGCCGTTTACGTGGCGAGAAACCCGAGATCGAGCCGTATTCAACAGATCGCAATCAATCGGAGACAGAAGAAGAACAGAACGTTACGATGACAACAACTGTGTGCCATCACATGAGACATCCTTCAGGTTTCTCACGTGATGATGGCCAAGATCCAAACAAGTGGGTGAAGGTATATGAGCACATAGCCAAATTTAACAAATGGGATTACACAGTGTGTTTGCCTAACGTATTTTTCTACTTGGATGGCACTTCCAAGCTATGGTATGAGAATAACAAGGAGACGTTTACAAGCTGAGAACTATTCGAGGCGGAATTGCGCAAGTATTTCGGCGACAGACAACGACTGAAGTGCAAGGCTGAAGATAAAATGCAGGGCATAGCGTCCAGGAGAAACTACAGCATCCTGCATTCAAGTCATCTTGGGGCTGTGTAAAATAGTGTATCCTAGAATGAAGGAGGAAGATAAGTTTGCACATCTCATGAAGGTAGTTGCTGAGGACATGTATCAATCCCTATTCCTGAGGGAGGTTTCGACAGCAGATGACTTCATAAAATGGTGCCAGTACATCGAGACAATCCATAAAAAAAGAATTACACGCAAGAAGTTTGAACAGTTTTCAATCGTCGTATCGATGTCTGCGATGGAGGAAGCAACTGATTTCACAAGTGTTCTTTGTCAGATAGTGAGAGAGGAAGTTCAAGTGGCACTTGGATTGCACGGCGAGCAAAGAACCGAGACGCTTCAAGAGGTCATAGGGAGGAAGTGGAACAAACATTGAACCCTATCTCTCGTCCTTCATTTCCCTTTAAATCGCTGAAAAAAACGAGACCCAGGCGGAGTTATGTTCCTACAATGCTGCATGAGGAACCTGACGTCTGGAGGACCCAGGATTACCAACCAGTTTCTATCCACTGCGGACGACCGGGACTTGTGCTGCGCTATTGTCGAGAAAGGAGGCGGATATTTGATGACTCCCGCGCCAGATGAAGCAGACCGATCTTAGACGACGCCAGTTCCGACACGACGAGGATGAACAAGAAGATGTGGGTGCAGGACGACGTAGGTCACCCTCGCGGAAAGGTAGCCACTGGAGAGGACGCTCCGCAACACGCCGATCAAGGTCTCCATCGCCGTTTAGAAGCTCCAGCCGATCACCTAGCCACAGCAACCCGGAAACGTAGGGTGCGACCTTCCTTGGCGGTGAGGCTGCCAAAGAGAAACACTGCGCCGTCGATCAGTACAAAAATTATAAGAAACTACGTCGAAATCCTCATAGATGGCCAACCAGCCCCTGCTCTTGTGGACTCTGGAGAATCATATTCAGTCATTTCAAAGAAGTGCCGTCGCCAGTTGCCGAAAACCGTATTCGTGGACAGCAAAACATGTCTGCTAAAGGTGGCTAGTGGGAAATATGTAAAACCCACAGGGAGACGTATCATTCGTGTGGGTATAACTGGCCATACACAGCCCTTCATCGTCTTACAAGAGTGTCGCCATGACGTCATTCTCGGATGGGACTTTTTGAACGCTTCTCAAGCAATTATAGATTGTGGTCCCTCGAAGATTATGCTAGACGGGATGAGATACGGTAGACAGGATGATGCGCGTCCGAGTGTGTGAGACAATGTGTGCTGGGCGAAGTGATCATTCCTGCAGTCAACGCTAGAATGGTAACTGTCACGTGTCATGCCATCCATCAGGCCATGGATCTTGTAGTGGAATGTAAGAGAAGCATACCACTGAAGAATTTCTTGGTCATCCCAGCCTCTGTTGTCTCGTTTAAGAACGACTTCGGTGAATTGTGGACAGTTAACTGTCGCCGAGAACCGCAGATCCATCCAACGCGCATGTGCATAGGAAACGCTGAGCCGTTTATTGCAGAACAACTAAGCGTCATAGAAACTTCCCATGCCGAGTCTGTGGGCGAAATTACCGCAACCACTACAAGATCTTCTAGCTCGACTATCACCAGATCTCACCAAGGAACAACAAAAGAAGCTACTTCTTATTCTTCTATAGTTCTCTGAATGCTTCAGTCCATAGGAGAAGAGCAAATTAGACAAATCTACGGTGATCCACAGGGTTATCACTGGAGACCATCCACCAATAAGCCAGAGAGCATACTGTGTCAGCAACGGAATGTCGAATAATTCGCGACGAGGTAGAGAAGATGATGAAGAATGACATCATTCAGCCTTCGCAGAGCCCATGGTCATCATTAGTGGTCCTCGTCAGGAAGAAGGATGGCTGTTGGCGCTTTTGTGTTGATTACAGGAAAAATAATAGGATAATTACAAAGGACGTTTACCCTCTTCCACGAATTGACGATACAGTAGATTGTCTGAAGGGGGCTAAATTTTTCACAGTCATGGACATGTACTCGGGATACTGACAAATCGAAGTAGATGAGGCTAATAGTGAGTAAAGTGCATTCGTCACCCCTGAGGGCCCGTATGAGTTTGAAGTAATACCCTTTTGTTTGCATAATGCACCAGCAACTTTTGAGCGGATCATAATCTTCTGAGGCTCCTGAAGTGGACGATGTGTCTTTGTTATTTAGATGACATTATAGGGCTGTCAGAGACATTTGATGAACATATGAAAAGACTGAGGGCTGTTCAGGACTCCAACAAGGCGCACTTAAACTTAATCCAAGAAAGTGTCTCTTTGGAGCAAATGAACTCAAAATACTTGAACACGTTGTGTCAAGCGAATGCGTGCGGCAAGACCCATAAAAGGTGAGATCTATAACGGAATTCCCTATTCCTAAAAGTATTAGAGATGTGAGGAGCCTCCTCGGATTATGTTCATATTACCGTCGTTTTATCAAAGACTTTTGTATCAAAGCCAGGCCACTCCAAGAGTTGTTAAAAGCTGATGCTAAATTTATCTCGGGTGGTGCTCAAAAAGATTCTTTCGATGTGCTGCGTAAAACTCTGACGACTGACGGTGTACTTGGTCTGTACAATGAGGGAGCACCTACAGAACTGCACACAGATGCCAGTGGGTATGCGACTGGTATTGGTGCAAATTTCTGATAGAAAAGACGTTATATCCTATGCTTCTAGGACACTTACAAAAGCCGCAAGAAACTACTCCACTACAGAAAGAGATGTCTTGCTGTGATCTGGGCCACGTGCTGATTTCGACAGTATCTCTATGGAAAGCCATTCACAGTTGTTAGAGACCATCATTCATTTAGTTGGTTGACAGGTCTTAAGGATCCAACAGGACGACTCGCCAGGTGCGCACTACGTCTTCAAGACTATGACATCAGCATAGTACACAAAAGGGGAAAAAACAAAATGGTTCAAATGACTGTGGACACTATGGGACTTAATATCTCAGGTCATCAGTCCTCTAGAACTTAGAACCACTAAAACCTAACTAACCTAAGGGCATCACACGCATCCATGTCCGAGGCAGGAGTTGGACTTGCGACCGTAGCGGTTGCGCTGTTCCAGACTGAAGCGCCTAGAACCGCTCGGCCACATCGGCTGGCGGAAGAAAACATCAAGATGCCAATTGTCGCTCAAGAAATCTTCTGAAAGACCATCAAGACATTGATGAAGAAAGTGACTGTCTCGCTGCACTCCAGGATCTCTCTGCTGAGCAGAAGCAGGACGCTAAGATATCTCAAATTATGCTTGCCTTATATCGGTCAGAGGATGTGAAAGGACAATTTAACGTAGTTAATAGATTACTTTGCAAGAAAAACTTTGATCCGTTTGGAAAGAGGTGGCTACCAGTGATTCCTAAGCACATGGCCTTAGACGTTCTGCAGACATTCCATGACACACCTGGGGCCGGACATTTAGGATTCATTAAGACATACGGTAGGATCCGCAAGAGAGTTTTCTGGTCAGGTATATTTAGGAGTTTTGTCACTATGTGTCGCACTGTCGAGAGTGCCAGAGGAGAAAAGCAGTTCCTCAGAAACCACCTGGCCGACTCATACCAATTCCACCAGCCGGAACACCTTTCCTGCGTGTTGGGATTGACCTCCTCGTTTCCAACGTCTGCTAGCGGCAATAGATGGATTACTGTTTGCACTGATTATCTGACACGCTATGCCATTACAAAAACCGCGATAACAGCCGAAGCATCCGAGGTAGCCAAATTCATGGTGGAAGGCATTGTATTAAAACACGGTGCCCCATGGTCGTTAATTACGTATCGAGGGAAAGTTTTGCAATCGAATTCTGTGACAGAGATAAAACGTCGCTGCAACATTACTCATCATATGACGACTGCCTACGATCCACAAACTAACGGGTTTAGTGAACGCCTCAAGACCTTGGGCGACATACTATCAATGCTCATCAATGTTGAGGTGAGCAACTGGAATGAGGTGCTACCTTTCGTGACGTTTGCCTACAAACCGCCAAACAAGACATCACAGAACGCCCTTTTCTCCTGGTGCATGGGCGTGAGGCGACTACGATGATGGTCACTGTGTTTCCGTTACGTCCTGATGACGTGGACGACGACTACATCAGGCAGTTGTTAACCATAGCTGTGGAAGCTCGGCAGTTGGCTCGACTCGGCATGCTGCAGGCTCAAGAGAACGATCGCCGAAGGTATGACGCGAGCCACCGCTCTGTTGTCTACCAGCCGGGTGACCTTGTCTGGATCTTGACTTCTGCTCGGAAGGGTGGTCACTCTGAGAAGCTCTTCAGGCGCTACTTTGGACCTTATAAAGTTGTAAGGCAGTTGTCTGATGTTACTTATGAAGATGAAGATTTCGACTCTGACACTAGACGACGAAAGATCAGGGACACGGGGTCCACGTCCTTCGAATGAAGCCTAAGGATCCTGCAACCCAGCGTAAATTCGAAGCTCCAGTAACAGGCTCCAGTGGCAAGGCGACGAAGAACGTAACGGCAAAAGAAGTTCTAAGAATATCAGCGCCAGGGCGAGAATCAATTTTGGTGAGTCGGAGTGTGCAGGCCCGATGACTCGTTCCCGGACTAGGACGACGTAGCGCCGCGATGTTGTTTACGTAAGGAGGGAACAATGCGGCTGCAGAAGCAGAGTGGCACAGTGGTGTAGTGGTTATGATGCTAAAATGTTACATGGAGAGTCGTGTGTTCAAAACTCACTTCACCGGTCGAATTTTAATATCTATATTCGGTTCGATTACATTCTAGAAGTATCCACAAATGTCAAGAATCATTTGACAGGAATGTTCTGTACCTATATATATATACTATATGTGTTCTGGCCAGAGGCAGTTCGCTCCGCGCTCTTGTATGTACAAATGCTGAATAAACCTTCGTAAAGTAAAGTCAGTGTTCGTCATTCATCTAATTACAGCTTCTTCTACGTGAAAATATCTTCTTATATTTTAGCAGTATTTGTCATAAGTTTCTTTCTCAGCCTCAGGGACACCTCTAACACAAGAAACGTTGAGCTCTGTCATTCATACGTGAAAAGGGGCTCCCTGTGTCAAACTCACTGAACAAACTACAGTACCTGTCACTGCATTCACCAATGGTACTCCGCTACTTTTCATCTCCTGTAATAGAATTTATCACAAGTCTTGTCTGGCAACAAAATTAACACAAAATACTGCCACTGAACTTACTTCTCCGGTCACACCGTCACTGTTATTTGTCATTATGAGGTTGACGGCGTGATATTAGGATAATTTTTTTTTTGTCAGTGGAAATATGGTCCATCTAGGCCGTGTTATTTTCCTTATTACCTATGCGATTAACTAATTTCGGCCTTCGGTCATTTTTAAGCCCGTATCTTACTTAAGCTTCCAGCTTCATTTTCCATTAAAATATATCGCTGGTATATTTAGTCAGGAATACTTCTTTCTTCTGTGGGTATGTGCCACATATGCACAGAAATAAGGTGTATTCCTGTCGACATGTATCAGTGATATAATGTAAAATGTAGCTGGAAGCTGACCAAGGCCGAAATTTGCCAAACATATAGGTAATAAAAAAGTAATACAGCTTAACGAGACCATGTTTCCATTCGCAAATCATGGTGATTATTTCACGGATTTGTTGACAGTATCTCAACCCCTGCCAGAGCCACATACTTGCTGTTATTGTTTCTAGACTCTGGTCAGCTTTGATTCATATTTCCGAAGTTCTGTTAGTTCCTGTCTCTCTCTTTCTGATTAGGTCTACCTATGTGACAACTCCATCCTTGTTCTTCAACGTTACCCCAGTTCCAATGTTTTTTGGTACTCTCTCTTCCTCATCTGTGCATTCCTTCTCTACCATTACATCTTCTATTGCTACTCCTTTATTCTGATGTGGATTCTCATAGCAGTTTGATCCGTACTGCTCATAATTTTACGAAATACCTCCATCGTCTTAATCTAACTCCTGCAGTAGGTTGTTAAAAGCCTCTACACCGTCTCTGCTAAGTTCCACAGAGAATGTGCCGAAAGTGTGCTGGCATATTGGTAATACATAGGCAAATTAGTTCTGTCAGGCTATACGAACGGTACAGAGAATGATCTTGTTGCATTATATGCTGGAAGACATTGACGCTGCAGAGGAATCTCGAGAGGCTATAATGTGACATAATAATTACACTGTACTTCACTCAGTCCTGTGGTGCATCTGAACAATAAGCAGACAAGAAACCATTCTCAAACTCGTTGTAAGTTGCACAACACTAGCAATTGACCTCATTCTCGCCGCTCCCTCTTTTACCTATTCTGGGGGCCATGATTCCAACTACAGGACTTCTGACAGTCTGGTACATCTCAATGGGTCATAATGGGTCACCGCCATCTGCCAGAGTGCGATCGACAATGCTCTAAATAATGTGGGCATACTGTCGTTCTGCGGTTTAGCACGCATACTGCCATACAACAGTCCTCAAGACTTCTGCCAAAATGCTGGAGTAGCCGCCTTGGCGGCCAGCTGAGTTGATCCGATAACAGGAGTCGACGGAATACTATTACGTCATTGGCATGAAGTGTCAGCCAAGGCTGACGAGAAGTCACTGAACTACAATAAATGTTAACTGGCAAATCACGTTGTATTAGCGCCGAAAGACCCTTTATAAGTCCACATAATTAACCAGACAATATTGAGGTGTCTCGGCTCGGCATACATACAGTATATACCTTTCGAGATTCTCACCTGTGCAGGAATGTGACTTGACATTAAAGATTCCTAAAATAACATATTGTGGCACCTGTACTCTCTACTACTCGAGGAGGAAAGGTAAACGTAATAAATACAGAAAGGAAATGGTTAATCCAAATGACGAATAATCATTTAATGGAGTCTTCAGTTCGTATTGTACTAAAACAGTCCCATTAACAATGACCAACGCACAACACGGTAACGAATGACGGAGCGTTAGAGGCTCGCTAATATTACATGCTCAATTCTCGCGTGTGTGGCCCAAGGCAAAAGTGGAACAGGAAAAAAGAGACATAAACGCATCCCTCTCCAATAGTTGGGGCGCTAAGCTTGTTTAATCAGAGAATACCAAGGACCTGCAGGTATCGTCATACTATTAGAACCATTCTTTAAAAGCAAGGCAAACAATAAATCTGGGCGTTTTTATGAGTAGTACACGTGAGAAACGCAGCAGGGTTCACGAAAAAAAATTTCAATTCATTTATGAATAAGGAATCGAACATTTTCAGTGGTTACAGAAATGATGAAAGGTTCGCATATCGTAGCGAGCAAAACCTAATCAGACCCAACACCTGACTTGTAAGTCCGTTCTTAGTTCTTAGTAGTCGGGGTAGCCTTTGAATTGAGGGCAGCCGCCCATTGGGACCGAAATCTTCTAAGTCCAGCTGCGGTAATCAGCTGGCTGCTTCACATCACTGTTTGTAGGAAATCACGACTGTTACCCTAACTGGATGAGTCTATTTTCGTAGCTCCACTCTGAATTAATTTTTAATGCCTGTCCCATAGGATGTGCTTTATATCAATAGAAGTTAGATCAATTAGAAATGAGAACACAGTGCTGGACGGTGACTGGTGATTTAATTTGTATTTGTGAATTTCAAAATTGTTTGTACGAATTCGGAAGGAACAAATGTCCAGGTATTGATGAAACAATAGTAGAAATATTACAGCCCTCAAGTCAAAGGGCAGACCAAGATATAAACTTTCTTCTGAATTAAACTTGCATAACTTTGGAAGACCCTTCAGGTAATGTAAGGGATTATCAAGTTAACGAAGTAATTACGGGTGTGAAAACAGAAATGGATGTTGAGGTGACCGACGTGATTTCAGGCACACACTGGATGCCAAAAATGTGGTGTTTCTTGTGTAAAAGAGAAGAAAAAATTGCCCCAAGCTGTCGTTAAATGATCGTTAACTGGCCGCTAGGTCTGATGAATCAATCCAAAATTTATCTCGAAACAGGATGTGTATTTAACGTCGAATTAACTGATGTAAGCGGTGAAAAAAGAGTAGTTAACGTGGACAGTAATGTATTACAATAATTACAGAAAATAAGGACATCGTTAATAAATGTATTCAGGCCACTTTGCGTGGCCAGACACGGAATGGGTGGGTCATCTAAGGATTGGTGCTTTTACGAGTGTTTTCAATCAGGTTTCGGCGGCGGTGGTGAGGACCGGTCATGCGTGTGCCTTTCGACAACTGGAATGAGGCGGTTAGTGGGCGTCGGCCATAAGAGGCGAATGGCTGTGGCAGCAGCCGCTTCCATCTCAGCGGGCTAGCTGTACGAAGCGTAGGACTGACAGCGGCCGGTGGTGAATGACCCCACTGTTGTGTAAGCAGGGGGGATTATGGCTGCTGTCTTCTAGCGATCACTACTAAGTCTGTGTGTCCTCTGTAGGTAGCTCATTATGACGCATTTATTCTCTGGCTGGCTGTGTGCCACCGAATTGCACAGACGGTACGTAAAGAGTTGGAGTGAAAAGTTGAACCGGTGTTGACAATTTAACTGAAACAGCAGCATTAGATTAGAAATGGAAGACCGGCTTCTGTAACGGAAAAAGAATGACAGAGTCGAGTCGCTCGTAGCATGACCATTGGACTGTAAGTGAAATCCAGTAATCCCTCGAAGGGCCGTTATATTGAAGTTAAGCAAGCAGAAGCTAACACAGGATCAGATTCACGTAAGGGCAGAAGAAGTCCAAACCCTGACTATCAAATCTTAAGGTAAAGTTCCAAAATGAGTCAGCGAATAACCAGAGTGCCAGCACATATTCACAGAGAAAAGCAGCAAGGGACACGAGTACGATCATCGAGATCAGACGATCAACGAGGAGCTCCAGAAACTCAGAGATTAAGAGCACAAGACCACTCCAGGCTCCTGGTTTTGTTCCTCGCCTAGTCTCGTTTGCTGCCATAGCAATGAAATGATGTCTCACTGTTCATCATTTGCTGGTGAAATATACGTGCCACCTAATAAAAGATTCCAGGAAGCTGGATTTCCTGGGTACTCAATTACCGTACACGAGCCCATTAATTGTTCCCACAATCCTGTGAGTTGCTAGATGCAAGTTTAACTTTTCGGGGAAGACTCCAGGGCGGTCATACATCTGAAGCCACCGCAGTTTCCATGTGTATGCTTCTCATAAGCACTGGTCCAGCGAAGAAGCTTGTTATTCTCGTGCAGGAAGTGCGACTGGCGGCGGGTCCCTTCTGCTAGACGTGAGCCATTGACAACAAGGCTAGCGGGATGCCTCGTCTTTCTCGGTCCTTTTGCATTGTCTGCAACCCAGACATCGAAGAAGATGGACCCGGCTGGTCCCGGTGGAGGTTCGAATCCACCCTCGGGCACGGGTGTGTGTGTTTGTCTTTAGGATAATTTAGGTTAAGTAGTATGTAAGCTCACGGGCTGATGACCTTAGCAGTTAAGTCCTATAAGATTTCACACACATTTGAACTTTTTTTTTAAGATTGACCGTACAAATAAAAACAGAAACGTTTCCTTTTATGTGCCGGTTCAGGGCGTCTCAGTGGCGGACCCTTACGCAGTTTCCTTCATTACATCGCTCCTCGGCAGCACTCATTAGTTTCCAGCACAGAGACTGAAACAGTTTTGGCAGTGTCGGCCACCTATACACACTATACACAATCCGACGAGATAACACTCCACTTCCTACACGGAAATAGTTGCAGTTCACATGCATGCTTAACAGGAGTTAAGAGTGTGTCACGCCTATTATTTAACAGTAAAAAAAAACCTTCAGAGCCCTGAAAATATACAAACAATATAAGGGAGGTACGCTACCAATGGATCAAATAAGCAGGTAATTATCTTGATTATAATCGAACCGAATTCTTCCTACATTTCACGTTAATATACCTAAATTCAATTTATAGTAGCACAATTTACAGTCACAAAGAAAAAAACTATTCCACATACATTACTGAAACGATCAGAATAGATCAGAATCTTGGTCAGTCCATTTGCTGAAAACACAGGAAAAAGGGAAGAAGCTCCTTTTTCCCTTTTCTTCTGCCCCGTACTCATTAACCCAATTACGGCAAGGCATGCACAGAATCACATCTTCTACTCAGTTCCCAGGGCACAATTCACCAAACCACATTAGTTTTACGTCTCTTCGCCTCTTTACTCACATCATGAAATCTTGAATCTAGTCACGCCCTCGGGTCTCTCTTCACCTGATTCTTGTGCATTGCAGCTTCATAGGGACCACTTGTCACGACTTGCGCTTGTTGCATTCCACTAGATGCCACGTTTTGTGCAGAGAAATAAGCCTATAGCAGGATATTGGGTACATAACGGATTAATTAAAAGCACTTCACCTTCCTTTGAAGCTGAACAATAAAGAAATTATCCAGTGAAATTGTGCAAACACCTCACATAATTTGTCTTAGAGTACTTACAGTTAAACCTCAAGTCAAAGAGGCAAACATCACAGGAAAAACCAAACGAACAATTCGAATTGTTCGGAATCTTGTGTAGGGCCTTCGACACACCGGTGCTTTGGTCCCTGTTGTATTTCTGTGTTGTGTTACTGGTATAGCAGGCAACTGCTCTCAGCAATCATGTATAGTGGCGACATTCCTGGCCTATCTTTGTGTAATATCGCAGAAGGAGCATCCAATTTCGCTTCGTGGAAACTTCCTATTCCTGGAGTAACCTTTACGAAGGAAATGGAAGTGACTTTCATGCATAAGTAAACTTTGAGAGGTAGAGTGATTTTGTTTATTGTAAGCATTAAACCAAACTCACTAAAATAGTACAAAAAGTGTTTGCATAAATTGTGGAAAATACGAGGGAAATCATCAAGAACTGTAATCTAGTTTTTTACGTTTTACTCTTTCCTGACACTCGCAATAATGTCATATAAAATGTTCTCTTTCATAAACGATGTAGACTGCTTTAGACATAACGACTAGTCGGTGTTTAAGTCTAGAAGCAGACCTGTGCCAGTTATTGCCATCACTAGATACTTTTTCTTATTATTCCGTGTTTGGCAACATTTTGCACATGCTGGCAAGTGCAAACTTTATTTATTTACGAAAGAATCAAATGTTAAGTGGCGTATGCTTCCTTAAGATTATGAGCTGACATCCAAGTAACTAATTTTGTTGAAACAGTGAGACTGCTGACATTCGATACCCGACTACCCAATTGAGCTTAATGATAAGTATTATCATCTATAGTGCAGATGGAAATCTACGTACTGTTAATATGACGCAGTCTGTGCTCTTTATGAATTTCACGTTAGCTGCAGCGTCCACGTTCTGGTCTTGAAACTATCATTTTCGTAGTCCTTCGCAGTTCTATGTTAAACATAAGTTTAGGTTACGATAGTGTCTTGATTTGATTAGATTTCTGATGAAAGTCATCGTCAGGTCACATAATCGATACGAAACACGCTAATAACTACATATTTGATACTCATGATAATAAGTAAAATCAGATTCGGTATTCACGAAAAACACTGCATCAGGGTGAAACTGTGCGAACTAATCTGTGGCAGAAAAAGACGGAATCAGTAATATGCACCTGAAACTAGTGTCGGACCGTGTACTTTGCCTAAAATTGGCCTATGGGGTGAAAGATTTGGAAATAATATTTCACATCGCTGGGGAAGATTTCAAGAGGGAGGAAACATTCGTCAGCAGTACGGGGACAACCAAGTGCAGGAAGTTCCCGCAGAAGTGTAGTGTCGTGAGCAGCCTCTCTCCCAAAAGACAAATCCTTTGGTACACGTGTGGGACTCTTCATACCAGAACCACTACCCAACCACACTGAATCGCTTGTGATCGCAGCATGGCGCTTTTAACACATTTATTGTCACATGGCACCACCAAACTCGTACTGATATAACGTAGGCCATATCTGGGTAACGCTGTATATAGTAAACGCTACCATGGTCCATGAACAGTATTTTCTGTTGCCTTGTACCTGTACATAAGCTTTACAATGATAGTAGGTAGCTTTTCATTTCTGCTATGATTGTGGTGTTCATTACTTCCTGGAGCTCAAAAGTTTGCATATATTATGCTTGTTGACGGGAGTGTATATTAAATATCTGAATGTCGGTCACAAATTGAATTTTTGTGTTCACATTTCTTGTATACCTACCAAATAATGTATTATTAGGCAGTTTTATACAGTACTGTGAGAAAGGCGGTACGTGATGAGATTGTCTTCTCGTGTGCTGATTTTTGATATGTTGATAAGGAATAAGAGATGGAGAAAACGCTTACGATTATTTTGTGTAAATGTAAGTGAAGAACTTGTGTTGGGCTGTGTACTCGGGGGCGCCAGCTATCAGGAGGCTCTGGAAACAGCGAATGTATCCAAGTGTTGGCTAATATTAGACTTATGACACCTGCGTGATGCTTGGTAAACGCCGACACTGACCAAGCACTTACACACAGGAGCGAGAAGTAGCGACAGTCATGAGATCCAAGTACAACTTGTGGTCAAAGAAAAACTTTACGTAATTGGAGAGTGCACTGGAACATTACTGCGCAGAAACAAGGGTGCGGACTTTGGGATGTGCCACAGCAAGCGCACGTCGCTGCGCTGTAATCACCCAGGGAGGCTTCGGTAGCTGACAGTATTTGAGATGCATTTCTGTGTCAGCCCAGATGATGGGATAGTGAAACGTCCTCTTTGAACAATTATACATTCAACAATTATACATTCAACTAAGTACCTGGGTGTTAAAATTACGAACAACTTTAGTTGGAAAGACCACATAGATAATATTGTGGGGAAGGCGAGCCACAGGTTGCGTTTCATTGGCAGGACACTTAGAAGATGCAACAAATCCACTAAAGAGACAGCTTACACTACACTCGTTCGTCCTCTGTTAGAATATTGCTGCGCGGTGTGGGATCCTTACCAGGTGGGATTGACGGAGGCCATCGAAAGGGTGCAAAAAAGGGCAGCTCGTTTTGTATTATCACGCAATAGGGGAGAGAGAGTGTGGCAGATATGATACGCGAATTGGGATGGAAGTCATTACAGCAAAGACGTTTTTCGTCGCGGCGAGATCTTTTTACGAAATTTCAGTCACCAACTTTCTCTTCCGAATTTGAAAATATTTTGTTGAGCCCAACCAACATAGGTAGGAATGATCATCAAAATAAAATAAGAGAAATCAGAGTTCGAACAGAAAGGTTTAGGTGTTCGTTTTTCCCGCGCGCTGTTAGGGAGTGGAATAGTAGAGAGATAGTATGATTGCCAAGCACTTAAATGTGAATTTCAGAGTAGTCATGTAGATGTAGATGTAGATACATGACTGTGCTTAAACTAACACACAATACTTTTAGCGCAACGCAATCTGACTTTCAATAATCCCTACAAAAGAATGGCCCTGACTAACATTAACCTATACCTTTCACAAATCACATACTTCACCAAAAATCTTCGTTACTCGAACTACTGCAATACAGCGAGCGCCACTACTGCCAGCTAAATAAAAGATTGAAACTACGGAAGTCACTAACGACTGATAGGCACAGTTAGAAAATGAAAGATTTAAATAGAGATCAAACAATGTATTTACATTAATAGTCATAAAATATATATATCAGTTCATGACATCAATTCTTACAAATTTCAAAACTCCGCCATCTCTCTCCCCACGTCCACCACTGCTGGCTGCTCACCTCCAACTGCGCTGCGCTACGCTCTGTTCACATCCATCTGCCCAACGCTACAAAGGCGAGTGTTACAACAATGCCAACTAGCCACTGACTGCACACAGCACAGCCAGTGATTTTTCATACAGAGCCCTATGTGGCGTTACCAATAAGAAAACCTAAACAGCCTACTTACATAGCCCCCATGCTCCCCACAAAAAATTTTACAAATTGTTTTGGGCAGTGGCCAATACAGGTTTGAAAAAGTTTTTCATAATTACAATAACAAAGAAATGAAATTCACACACTTATCGATACAATGTTGGTCAAAAGCTAAAATTTTCTCTCATTCCATAAAGATAGTCCTGATCGTTCATCATAGTAAAATAGCAGTGTTTTTTTTTCTCAAAGTCCGTGTAGTAAAAAAGAATGCACACGGAAGTAGTGGATTTCCATGCCATCTTGAAGTAGTGTTGTCCTTCCAACGGAAAGACAGTGCTGACTCTTGACATGCACACAGGTAATGGGCCACAACAGAGCAAACCCACAGCAGAGTCAGTCAAAGTTTTGAAGACTATTGGTAGGTAGGTCATCACAGAACAGCCCCATTGTAGTCCTGGTAGAGATTATGGTATTGGTGGGCCACCAGAGATGCAGACCCGCTGTAGACCTTGTAGAAATAATGGTATTTGTGGGCCATCAAAGATGCAGACCCACTGTAGTCCTAGTAGAGATGGCCAGCAGCCATCTGTTGCGACTGTGCAGGTGCACAATCACCATCGAAGAGTCTTGCAGAGAATTCAGCAAGTCCATAAACCACCACTTGTGCACTCACAATTTTTTTTAATGTCCTTAGAACGAGCAATGCTGTTATCCAGTCCCTTGCTGAATTATTAACACACATGCAAACACTATCAGTCCCTACTTCTCACATATTGTCCATATACTATGACCAACAGAAACGTGTGCAGTGAAATGTAACTTACAAGTTACTTACTTTGATGAACTGGTGTCAATTACAATTTTATAACATAAGAATACATTATTAAAGAACATAACAATACAGATAAATTTGTGGTAGTACAGGCTTTACAAAAGAATAGAAGTAAACAGATATATCTGTGTTACAGGAATTATGACATAAGTTAATATATAAAATAATGAGAATAGTTTTTGAAACATTAATTTCACACATGATCATTAAAACAGAATAGAATAAATAATGTCCAAACATCTTTACAAAGAAGATAACAAAGTATTTGAAAAATTCTACAACATAAATCTTATTAGCTAAACACATAAAGACAGGAAAAAGACAAACACACAAGGATACATAAACACATAGCGGAATAAACACAGGAGGTAAGGACAGGGTTTGTTTTCAGTGTAACATTTGGTACTGCAGTCCCACCCAAAACTTCATTCCATAGATCTTTCGTCTTATTTCAACATTTGTTTCTACCAAAAAAATCCTATCCAAGCATGTTTTCTGTATTTATATGTTCACATACTTCTTACCTCATCATTTATTTTCCAGTATCTTACCTCATCATTTATTTCCAAGAAAATCCTACCTATACCTGCTTTCTGCACATTTTTCGTATAACCTCTCAGTGCATTTCTTCCAATTCATCGCAACTCATTCTTTTATATAGGCTACCCCATCTTCAGGTAACTTAAATCTACTGAGCTCAGATGCTAAACTAACGGACGAGGCAATACAGCAGCACAAAACAACTAATACTAACAGCAAAGAAAAAAATGGAAGTTGTCAAAGCAAGCAGCAATATTAAAACTAATATAAGGCAATGCGCAGCAAACAAGAAAAATAAATCCGTAGTAAAACTGGCTTAACACAGTAATACAAAGTCAAATTCAGTAACATTATGTCTGGCAAACAGCAGCAGCAATTGCAAAAACTTATATCTAAACATGATAAAGCTGAAGCAGAAAAAAATATTACAGTAAAAATGTTTAATACCTATGTCACATCTTAACGTTAGAGTGATGCATCACGAGAACATACGCAAGCAGATAAGTTACCAAATCGTAAAAATATAATTTTTGCAATTCCTGTGAAGGGAAATGTCTATTTGTGCTCTCTTTTCTAAGAAAGTACATCATAAAATGATTCTTTACTGGGTCTGTAGACAGAAAATAGTGATATTCGTACATCTATTAAATTTTATTTTAACCAATGCTGCAGTGCAGATAGAAACTGGATATTAAACAAAATGAGCAATTTCTTAGCTAGAAAGACAATAGATATAAAATGTTTCTCATTTCATTTCAGTAAATATCATAAATTAAGATCTTCACAGTGTAATCATATGTTTTCAAGTTTGGGCGTGTCGTATTTCCGATGCTTTCTATAAAGGAATGGCAATAGCGAGGTTAATGGCCTCCTTTTTTTCTCCAGCTGTGCCTCTGCAAGGCACACACTAATGACTTTTTCTCAAGGCGGCTGGCACACCTGGACGCTCACAACGCATTACGTCACGGTCACTTACCTTTCATACCGAAATATTTACGACAGCAGTTTCCGCTACAGTGACAGTCTCATATAAAAATATTTTTACAGATTGAGAATTTGCGTTACAAATGTCTAGAAAATAAAATCCTATAAATATAACAGTGTCCAAAAACTTTTCGTCGGCATTGTAATACCTTCACGTATTTACATACATTTCATAACTCTTAAAGTACGATTCTTGGTTTCCAACAACCTTTTTCCCAACCAGAGTCCCTAACCACTACTTATTATTCCTTACCTTATTCGTTGACACGTCTTCAATATTTCATCATCACAGATGCATAGCATAATCAGATAACTCATATAGCATCAGCTTATTGATCATAAACATACCGCAACAGCGTAATACACATCGTCATCATAACATCATATAACCTCAGCCTAATCTCAAAATCGTCGTAGCTTCCTCCAATAATTTCAAAGCCTAAAAAATATTCTCTGCTCATGTCGAAAGTGTGATCTACTTCAAACGTACTTTAAAATCATGATCTCATACCAAATATGTCATTCAAAGCTCTCATAGTATCACGATGGTTCCGAAAAAATATGAACAGTTCACAAAGTACCAACAAAATACAATTTCGTAGGTGTTAAGTTATCCAACTGTGTAATTACGTAAACATCTGTCACTGATGTAGTATAATAAATGTTTGTTTCTCTCAGTTAAATGATCAGATAGCTGTGTGATTTATGTGTTAGAGAAATATGTTTTTTTTTTCTTTTGTCATCAGTCTACTGACTGGTTTGATGTGGCCCGCCACGAATTCCTTTCCTGTGCTAACCTCTTCATCTCAGAGTAGCACTTGCAACCTACGTCCTCAATTATTTGCTTGACGTATTCCAATCTCTGTCTTCCTCTACAGTTTTTGCCCTCTACAGCTCCCTCTAGTACCATGGAAGTCATTCCCTCATGTCCACATATTCTTTTCCTCTCCGCTTATGCGTAGAACCTCCTCATTCCTTATCTTATCAGTCCACGAAATTTTCAACATTCGTCTATAGCACCACGTCTCAAATGCTTCTATTCTCTTCTGTCCCGATTTTCCCACAGTCCATGTTTCACTACCATACAATGCTGTACTCCAGACGTACATCCTCAGAAATTTCTTCCTCAATTTAAGGCCGGTATTTGATATTACTAGACTTCTCTTGGCCAGAAATGCCTTTTTTTTTGCCATAGCGAGTCTGCTTTTGATGTCCTCCTCGCTCCGTCCGTCATCGGTTATTTTACTGCCTAGGTAGCAGAATTCCTTAACTTCATTGACTTCGTGACCATCAATCCTGATATTAAGTTTCTCGCTGTTCTCATTTCTACTACTTCTCATTAAATATCACCTTTCTCCGATTTACTCTCAAACCATACTGTGTACTCATTAGACTGCTTATTCCGTTCAGCAGATCATTTAATTATTCTTCACTTTCACTCAGGATAGCAATGTCATCCGCGAATCGTATCACTGATATTCTTTCACCTTGTATTTTAATTCCACTCCTCAACCTTTCTTTTATTTCCATCATTGCTTCCTCGATGTGCAGATTGAAGAGTAGGGGCGAAAGGCTACAGCCTTGTCTTACACCCTTCTTAATACGAGCACTTGGTTCTTTATCGTCCACTCTTATTATTCCCCCTTTGTTGTTGTACATATTGTGTATGACCCGTCTCTCCCTATAGCTTAGCCCTACTCTTTTCAGAATCTCGAACAGCTTGCACCAATTTATATTGTCGAACGCTTTTTCCAGGTCGACTAACCCTATGAACGTGTCTTGATTTTTCTTGAGCCTTGCTTCCATTATTAGTGTAACGTCAGAATTGCCTCTCTCGTCCCTTTACTTTTCCTAAAGCCAAACTGATCGTCACCTAGCGCATTCTCAATTTTCTTTTCCATTCTCCTGTATATTATTATTGTAAGCAGCTTCGATGCATGAGCTGTTAAGCTGATTGTGCGATAATTTTCGCACTTGTCAGCAGAAATATGGTACCGATGTGTAAAGTTGTATAAGCAAATACCGTATGAGCTAGGGCTCCTTGTGTTTGCCAGACACGTGGTACACAAAGTAGGCGTGTACCCCCAGGAGGCCAATTTTTTGGTAGGGATTTTTGAATGTCAGATTGCGTTGCGCTAAAAATATTGTGACAGTTTAAGCACAGTTATGTATAATTTTACTAAGGGGACGTTTCAGTAGCAATAGGTAAAAGTCACAATTCGGTAGAGTTCTTGTGATAATCTTTCCGTAAGGTTTAACTTTCTCCAGGTGCTTAACTTTCCATGTCGAGCACGTGACCTGGAGAGTTCCTTAACTCGCAAGAACCTGTCATCTGTTGCTTGTTGCCTCCAAACTTTGCACCACCTGCAGCTGAGAGTTCTCCAAGGTGATCCACTGCCACAGGTAACTGTCCTGTTTTTAGCTCCCTTTCCGAAAAGTGACATAGGTTCACGATTTTTGTGCCAGGTGTGTAGGGTGGGAAGTTTGAGGAAATTAATTAAGAATCGACATTATGGTTGGTCAGATAAGTTGGTCACAGAGTTGACCCTGTTAAAAGACAATGTTCTTTCAGCTATACCCTCCGAATTAATGGAAGCTAGATCAAGAGGTTCTAATAACTCAGCTAGAAGTCCGACATAGGCTAACGAATTTGAGAATTAGATCCTAGAAGGAGGGCACAGAGTAAAGAATAAGTCCACAAGTAGCAATGCAGACCTTCACGCGTAGCAGCGCCGGACTTCGCCATGGCGCCTGCACGAGTGAAGTACCACAGCCCAGAAGTCTGCAATGCCGTACCAGGGCACACCTTGTAAGAGCACAGTGCGATGAGGAGAAGCAGAAAAAACAGCCAATCGACGGCAGGGGTCGAGTAAAGAATTGTGAAGATGATGCAAGGTAACCACGTAGAGCCCACCACACAGTCAGCCTTCCATACGCAGTTCACCAGTCTGCTGATGCTTAAAACTGTTATCCTAGAATTTTGGGTGTAGCTAAGATCATTTTAATGAGATCTTAGACAACTGTGAAAGCGCATTTCATTTTATTGATCCCACTTCGTATAATTTACTATTAAAATCTGTGAAGTCAGAATCGTAGGCATTGTTGATTATTATGCCTACAAAATGTTTGCTAATTACCAGGGAAAATCTGAAACTACAGTACAACGAGTTTGGAGGATATATCAATTACAATAACAGTTCAGGGAAGCTACTGTAAACATTGTAGACCCTTCCGATTCACAGGGAAGCAGTGCGTTAATCGGGAAGCTGGATCGAGCTGCAGTCATACTGGGATTATATGGCAAACGTATAAAACCCTATAGTTAGAACGAAGGGATTGGCTATCATCTTATCCGAGAAAATGGATGTCGCATTTGTAGAGGCAAGTGCCATTGTGTACCAGAATGAAAAACCGATTCCAAAACAGTAAGTTCCAGTCTTCACCTAAACCACCTAGCACTAAACAGTATCGTAGCGTTCTCGCTTCCCGCGCCCGGGTTCTCGGGTTCGATTCCTGGCGGGGTCAGGGATTTTCTCTGGCTCGTGATGACTGGGTGTTGTGTGATGTCCTTAGGTTAGTTAGGTTTAAGTTGTTCTAATTTCTAGGGGACTGATGACCATAGATGTTAAGTCCCATAGTGCTCAGAGCCATTTGAACCATTTTTTGAACTAAGCAGTATCACGATAAGTTTAGTAAAAAAATCAACAAAATTTGTGGAATCGTAGTGCATGTGCCCAATGAGTGTAAGACAGCATAAGCAACCTCCGCAAGGTTTGCAGATGAGTTTCTGTGAAGTTTGGAAGGTAGGAGATGTGGTACTGGAGGAATTTGAGCTGCGAGGACGGGTCGTGAGTCGTGCTTGAGTAGCTCAGACGGTAGACCACTTGCCCGCCAAAGGCAAAGGTCTCGTGATCGAGCCGCGTGGGGTAGCCGTGCGATCTAAGGCGCCTTGCCACGGTTGGAACGGCTGCCCTCTGTCGGAGATTCGAGTCCTCCCTTGGGCAAGGGTGTGTGCGTTGTCCTTAGCGAAAGTTAGTTTAAATTAGATTAAGTAGTGTGTAATCCAAGGAACCGATGATAGCAGCAGTTTGGTCCCATAGGAAGTTACTACAAATTTCAAAATTTCTCGAGGTCGAGTTTCGGTTCGGCACACAGTTTGAATCCACCAGGAAGTTCCACATAGAAAGATGTTAAAATATCACCGATTAACAAACTATCAGCAACCAGAAATTTATCTTAATTGTTCACTGCCAACGAAAGCATCCACACAACACAACCACTCTCACTGCTACTATTTGAAGCAGGTGGTAGAGGACTAACAAAAAAAGCAGATTTTCTTGTATACAAAGAGCCCTAAGTGAACAGTCACTGTGATTTTATATAAAAAGAAGAAAACAAGGTTTTGCTTTTATTAACACCACAATTATTACAGCAAAATTCTTGAACAGACCCAGTTTTCGTAATACCTTCAATCACTACACAGGTACAAGAAAAAACACAAACATCATGTCTCATCAGTCGGCATTTGAAAATACACCTCCTTTAAGACAACCCCAACCAATTTTGGCAATAACTCCCTAGGCTCAGGTGGGCGTAAAGATTTATGTTCGACTGGTTGCTAAGAGTAGACTTCGCCACAAATGCGTAACGAAATATTTTGATTCCTAATGACCACCGTAGACGTTACCCATTGATAGGTGGGACCCAACACTTGGTTCTGAAGCCGTGTGAGTTCTGCCGTAACAGTCTCACGTAATGCGAATGGAAAGTGGGAGAGCCTGGCAAACTTGGGACCGTGCACAGAGCCTCAGAGACGTGAGAGCCGTAAACCTACGCTAAGTGATCAAAAGTATCCGGACACCCCCCAAAAACATACGTTTTTCATATCAGGTGCATTGCGCTGCCACCTGTTGCCAGGTACTCCATATCAGCGACCTCAGTAGTCATTAGACATCGTGAGAGAGCAGAACGAGGCGCACTGCATAACTCACGGATTTCGAACGTGGGCAGGTGATTGGGTGTCACATGTGTCATATGTCTGTACGCAAGGTTTCCACACTCCTAACAATCCCTAAGATCACTGTTTCCGATGTGATAGTGAAGTGGAAGCGTTAAGGGACACGTACAGCACAAAAGCGTACAGGCCGACTTCGTCTGTTGACTGCCAGAAATCGCCGACATTTGAAGAGAGTCGTAATGTGTAATAGGCAGACATCTATCCAGACCATCACACAGGAATTCCAAACTGCATCAGGATCCACTGGAAGTTCTATGAGAGTTAGGTGGGAAGTGAGAAAACTTGGATCTCATGGTCGAGCGGCTGCTCATGAGCCACACATCAAGCCGGTAAATGCCAAACGACATCTCGCTTGGTGTAGGGAGAGTGACATATTGGATGATTGAACAGCTTAAAAACGTTGTGTGGAGTAACGAATCTCGGTACACAATGTGGCGATCCGATGGCAGGGTATGGGTATGGCGAATGCCCCGTGAACCTCATGTGCCAGCGTATGCAGTGCCAAGACTAACATTCGGAGGCGGTGGTGTTATTGTGTGGTCGTGTTTTTCAAGGTGGAGGCTTGCACTCTTTGTTGTTTTGCGTGGCACTACCAAAGCATAGGCATACAATGATATTTTAAGCACCTTCTTGCTTCCCACTGTTGAAGAGAAATTTGGGGATGGCGATTGCATCTTTTAAACACGATCGAGTACCTGCTCATAGTGCACGGCCCGTGGCGGTGTGGTTACACGACAATAACATCCCTGTAAAGGACTGGCCTGCACAGAATTCTGACATGAATCCTGTAGAGCGCCTTTGGGATGTTTAGGAACGCCTACTTAATGCCAGGCCTTACCGACCGACATCAGGACCTCTCCTCAGTGCAGCACTCCGTCAAGAATGGACTGCCATTCCGCAAGAAAACTTCCAGCACCTGACTGAACGTATGCCTGCGAAGTGGAAGCTGTCGTCAAGGTGGGCCAACACCATACTGAATTCCAGCTTTACCGATGGAGAGCGCAACGAACTTGTAAGTCATTTTCAGCCAGATGTCCGGATACTTTTCATCACATAGTGTACGTGTATACATGAGCGTTCGTTCGAAACGCTCAGTAAGAGACGAGCTATGGGCGTGAAGGTCAGGAAAATAGGCACAATAGTTGACACTAAATTAACTTGGTCTTGCAATGTGAACCGAAAACTGGTAGGGTCGTCTAAACCGAGAATGTTAGCAGCCGCAGGGGACCGCACCACTAAGAAGGTTAATACACGTTTATCACGTTTGTGCTTGGCTGGCAGCGACAGTTGTCCGAGAAGAGGAATGGCACTGCTTCACTGAGACAGGACCCGGCTCCAGGCCGGTTCCAGGGGAGGTGAACCGAAACAAAGAGACGTGTCCTCGATGATTAAAGACACGGCGTCTCCCGTGTCCACAGGGAATTCCACGAACTGGTCGAACAGCATCGAGTCCAGTGAGAGCTTTGAAGGCGGCCAGGACTGTGTGGACCACAACGTTGCTCTCTGGCAGCACTGTGACAAGCGGCTGGCGGGTCTCCTGTTGACAGTTAACGGCGAGCTGTCCGCTTACGCCGGCAGCCCAGCAGTCCGCTGCAGTGTGTGCGGCTTGCGTCTCAGCGCCGCATAGGGAGGACGTTTCTGAGCCGCCAGATCGGTATTACGAAAAGGTGATCCGACATTGAGGTGGGAGCAGAATAATGGACGTATATAAGTCCCTCACTTGGCGCCTGTGATCCGAAACGCCTGTGAACTCGGATCAGACTGGCAGGCAGAATTAGAGGGCGATGAGACTGCATCATCATATAATTGCTGGATAACTTATTGAATTCCTAACATTTTTCCCCATTTACTATTTAAATTTACAAAAATCAGCAAACTTTGTCGTACAAACTTTTCTTAAAATTATACAATTTTTATAGTAATTATTTATGATCCTACCCTTACTATTTATTAAAGAGATGAGGAGTGAAGCCAATACTCTTTCAGAAGGTTTTGTTGGTTTGATATATTCCAGAAAGATACACGCATGTGCAACGCCACTAGATATTTCTCACACTCTTACGCTGCATCACTTTTCTTCAAATGTGTGTGAATTCCTTAGGGACCAAACTGTTTAGGTTATCGGTCCCTAGACGTACACACTACGTAAACCAACTTATACTAAGAACCACACACACACCCACGCAAGGAGCAGGACAGGAACCTCCGGCGGGAAGGGACGCGCAGTCCGTAATATGACGCCTTTTTTTTTAAATCTCAGTTCTCTCGTTGCACCTCCTCGGGGTGGACGTCGCAAGACGCCCGTTTCAGTTCGTCTTTGATCGATTAACTCAGGATTCTAACACGCTGAGTTCCCGTGTCGGGCCGGCCGAAGTGTTCGAGCGGTTGTAGGCGCTTCAGTCTGGAACCGCGTGACCGCTAACGTCGCAGGTTCGAATGCTGCTTCAGGCATGATGTGTGTTCTGTCCTTAGGTTAGTTACCTTAAAGAAGTTCTATGTCAAGGGGACGGATGACCTCAAATGTTAAGTTCCATAGTGCTCAGAGCCATTTGAACCATTACTGTCACGGCACGCCTCAAACCGCGCGGCCTCTTCGCACAGCTCACTTATCTTCTTCCTGTCTTTGCGCACTACACAATTTCTCGAGGGGGGGGATAAACCTGATAAAACTACTGAGCCATTTTTTGGCTCAAATGGCTCTGAGCACTATGGGACTTAACAGCTATGGTCATCAGTACCCTAGAACTTAGAACTACTTAAACCTAACTAACCTAAGGACATCACACGACACCCAGTCATCACGAGGCAGAGAAAATCCCTGACGCCGCCGGGAATCGAACCCGGGAACCCGGGTGCGGGAAGCGAGAACGCTACCGCAAGACCACGAGCTGCAGACGAACGATTGTTTATAACTCAGGAAGTATCGTAAGAAATCGAGTGTGTTATACACCGCTAAATAGATCGATTGCTCAGGTATGCAATGTTACGTAACATAGCAATACCTCTATCAACACAGAAGAAGAAACTATATCTGCTCGACCAATCTCACGTCCGAAAAATGTAACAACGAACTGGAAGCCAGCGGTCGGCTGTGAGCCTGCTGTATAAGCCAGTGGGTTAATATGGAGGCAAACATTTGGGAAAACTTGTGAAATTCATTTGTAACAGCATGTTCAGCTGCCGAAGCCACCTCGAAAAATTTAGCAGTTTTAAGCACGTTACCATGGCTAGGCTCAGAGTTAGTCAAAGATTTTGCAGCAACATAACTGTCTGCAGAAAGGCACACAATCAGAGCTCGTAGCAATAACGCCGCATATGAAATTAAACAGTTTTGGCACATGAAACTGAACTTGTGTGCGAGAACCTGTAAGTCAGCAAACCACGCTGGGCACGGGTGTCCATGTTGCTTATGACATGAAACTGGATCCTAGCCGCGACGAGTTCCAACTGTTGTCCACAGTAGTCGGTTAACAGGGCAAACAGATCAGTGAAAGACAATACACTAGGATACGAGAGATCTTACAAATACGCTGCTAACTGAAGACAAGAGTAAATCACTACACAGCTCACTGGAAATGTTATAAGACAATGCAGTTCATAAGATCGGAGGTAAACTTCCCAGGTTTCTCGAGACTCGTTGACATCTACAGGTGTAGCCGAGACCATTGACTAAGAGTGTTGTTGGTGCTGAGAGACAAGCAACAGGCAGTAGCATAGTGTTGATGGTGAAGTTTCCCTTGAGGCACAAAGCAGTGCTGTCCTAATAACACCTAGGCGAGAGGAGAAAGAACTCGTATTGTGTACCACAGAAGCCTGGACCGAAGCTGCTCGCTTAGGTCTCATCTGCTGATCCGACACTCCACAGCAGACGAGTGTCTTTTGGCGTCTGACAGATACATAGCTGTGAGGCCTCTGATCCGCTATCGCTCGCTCTGCTGGCGGGGGTATTAAAACAAGTAGTAAGACTTCGTGTCTCTACTGTGAGAAACGTTAAAACATGTTTAAATGTGTACTGTTTGCCTAAGTAAATATAACTGACACAGCCATTCGTATGTAATAAATAAAACTGATATGAAAACAAATACAGTAAAATATAACAATGGGGCCACCAAGCTGGTACCTTTACATTCTTAAGTTCACACCTTCACTACCTTAAATCATCGAACAAATCTTGTGTTCATTTCGAATGAGACGATATTTGATCCCAAGATGAAATCGTTGAAGTTAATCGATTGTCTCTAAATTGTTTTTCTCAAATTTTATCCCCTTGTTGTTTGGTTTCAGTAACCCGTAGTAAATCGAAGCCCGTAGTACATCGATACTCTTGACCTGCTAACTTCGATAGATAACATAACTAACAATTGTTAAATTACCCGTTACTTAGTATGTAAGTAAGCTACTAACCTATTAAGTTAAATCCATGTACATAGACACTCTGCAAATCACATTTAAGTGCCTGGCAGAGGGTTCTTCGAACCACCTTCACAATTCTCTATTATTCCAATTTCCTACAGCGCGGGAAGAACGAACACCTTTATCTTTCCGTACGAGATCTGCTTACCCTTATTTTATCGTGGTGATCCTTTCTCCGTATGTAGGTCGGTGTCAACAAAATATTTTGGCATTTAGAGGACAAAGTTGGTGATTGGAATTTCTTGAGAAGATTCCGTCGCAACGAAAAACGCTATTCTTATTAATGATGTCCAGCGCAAATCCTGTATCATTTTAGTGACACTCTCTCCCGTATTTCGCGATAATAGAAAACGTCCTGCCCTTGTTTGAACTTTTTCGATGTACTCCGTCAATCCTATCTTGTAAGGATCCCATGTCGGCCGGAGTAGCCGCGTTGTTCTAGGCGCTACAGTCTGGAACCAAGCGACCGCTACGGTCGAAGGTTCAAATCCTGCCTCGGGCATGGGTGTGTGTGATGTCCTTAGGTTAGTTAGGTTTAGTTAGCTCTAACTTCTAGGCGACCGATGACCACAGAACTTGGGTCGCCTAGTGCTCAGAGCCAACCAAGGATCCCATACCGCGCAGCAGTATTCCAAAAGAGGGCGGACAAGCGTAGTATAGGCATTCTCCTTAGTAGATGTGTTACATTTTCTGAGTGTCCTGCCAAAAAAATGCAGTCTTCCCCACTAAAATATCTATGTGTTGCTTCCAATTTAAGTTGATCTTAATTGTAATTTCTAGATATTTAGTTGAATTTACGGCCTTTATATTTGACTGATTTAACGTGTAACCGAAGTTTAACGAATTCCTTTTAGAACTCATGTGGATGACCTCACAATGTTCGTTATTTAGGGTCAACTTCGAATTTCGCACCAGATATCTTTTCTAAATCGTTTTGAAATTTGTTTTCATCTTCAGATGACTTTATTAGCCGATAAACGACAGCTTCATCTGCAAACAACCAAAGACCACTGCTCAGATTACCTCCCAAATCATAAGGAACAGCAAAGAGTCTATATAACACTACCTTGGGGAACGCCAGAAGTCACTTCTGTTTTAGTCGATGACTTTCTGTCAACACTCTCTAAGGCATTTGGACAACGTATATCGTTTCATACGACATCCCACGATTTTCGTCTTTGTGCAACAGAGTGCGAGAACATTAGGGCAGAAAAAGACATCTCAGAAAACGGTCCTGACGCTGCTAAACAAGCATATTACGAACTACCCAAAGCAATATGGAGGCACCGCAACTCATACCTAATAACGACAGATCCAACATCTTCTTTAGATTTTCAATATTTCAGACCACCTTGTTTGATACAAACTGAAGAGATGCCAACAGTATGTAATCAAGTTCTCAATATCTTTCAAAAATTGCACCTCAAGCTATTAGTCACTGTCAACGCTCAGTCCCTCGTCAACTCCTACCCATTCCCTGACAGGAAGACCTTCTCGCCAAGCTTGTTAGGGGAGAGTACTTTTCAAAGATCGACCTGGCTGAAGAATACCACCAGTTACCCTGGGATGCTGGTGCCCCGAGCATCTTGATTATCAATACGCCTTTCGGATTGTACAAGTACAAGTGCCTTCCATTTGGTGTCTCTTCGGCGCCGGCCATTTTCCAGCGGTTCCTGGAGCAGCTTACACCGCCTGCGTGAATTATCTGGATGACATCTTGGTCACTGGGCGTTCACATCAGGAATATTTGCAAAACTTCAGCGCCTTATTTCACACTCTGCAATCCGCAGGTTTACGCTGTTGGCAGGAAAAGTGCTTTTTTTTTTCAACTGGGAATGGAGGATGGGCCACTGGCTTAACATGCCATTCGCCCATTGATGCCCTTCCTCGTCCCAAGGACTTATGTAAGCTACATGTGTTTTTGGACAAGGTTACTTATTACTTAAAGTTCTTAACCCCGCGTCTTGGTTGGGGCAGCTGATGGGGATAGCTCAGAACAGCCCATCGCTTACATGCCTAAGAAGTTGACCCCAGCACAACGGACCTACTCCCAGATTGAAAAGAAGGCCCTAGCGATCGCAATCGCAGTCCACCTCTCTCTTTGGGGCATAGTTCACCCTCCTGACAGACCATAAACACTTAATTACACTTACAATTCATGGCAACCTCCTTCCACGATTTCAGTCAGGCCAACAGTATCAAACATATCTGTAGCTCGCTTTTCCACCCTTCCTTCCACGGTGCAGCAGAGAGGCTTATCCACACATATAAACAACAGTTGACGAAGGTGATCAACACATCTCCAAACACATAAGCCCTCACCCTGTTTTTTAGCACCAGTCACACCACACCAACTGACACGCATAGTCCAGCGAAGCTTCTCCATTGGCGACAGCCGCGAACCCTGCTCCATTTGCTGATGCCGTCCCCCTCCCTCCCCCACTCCTGACCCAGTTTCTGCCACCCAGCCGGTCTCCGCCCAAGGTGGACCGGCGGTTTCCTCCGCCACCCTGGCATCTGCGTCAGCCATCATGGACAAGTCCTGCTCGTCAACGATGGTTGACGAGCCCAGATCTTCTCCCACCTGCCAACCACCTCTGCACTGTCTGGAGCGTTTCTGCCCTACACGCTAGTTTCAGGGGGGAGGAATCTGGTACTGAGCGCCGCGGGTTTCGAATTCGCGCCAGATGGCATGGACCTCCATTTCCACTATAGGTCTCTGCCGCCGTTGCGCCGTAAGCCGTGAGTGCATGCGTTCCTGGACCGCGTAACGTGAGGGCTCCACAGAGGAGCACGTGGTCCCAGCAGCCAATAGAGACGTACCCTATCCTTATTTAAGCGCCTGCCTCTCGCTCAGCGAAGCACATTCGAATGTTGGATTCCCTCACTTCCTCATCGAGGACTCGCACTGCCTGGGCTACTCTCAGGGTGTACCTTTGACGTGGAAGAGCCCCAGCCGTGCCTGTCGTGTTGTTGCCCGTCTGCACGCCGTTACTGCTGCCCGCCACCGCCGCCGCGGCCTGGTCGCCATCTCCCGGTGCTCGCCGCTTCTCCTGCCGTCGCCGCTTCTTCTGCAGCCGTCTCTCGGTGCTCGCCGCTTCTTCTGCCGCCGTCTCTCGGTGCTCGCCGATTCTGCCGTCGCCGCTGCCGCCGTCTCTCGGTGTTCGCTGCCGCCTGCCATCATGGACGCCCCAACTACCACCATCTTCTACACCTCCCCTTCACCAGCCCCCACTGTAACGTCATGGAGTGCTTCCTCTGGGATTAACCCGTCTGATCCACCTCCCCTACTCACAGTCTCCTTCCCATCTATCTCCTCTCCATCACTGTATCCCCACCTGTATGTCACTCCTGCTCCTACCCATGCTGCTGCTCCTGCTCCTGCCTCTGTCCCTGCTCCCACCTCCCCTCCCGCTCCCGTCGCCCGCCGAGAAGACTTTCCCCCTCTCCCCCCTGCAATTACCACTACATCCCATGCCCGAGTCACCGCCCGCCGCGCCACAGTCGCCGCCACAGAGCTCACTACCCTCTATTCCGGTGCTACTGCCTCACAGGAGGGTCCTGCCTCCCACCACCTCCCCATCCATACAGTCCCTCAACCCTCCTCCCAGGCAACACCCGCCAAAAAATCTTCCACACAGCCTAGTGGCGACCTCTCCTCTACTCCCTCATCCAAAAAGCCACTGCCCGCCCCACTTCCCACTGTCCCCGCTATGGATACCACCCCACCTCCCTCCTCTCCAGCCGCCTCCCAGTATACCTTTGTCCTAGCCAACCCCGATCCAAAATTCCAGGATGCCCGCACCCTCACCCTTGAAATCCGGAAGTACATCCCCAGTGCACCCAACACCCAACTTATCCCTCGCAGAGACCCTGTTCTCATCAAGTCTCCCTCTCCATCCTTCCATACTGATCTCCTCTGGGGCCTTCCCCGCATCACCTTTGGGCCCCACACACCCCTCACCCCACTCCTTACATCCTCCTCTCCTCATTAGCCCCAACCGCCTCGTCGTCCGCCGACCCTCACTGCCATCATCACAAAACTCAGCCCTGTGGTCACGGAGGCTGAGCTGTTGGCAGAACTGAATGCCCACCCCGCCCTGGAAGTCCGCTCCGCCCGCCAGCACTGTCTTCTGTACAATGACAACCTCACCCAAAACTGCAAGAACCCACCCACCTGCCCCCATTGTAAAGCCTCCCACTTCCTTAAACAGTGTCCCAAACTCACCTCCCCCCGTCCTGCAACACCTGTAATGAACCTCACCCCACCTATTCCTCCAAATGCAAGGCCAAGCCCCCTCCCACCAACCCTGAGCTCACTGTCCCCGCTCGCCCCATTAACCTACCAATCCACCCTAACAATTCCCTCCGCCCTCCCCCTACAGCAGAAGACATCATCCGGCTCCTCACCGTCGTCATGCAGAACATCCACCCCTTCCAGCACCCCCACATACTCCAGCAGATTTCCCTTGCTGCCCCCATTGTTTTCCACTTAAATACCTACGCCACATATTCCCACAACCTGGCCCACTTTACCTTCACCCGCCCAGTCACCCTCATTTAAGCCCCTCTTTCCCCTTCCCGCACCCTTCCCACCACCAACCTCATGGCACGTCACCAGTATTGTCTCCTCTACCTCATTCGCTCCCTCCCTGCAAACAAGTACTTCTTCATGCATACCCTGTCCCAGCACCAGGTTGACGCCTTCATCCTCAATGAAACCTTCCTCCACCATGTTGTCCGCACCTCCCCTTATCTCCTTCACCACACTCACAATCCCCTTCCCCTAGCCCAAGGTGGGGTCACTATAGGCCACCTCAGGCATCTCCCTGTCTCGCCAACACCCTCCTCAATGACCCGACTGAACACCTTCTCCTCAGCCTGTTTTTTCCCTCCCTCACAGTCACCTGTGCCACTATGTATACCTGCCCCGCAGCTTCTCTCCACTTTGACTTCATTTCCCATGTTTTCTGTACCCTCTCCACCTATGAGATCTCCGCTGACCTCAACATCCACAGCTGTGACCCTGCAACCCCTTGGCGGTGGCATCAGTTCCTTGCCACCATCCATAGTGAACTTGTTCCCGTCCCACAGCACACCCGCCCTGAAAGTAACTCCATCCCCGATGTTATCCTCGGTTCTCCCAACCTCCTTGGTCGCATCACTGTTGATGTCCTCGATCCCGTCGGTAGTGACCATCTCCCTGTCCTTCTCACCATCTCCTCTACCCGTCCCGCCACTGCAGCCACCTGCCCAGCTGCCCCTCCAAAGTCTGTCCATGACTACTACCTTGCCAATTGGGATGCCTACTGGGAATCCATTTCCTTACAGGGTGAAAGCAACCCACTCACCTTTCACCACCCTGATGATATCATCCATGCCTCTTCCTTCCATCAGAAGATCATTACTGACGCTGTGGAGGCTCATGTCCCTACCAAACTCATCCTCCCTCACCGCCCTACGCTTCCTCCACAGGCCGTCCTTCCTCTGCGTGAATCCCGCAGGCGCTAACGCTCCTTCCTCCGCACTCGTGACCGGGATACTCTCACCCGAAACCGGCAATTACAACAACATATCCAAAACCTCCTTACTGCAAAGAAACGCCGGGACTGGCGCCAGACATTCACACGCCTCAACTCCACCCTCGCTGTCAACTTCTTCAAGTACTGGTCAGCCTTCTACCACCTTACTGGTAGCCATCCCACCCATCATTACCCCATCCTCCATGACGATCGACCCTTTCCTGACAACTTCAGTAAGGCTAACCATTTTGCTTTCCACCTATTCGAGGTCTTCTCCATTTCTAACGATCCTCATTTTCATTACTCCCTCTTCCCCACCGTCCTTGACCGCACTGACACCTCTGTCCCCTGCTCGCCCCTTGCTTCCAATACTTGGATCAGTTACCCTCTCAGACATCAACACTCCCATCACCACAAAAGACATCACTCGTCCTCCGCTCCAAACGCAACACCGCCCCTGGTCATGATGGCGTCACCTACCGTAACCTCAAGGAATCCTCTCCCTCCTTCCGGTCTGTCGTTGCTACCCTGTACAATGTCCTCCTCTCCACTGGATTTTACCCTGGCCTGTGGAAGACTTCCAATGTCCTGCTGTTCCCTAAACCTAATAAAAGACCCTCTGATACCTCTTCCTATCGTCCAATCTGCCTCACCTCCATGTTCAGTAAGGTCTTCGAGGCCATCCTCTCTCGCAGTATTCACCGCCACCTTAACTAGCACCGCCTCCTTCCTCTTACCCAATGTGGCTTACGGCCTTCCTCCTCTGCCGACGACCAGCTCCTTAACCTTGCCAATCTTCTTTCCCTCCAACTTAACTCCCGTCGCTCCGCTATCTTTGTTTCCCTTGATCTCCAGAACGCCTTTGACCATGTCTGGCATCTCCTTACCCTAGATAACAAACCTCACAACTGCCTCTGCCTCCTGAAACTCCTGTCTGGCCGGACGTGGGGTCTGCATCCTTCCACCATCCTTCACACCTACAAATCCATGATCCGCCCCATCCTTTGTTATGCCAGTGTCGCTTGGATTTCCGCCCCTCCCGAGTTCTATAAAGCCCTCCAAATCCTCAAACGCTAAGTGCTCCGCCTCGCCTTCCGCATCCGCCTTCCGTCCCCCACATGCATCCTCTATGACCTCATCACCTTCCCCCACCTTCTCCTTTTCCTTGAACACAACCACACACTATATATTGTCTGCCGCCTTAATCCCCCTCACCCCCGGTGTCTCCCTTCCTCTCCAGCCCCAACCAGTTGCCTCGCCTCTCTCCATCCCCACACCCTCCATCTCCTTTCCCAACACAACTTCCACCGTCTACCCCTCCCGGATGATGAGCTTAACCCTGACAACTCCCCTTCCTACCAACTCTAACACCCTCTTCCTGCCTCCTCCACAGGGCTCCCTATCCTCCCCCTCCCTCCTCCTGAGCGGCTTCCCCCTCCTACACCCCTCCATCTCTTATGCCTCATTTCTCTGCAATCCCTCCTGCCCTGTCATCCCTTTTCCTCTCCCGCCCAACGTGTTTCCTGCCTCTTCGTGAACCCATGGTTGCCCCTCCTCTCTTCATCCCACCGCTTCCCCAGCTGCCCCATGCTCTCCCTTCCTTTTCTATGCTCTCTAACCTTTCCCTCGGTAGGTCCCACCTGGTAATTTTATTCTTAGTCGTGTGTGCTCCAAGTGAGTTTTAAGTGTGTTGTTTCGGAGTGTTTTTAATACTGTGGCCAACTTTTAACCTGTGCATACACATTCAGTGTCTTCTCTCTGTTTTAAGAATCGCCAACTGCGTTTTTTAACTTCCTGGTGACTTTTTTAACTGTCCCCCCATAAATGTCTCTATGCCAGTGTATTTTTACCTCCATTTTCTCCCCCTGCTCTGTTCCCCTTTTTTATCTCCTTATGTATGTATCATTTTATCCTTGTTTTAGTTGTCGTGTCACTCGGCTGAAGAGCGGCGGATTGTGCCACTGACAGCTCTCCTCTGACCATATGGGGCAGGGGAATGAAATCACAATAATGGGGAAAAAAAAGCTCAGCAAGGCAGTCTGATATTCATGTGAGTCTATCGACATCTCGCCTACAGGCAGAGTGTTTACTTCACCTTGTTTCCGTGTACGAGTGGACATCGTGGATTCGTGTCACCCCATTGCTTCTTCCATGTTGTTGTTTGTAAGGTCTTGCTCGGTCGTCCATCGTTGTCCGTCGTTTCCCGTTCGTTTGTTTGTTTGCGGGGCGCTCCCGTTTATTCCCGCCGCTCTTCATTCTCGACAACAACAATTTGAATTAAGACCATCTTCTAAGATCTGTGATTGGTCAAATAGTATTTTATTGTGAAATGCAGTACGTCACACTTTGTGGAAGATGTTCAGAAAAAAGGAAAGGAATGTGCCTTAATTAAACGTAACAACTTTGGTAATGTTATCAGCACCCTAAGTGTGCATCGTTAATTTGATTCAGTAACAGTATGAAATTGATCACTGATGATGTTATTGGTATCAGCAAGTTATCGTCTCTGGATAACTTCAAGAAGATGCAGCAACACATCGTATGTACAGTTGGTGGATACAAACATTGTCGACCATTAAAACTGCAAAACAATGATGATGGCATACAACAGACTACAAACGGGCTTCATATGTACTACATGAGTGGATATGGAAATGTACAGCATGACAGCGTAACCACTTGAACTAAGTAAGAATAATGCCATCTACATTCTGTACATAAAGGAAGTTTGCCCAGCGAGTTTATACCTGGTCACGAGGAGGTAGTATCATTCCGCCGGTAGGAAGGAGAAACGTCTTCCAGCACGAATCGGACTGCGTTAGCAGGAGTATCTTGGCATACCGCGACTGCTGTATTTGGTCCGTCGATATAACTGCCTGAATTCAACGAGCTCCTAAAACTGTCATGCCAATATGAAATCGATAAGTTCAGGATGGCCATACTCAAAACCATGGAGGATCTCAACCGCTCGCGTATCTAGAGCTAGAGAGTACAAAAGTATTTTTTCTGTACGGACTTGCACAATAATTTACCCATGTCACATACTCTGAACCAAGAAATGGGTTTGAAACTCCCTGAGAGATTAAAACTATGAGCTGGACTGAACTCGAACTCGGGATCTTTGCTTATCGCCGACAACTGCTCTAACAACTCGGCTACCCAAGCACGATTCACGGCACCCCTTCACACATGTAGTTACCCAAGTACCACGTCCTCTACCTTCCAAACTTCACAGAAGCTCTCCTGCGAAACCTGTGAAGACTAGCACTTGCCCGCATCTCGTGGTCGTGCGGTAGCGTTCTTGCTTCCCGCGCTCGGGTTCCTGGGTTCGATTCCCGGCGGGATCAGGGATTTTCTCTGCCTCGTGATAGCTGGCTGTTGTGTGCTGTCCTTAGGTTAGTTAGGTTTAAGTAGTTCTAAGTTCTAGGGGACTGATGACCGTAGATGTTAAGTCCCATAGTGCTTAGAGCCATTTGAACCATTTGACTAGCACTTCTGAAAGAAAGAATATGCAGAAACATGGGTTAAGCACAGCCTGCAGAACGTTTCCAGATCTCAATTTCCGCTCTGCAGGGGATCGTGTGCTGATATGAAACTTTCTGCCATGCTTTGTTATCTTGAAAACATAGAAATTTAATAGGACCTGTCATTCACTATACCACATTTAGGTAAGACTTTGTGCTACATTTTCTTGCAGTCATCCGGCGACAAAACCTTGCTGATGACAACAGAATCGGTAGTGACCAATTTGATACTGTTATTGATCCTAATAAACTGTTCATGTATACTGATAACATTACCTGCCTGTCGTGTTACGCTTACTTAAGGGTATTCGATTTTCCTTTCGTTTCTGCTGAACATTGCCTATCAGCTATGACGTACTGTATTTCACAATAGAAAACTGTTTGTGGCTATCATACATGTTGAAAGATGGTCTGTATAATTTCTACTTGTTAGCATTCTACTTTGTTACAGTGTCAGACGCCTTATGAAATCTATTATGAGTGAAAAAAGCGAGATACTTAACAAGACTAGACGTGGATCCCTACTGATTCTCTAAAAATGGTTTATTTCTGCTCGATGTTTCAGTGATGCAGCTTAGAATATGCAGGACACTGAAAGAGACGTTTGTCACGAATAGTTTTCTTACCATGTGTATTGTTTCTCTTAGCATACTTCAGAACTAGTGACGTGAGCCGTTTTCCTGTTACGATGTCGTTTCTCATTATGCGTGAAAAGTTATGAAACAGCCTAAATTCACAGCTTATGTAAAACTTAATGGTATTTCATTCTGGGATCTCATACGTCGTTCAAACAGCGTAATATAAATTTATCTCAGTGATGAGAGCGGTTATTAAGTATTAACGACTTTTTTCCTTTTTGCAAAGGCGAAACTGTAACACGGTAGTAGAGCTTTGACGCGTGCATTCTGTTTTATATACAAAATTTAATATTTCTGCTTCCTCATTTTTGTCTTTAGTTTCAATACCACACTGAACCACTGGGATCGACGAAGGGATGCACTCTGTTCATTCCAGTTTTGGTATAAAGCCATAATCTGACACCTGACTGGAGGTAATCAGTCCCCTAGAACGTAGAATTACTTAAACCTAACCAACCCAAGGACCTCACACACATCCATGCCCGAAGCAGGATTCGAACCTGCGACCGTAGCGGTCACTCGGTTCCATACTGTAGCGCCCAGAACCGCTCGGCCACTCCGGCCGGCTTGACTGGTAGTTGTTGTAGGATTCACTCCAAAAGAGCTTGCAGATGTCCTACCTGCAGTTAGTTTCATATGTGATGTATCTCTGATCTTGTTTGAAGGGTGAAAGAAGACACGTAAAATCTGTTTTACAACGTTTCCGATTGGTTAACATTCAATCAACTTGGATGTTTTACTGATTTCTCTTAACTTAAATGGTAATGTTTTTGATCTCCTGAACACAAAATTTCTGCAGATAACGTCCTCCTACACTGCTGTGGTAATCGATCCTGTGCTGAAGAAATTAATGGTTCAAAATGGTTCAATTGGCTCTGAGCACTATGGGACTTAACTTCTGTGGTCATCAGCCCTCTAGAACTTAGAACTACCTAAACCTAACTAACCTAAGGACATCACACACATCCATGCCCGAGGCAGGATTCGAACCTGCGACCGTAGCAGTCGCGCGGTTCCGGACTAAGCGCCTAGAACCGCTAGACCACCGCGGCTGGCAATTATCGGAATAAAATAATCTTTTATATCTCCAGTGCACCTGCTCTTCAGGGTCAATGTGTCTATGTAGGACAGGAACTTCTAATGATTACACTGAGTGTGATAGAAATAAAAATAACTTTCACAGAGATATAATGACACATCCGTCT
This sequence comes from Schistocerca gregaria, assembly GCF_023897955.1. Taxonomy (NCBI): domain Eukaryota; kingdom Metazoa; phylum Arthropoda; class Insecta; order Orthoptera; family Acrididae; genus Schistocerca; species Schistocerca gregaria. The sequence goes on from NC_064926.1 coordinate 35,191,230, forward strand.
GTCCAGGAAGGTGTCCATCATCCCAGATCACAGATTTTCAGTGATATGCCAGCATTTAACTACAAACAAAGTTCAATTAAAGAGTGGCTTGAATGATTTAGTTACGGCCAAATCCTTCTACTCCATTGAAGAATTTATTAGCAGAAACGACTAGCGGTTCTAGGCGCTCAGTCCGGAACCGCGGGACTGATCCGGTCGCAGGTTCGAATCCTGCCTTCGGCATGGATGTGTGTGATAGGTTAGTTAGGTTTAAGTAGTTCTAAGTTCTAGGGGACTGATGACCACAGATGTTAAGTCCCATAGTGCTAAGAGCCAGCAGAAACGACTGATGTTTACAAGCTATTAATAACATCAAATAACTCTATTATTACGTACAAAGTGACTTCAGCACATCTTGAGTGCAATAGTGCCATCAACGTAAGTAGGTGCTGTAAAACGATTTTACATTTGATGTTAGGTGGCCACAGTAGCTTGAGGATTATCGTATGCACCTCATATATTGAACGTTTACAACTTTAGTGACTAGTTTCTTATTATCTTTTAAATGAAAATATGATTCTTTATTTTACTGGTCCGTCTTGGTCACTCAAACTTTTACAATTCACTGTTACCGGTTGATGAAAATTTTGTAACCTGAAGATGGCAGTAGCCGAAACTAGTAATAGTGAAGTGTAAATGTTTGTGTGATTAAGACGGACCTGCAAAATGAAGTGACAAAATATGATCACGGACTCATTTTCAGACTTTATGTTTTCATTTGAAAATATATTTAAGATTTCTAAGTTATTTCACATCCATGAGGAGCATTTCAATTGCCATCTGTGGAAGGCACATTAGCATTCTTCCTTCTTTGGAAATATTTATTGAATATTCTTGTGAACAGAGACGTAGTTCTTCGTACTTCTTAACGTTAGACACTATCCCTATATGCGACTTATTCCGATTAATGAATACGTATTCCTGTCCTCTGGGACTAATAAATCAGTGAAGTTAAAACCAGTTTCCACCAGCTGCTGCCAATTTCAGGAACTTGTAAATTGGGAAAATGCTATAGCCTCATGGTTCCTCTTACGGCTTTAGTGAGCGAATCGTTTATGTCCAATATTCAGCAAAAGTGTCTTCAGTATTAGGCATTGTTATTACTAATTGACAGTACTGGATGAATGGGGTGGTACATCTATAATTTCGCTTCATGATTTTATCTTCCTTTCTGACGACGTCACTATTTTTGAATGCTGAAAATGTTTGTGGATACTGTTTGTCGGAATGACTCAAGCGAATCCCACAGTAGCTCAAGGCTAAATAGCGACTCGTGCTCACGTCGTCCCGCAGACACAGTAAGAGTCTGGCCAGTATTAGAGCACCTATAAAACTGCGTATGTGCGTGTGAAACAAGTTGCCCTTTTAGGGACTGATAGTGTGATTGAGTAATGGCCTGCGTATAGCGCCGAATTTGGGGATAACGTGCTTGAATATTCCGAGTGGCCGCATTACTGTTCTGCTATTCCTTTTTGCCTTAAACTCTCGGGGATGTAGAAGACCTTTTCTTTACTTTTTTGAGACATCAGTCTTCTGACTGGTTTGAAGCAGCCCACCACGAATTCCCTCCTGTTTGGACCTCTTCATCTCAGAGCCGCACTTTCAAGCTACGCCCTCAGTTATTTGCTGAATGTATTCCACCCTCTGTTTAGGAACAGTTTTCACACTCTACAGTTCCCTTCAGTACCACTGAAGTTCTTCAGTTGTGTGTGAACAGATGTTCAACCATCCTGTCCCTCCCTCTTCTAGATGTTTTCCGTATATTCCTATACCTGTCAGTTCTGCGGGGAACCTCCTCATTCCTTACCTATCAGTCCATTTAATTTGCAACATTATTCTGTAGCATGCAACGATTCTGTTCCTTTTCGCTTTTCTCACACTGTGTTTCACTACCGTGCTTTCCTGTGCTCCTAACGTACATTCTCAGGAATTTCTTCCTTAATTAAGGCGTATGTTTGATACCAGTTGACTTCTCTTGTTCAGGAATGCCATGTTTGCCAATGCTAGTTGTTACTGCCCAAAGTCCGCAAATAACGGCCTACGCTTGATACTAGTAGACTTCTCCTGGCCTTGAATGCCCTTTCAGCCAGTGACAGTATGCTTTTTATATATTCCTCCTCCGTCCGTCAAAGATTATTTTGCTGTCTAGGTAAAAAAATTCCTTAAAACATCTACTTCGTGACCATCAACGCTGACGTTAAATGCCTCGTTGTTCTCATTTCTGTTACTTCGCCTTATTTTCGTCTATCTTCTGTTTACCCTCAATCCATACTCTGCACTCATTACACTCTTCATTCCATTCACCAGATCCTTTAATTCTTTACCACTTTCACTGAGGATAGCAATGTCATCAGCGAACCTTATCATTGTTAGCCTATCACCTGAATTTTAATTGCACTCATGAACCTTTCTTTTATTTCCATCACTTCTTCTTTGATGTAACACTGAACAGTATCGGCAAAAGACTACATCCCTGCCTTGCAACCTTTTCAATCCAAGTACTTTGATGTTGTTTTTCCACTCTTATTATTTTATCTTGGGTATTGGGCATGTTTTATATTACCCATCTCTCACCTATTATTCTCAGAATTTCGAACATCTTGCCCCCTTATACAGTGTCGAAACTTTTTCCATGTAGACGAATCCTATGAAAGTGTCTTGATTTTTCTTTAGTCTTGCTTCCAGTATCAATCGCAACGACAGAATTGCTTCCCTGGTGGCTTTACCTTTCCTAAAGCCAAACTGATCGTCTTGCAGCAAATACTCAATTTTGTTTTCTGTGTATTATTCTTGTGAGAAACGTGGACGCAAGAGCTGAACCTTCGCATTTCCCATTTCAGATTTGCTAGGTTTTCCAACACGTTCAAACTTTTACATTCCTTTCTCAACTCACAGAACATTATCCTTTAGTTGATTATTCCATCTTTTCCACACGGTCATCAGCCCCTTGGCAGACACCTCTTGGCAATCTTTTGTCAGTGAAGAGATCATCATGACTCTTTTTCAGTTACGGATCAAATATCCTGCAGACACACATTATGCGTCTTTAATGCAGTTGTTTCCATTGCCTTCTGCGTCCTCATGCCATTGATCTTTGCTGACTCTTCCACCTTCACGGGCAATTAATCATCCCTACGACAAGGGATTGCCCTGAACCTGTGTCCGCTTCTGCGCCATCTTTGACAAGGCCTTTAGTTGAATGAGGTAGACTTCTTATACCGGAAGTCTTCAGCGCCATTGCTGATCATTTTTATAAGAATTTTAAGCGCTGGTTGTCGTCAAACCCGAGACCGACGACATTCCCCGGGACCGACTACATTCTGGCTGCTAATCAAAGACGCTACACCTAGGCCACGGATGATCTTAGTAACGCAGTATTTGGATATGTGCAAATGTCTGATTAAACGCACGTCCATGATCCTTTCCTACTGCAGAAAGAGATCGTGTTAGAGTTCAATTGTTTATGCAGAAAGGGAATAAACGTATGGTTATCCTTCAATAGTAGCATTTCGTAAAATAGTTGTTAATAGCTGATGATATACGTAGGAGAACAAGAGTGGCTAATCTAAGTAAGTAAGTGTTAAAAGCGTATCAAGAACAGGGACGGACGTCTGTTTTGATTTGCGAGCTACGCCTAGAATCCACTCCCACCATTTGTACCACCATGATCACCATTATGAACATGGCAAGACCCGTACAGGGCACGAGTATGGAATATGTGGACGTCAATACTCAAATAACACAGTGAGTGGGTCACTTTGCGTGACATTCATTGATGTAAATTCACTTAAGCGTTAGCCATTGCGCAACTTAGCTTTTGAACATCAATACTACGCAGCATATACAATGTTGAAATATCTCGTGGTATCGTTCCCGAGCACGGGCTCCCGGGTTCGATTCCCGGCGGTGTCAGGGATTTTCACCTACCTCGAGATGACTGGGTGTTGTTGTGTCGTCTTAATCATCATCATTCGCCCAATCACGGTCGGCAGAAGGAAACGGCAAACCACCTCCCTTAGGACCTTCCCTAGTACGGTGGTGCGGGGTCTCCCGCATCGTTCCCCCACGCTCTGTCCAGGAGCATGGGTCTTCATCGTCATCAGTGCGTAGCACCGAATCCACCTAGGGCTGCTATTCATCCGATATGTACTAGTTTCAAATATCGTGAAGGGTACTTAATAGCGAGTGGACCCAATATTCTATGTCGGCAAACCACGACGAACTTGACCACATCACATATCTAAGGCATGCTTCAGATTCAGGAACAGAAGTGGATCGTTACTTAGAGTAGTAATAATAATATTTTGTCTAGATAATACAAAGTTCCAGAATAAGTAAAAGCTATCCACGTGCTGCGCTCAAACAGGCGTGAAGACCCACTACTGTTCGATTAGGATAATGGACAATTAGTCACTGAAAACAATCAGAACCGTGAATATCTCTGAGTATGCCCCGGAGCGAGCTTAAGTGGAACAACTAAATATGACTGGCTATGGCAAAATCCAAAGATTCTCAAGGAAATGTGACTCATCAGTGGAATAAGTAGGTCAGAAAACCCTCTTGGAAGTTTTGTTATGGGCTGGTACTCTTAACAGGTTACATCTCGCCATGCCTCTACTTAATGATGTAAGAACTTCATAGTGATGTTAAGTCAGGCTGTGGCAGACGCTACAGAGAGCGGATGTCCATCATGGAGAGATTTGTTTTTGAAAATCTGAGAGAAAACTTTGCAAGAAGAGTCTGGCGACATATTACTTTCTTCGTTATGTGGTCTTTTTTTCTAAACTTTTGTTGTCAATGGCGGCATCATCCAACTTAAATGGTAACAAACTGCTGTACTCGTGACTGTAGTATATGACAATATCGCAAAGCATGAACCATCAGATGATAAATAAGCAACTGTTACAAACAGTTACAATCTTTTATGATATACTTAGTCACCTTCTTAAGTATATACGTTAAGGTTCACACACTTCGCCTTTTACGTCTTCCGAGGTTATGAATCATCTTTCAGAGGAGATGCAATAATTGGTTAAATGTCTCACTTAGTTAAGTTCTGTAATTTAACATTCTTGGATTTTATACTATAACGGAATGACTATTGCATTTGTGACTTACTAGTAATTCTTCACACATAGTTTTATTTTCAATGTAATCAAAGTAAGATACACATAGTTCCATATACTGGCGTCATAAACAAGCGACAGAACCTGTATTGTAGGTTACTGAAAATTATCTGCATCATCTACAGTTCCAGAAAAAAAATCTCTTCCACATATCCGTAGAGTATGTAGCACTTGCATTACTGTGTTTCCTTGTAACACATACACACTAAGAAATAATTCGTACAATCTGTAAAGAAATTTTCCACTTCCAATATGGTTAGACTCTACTTCGGACAAGGGAAGAAGAGTATAGGAACTTCTAATGATTACACTGTGATAGAAATAAAAACAACTTTCACAAGGATATGATGACACATCCGTCTGCCCAGGAAGGTGTCCATCATTCAAGAACACAGATTTTCAATTTAAGAGCGGCTTAAATGATTTAGTTACGCCCAACTCCTTCTAATCCATTGGAGAATTTATTAGCAGAAACGACTGATGTGTACATGTTATTAATAATTTCAAATAACGTGATTATTAGGTAGAAACTGATTTCGCCGCATTTTGATTTCAATAGTGCCATCAACTAAAGTTGATGTTGAAAACGATTTTTACTTTTTATGATGTGGCACTACAACAGCCTCAGCATCATGGTATGCACCTCATTGTATTGAACATTTACAACTTTAGTGACTAGTTTCTTATTATCTTTTTAATGAAAATATGTTTAAGATTTTTTTTAACTTATTTCACTTGGGATCTGTGGAAGGCACGTTAGCTTTATTTTCTTATTTGTAGATATTTATTGAATATCCTTGTTTTATGCCCAGAATAATGAAAAAGGACGGTGAGTATATGTGACTCATGCCTTGCTGAGTAAGTAAAAATCCACATCCTTCCATCGTGACAGGCATGGCAGCCGCTCTTGTATATAGAGATGTAGTTCTCTGAACTTCTTATTAACATTTGTCGTCATTCCCATACTCGCCTTATTCCGAGAGTAAACAATCAATGAAGCTTAGCCCAGTTCCCATCGGCTGTTGCCAATTTCAGAAACTTGCTGATTTGGAGAATGGTATACATTCATGTCTCCACTTACGGCGTTCGTGAGTGATTTGCTTATGTCCAATATTCAGCAAAAGTGTCTCCAGTACTAGGCATGGTTATTGCTGATTTGACAATAATGGATGAATGGTGGTACATCTATAATTTCTCTCCGTGTTTTTATCCTCCTTTCAGAAGATATTACTATTTTTGAATACTGAAAATGTTTGTGGATACTGTTTTTCGGTAACCAGCAGCCAGCTGCATCTGTAAGAGAATCCGGACGGGGTATTTTATTTCTATAAACCTTGAAGCCATCTCACGTCTCAGAGACCTAAACGCTATGAATCAGCTTGAATAACCAGTGCCAAATAAAATGCGCGAAATAATCTGATGTAAAAGTACATGTATTGGACGAACCCGAACTGACTGAAATTGGTAAGTTGATGTTCACGTTGTATATAAATGAATGGTCGGATAGAGTAGTAAGCTTCGTAATGCTGTCCACAGATGATGTTGTTACACGCAACGCCAGAAGAGTGTAATGAAATGCAGGACGGACTGTATTGAGTGACGGCTGTTAGGTAACCCAAAAAATAAGAGGTGTAACGATTAAGAGGGTACCATTTTCCCCTTTCCCTTTCGTCCATTGCTGATGGACCAACAGGTCGTGATTCGTCCACAACATTTCATTGTTACTCAGTTCAGGGGTACCAGTGTGTGTCAAGGAGGGATGGACAAACTGTGTTAATTTCCTTTTTAGTGTACATTCCTCACTAATTCTCAAGTGTCGTTGTCTCGGTGACTACATTTATGTAATTCATTTATGTTTTCTTCTAGTTGTCGGTTTGACTAGGATGTGTCTATGCTCAGATGTTGGAGAAAGCTTTCACAGATGCTGCCTCGACTGTCCCTAGCTGTTGCCAGCTTGAATTTTCTTCCATGGACGGCAAAGCAGGAACAGGGATCAAAGATGTATCCGGTCCTGCAGGTGTGGTAGGCCATAGTTAGCAGAAAATCCCCCTCCCCACAACTTACCGGAAGCGGGACTGGTCACTGATGTCATCAGTTTTGGCACTCGGCCTCTGGTGATAGAGGTGGACAGTTGACGTTAGCGTATGTTCCTTTAATTTTTCTGACGACAATGGGGGAAGTATCTGACAGGTTGAATTACACACTAATCCAGTCCTCTTTAGGAAGCGTTACGAGTAAATGATAGGCTCATTTTTTAATTGACTTGTATAGGAAAATTAATTACAAAGGTCTTAGAAATCAACCAGGCACCCTTGTCTTATACAAAGGGCACGATTTGCATCCAGGGGTGCTAATTATTTCCGCATGCTCTAGTCTTAAGTTTAGGTTCAAATGGTTCAAGTGGCTCTGAGCACTATGGGACTTAACATCTGAGGTCATCAGTCCCCTAGATCTTAGAACTAATTAAATCTAACTTACCTAAGGACATCACACATATCCATGCCCGAGGCAGGACTCGAACCTGCGACCAGAGTGATCGCGCGGTTCCAGACTGAAGCGCCTAGAACCGCTCTGCCACTTCGGCCGGCTTAAGTTAAGATTGCAAGCGTGTAAAGTGTAGAAATAGTTAGGGATCATATGCGCGTGATATATGCGCGTGATTTCTTAGGAGTGTACAAGCAAGAATATTTAGTGAGTACTTTAAAACTCCGTTGTCTCCAGTGGGTCCCATGGTAGCTGGCTGCAAAGACAACAACACAGAACGTGGTTGTCCCGAATACATGTGAGGCTTGCATGTGTAGATTAAAAGCTGAGATTATTTGCGTGTGGAGTGTAAGATTAAGCTGAATTTACTCGTGTGTGAAATCATTTGTGCTGACAAGCACGTATACGTAATGAGCAAACCGAATTCTCATTGTCTGTGGCGAACCTCGTGGCCGGTAGGTGCACAGACAGTAATTATGGAGAGAGCATACTTGGGCTGAATTCAGTGAAGGATGGCGAGTGTAGTCCTAATTTGTATTGTAACGACGATCTTGTCCACATCATATATCTAAGATATAAATAAACTTCATAATTTTTTCTTATTGATAAACGTATAGATAATTTTTCTACTCTCATACCAAAGATTCGTTTCAAAAGTAATTAACACTGACGGACTAAAGAAGAGTTACGCTCTTCGTTTACTTGGTTTTAGTAGCAGTACCCTTCGTTGTTCTCATGTCCTGGTGATAAGACGTATAAACAAAGTGCTCTGTAATTTGAAGTGAAATTGTGCTAAATAATGAAAGCAACTTCTGAAACCATACGAGGTTCTCATTCCAGCTCCTATAACTCTGGAAGATTGTTACTATATTAATTTTGTATGGAGAATATAGATGGAGGGACGATCCTCACGACGGCGCTGATCAGAAATAGAGGCACGGGAATGTGTTCATCTCTTCCCCTTCGTGGCCGCCAATGTCAGTTTCAATGTTTAGGTCATATTTGCCGCGACATTCAGAACTTGCTATCTTTCTCTTCATTTAATTAAGAAGTTCGATTATTTTCTTTCTCAGTCGAATAAATGCATTTTAACCACAATTCATTTTATCCAAGCCCACGGGGTATGATAGTACTTAGAACGTACGTGCCTCTATCCCGAAAGTACTTTCGCATACAAATGAGTGTTTACCGACGTAACTGTAATAACATTTCCCTTCTAGTTTAAATCTTATTTAGGACCACTCACTCGCGAACGTAGTGGCATTTTGTGTTGTCACTCGGGTGTACTCCTTAATAACGTTACTTTTAATATTCAGCGGCTTAGATTCCACAATACTGACCTTTGCCACTGTCGCAACTGTGCTTCATGCGAAATATTTACTACGCGACGTTCATATTAACTCTCAATTCAAAATTACTACTGCAACTGACTTTCAGTTTTTGACAATTTAACGGTGACGACTGACTTCCATGGCCTTTGTTTCAGAAAAAATTACGAATTTTAAGCAGAAAATTAAACAATTTTTTTCGATCCAGTATTGTGGCTATAACCAACTGTTTCTGTTACATGTTACACCAACTGGGTACCAGACAAGAAAATTACTACATAAATCAGCCCACAAAATTGACTAATATTTATCCTAAAAATTTGGAAAAAGAGAAGGTTTTGGATCATTAAACCTACTACCAAGAAAACAGACCGGCAAAAGAAAATACATAACGTAAGAGCAATAGCACTACTTCGCTTTTGGTTCGTCGTATGTGTGCGATAGAACTGCATTTTTTGCGGCACCCATTGCATAGCACGCATTTTTTATCAAAATTTCTTTTTCAAGTATTTTGTAGATTTTTGCAAATACACTATGCGTCAAAGTATCACAAGATGGCTGAAAAGTTTCAGTAGTTGCGTGCGGGATTCTGGGTCGCCAATCTATTGTTTGAACAAAGAGATGTTTTACTGAATTAATTTAAACGAACAGCGCTACGTCATCTGTGATTTGTTTATGTGTGATACGAATTACTGCAGTAGTGAAGCTTGGTTATATATTGACTGACGAGTAGAAATAACGATGGTAAAACTTAGGTCTCAAACTAACACAATGGGTAGTTCATCTGACGACGAATCTGTTGCTCCGCCTTTAATAAATCCTGAGCATCACATTGTTACTGATATGAATAAGGTAAATGTAAGCGGATATAAGCTCTCTGCACATGTAATTAGAGAAAATATGGAGAAAGGAGGAGTTGCCATATATATCAAAAGTTATCATTGTGCAAACAGTACAGAAACAAAAAAGTTTTGTGTAGAGAAACATCTAGAAGCATGTGTCTATGATCTTAAATTAAATAAAGGCACATTTATAATTGTATCTGTATATAGGTCCCCAACGGGAAATTTTCATCTATTCCTGAAAATTTTGGACTCCTTGTGGTATCTGTCGGACAGGGGGAAGCAAATTATTATTTGTGGGGACTTAAATGCACATTCTCTGAAAGAGGGTAATAGGAAAAATGACCTTGAAGTATTACTCGGTTCTATCAATTTGGCACCCGTTACTGATTTGCCTACTCGGGTGGTAAAGGATAGCAGCTCTCTGATAGATAACTTCTTTGTAGACCAAAATAAGCTTAACCAGATAAATGCTCAGCCTGTTGAGATGGTCTTTCTGATCATGGTGCACACCTAGTTACAATATATGACATAGCTCCATTCAGCAGTACTAAACAGTCCTCCAGAGTAGTACGTTCAGTCAACGATTTAACAATTGCAAATTTCAGGGAAAGCCTACAGCAGTTAGACTGGGATGAGGTGTACCATGAACCTGATGCCAATTTAAAATATAATTTATTTCATGACACTTTTGTAAATGCATTTGAAAACTGCTTCCCCAAGAAAATAGTTAAATATACTCGTAAGAAACCACGTAATAAACCATGGCTTACTGAGGGTAAAAAATATCTTGACACCGGAAAAGGGAAATGTATCTGACAGCAAGAAAGAGTAGTGACCCAGAAACATTCAAACATTATAAAAACTACTTTGCTATATTTAGAAAAGTTATTAAAAAATCCAGAAGTATGTGTATCAAGTCTGAAATCAGCAACTCTGATAATAAAATTAAAACAATTTGGAATATTATTAAAAGAGAAACATGTCAACCAAGAGCACAGGAAGACAGTATTACCATCAAATTGAATGAAAACTTAACGAACAAAAAGTCAGAAGTTGAAAATATTTTTAATAATCATTTTCTAAATGTTGTGGATATAGTAAAATCCAGGTGTTCATTAGAAGATGCTAGGCAGTTAATGGAAGAGGCCATACCTATGCAATTTTATACAATTGAAAACTCACCCACTTCTCCCTCTGAAATCAGGAAAATAATAAACTTGCTTAAAAGCAAAAACTCACATGGAATTGATGGTATTTCCAGCAAAATAGTAAAAGGTTGTTCTCAACAAATAAGTAAGATTCTCAGTCATGTGTGTAATAGCTCTCTGGAACAGGGCATTTTCCGTGATAGACTGAAATATGCAAGATCATCCTGCAGACATTTATTTAAGGACCTAGGGATATTCACAGTAGCTTCTCAGTATATAAACTCTCTTATGAAATTTGTTATTAACAACCTTTACCTTTGCATAAAAAGAGGATAGATCTGATGTCAACAGTTACTGCTCAATCTCCCTTCTAACAGCTTTATCCGAAATTTTTGAGAAAGTAATGTATTCAAGAGTAGCTTCACGTATCTGTGAAAATGAAGCACTAACGAAATGTCAGTTTGGTTTCCAGAAAAGTGTCTCAACAGAAAATGCCATGCTTTCAACAATCAAATTTTGAATGATCTCAATAACCGAAACCCACCCATTGGGATTTTTTGTGATCTCTCATAGGCTTTTGATTAGGTAAATCATGAAAATCTGCTACACAAGCTCAGGTATTGTGGCATGAGTAGGGCAGTGCACAAATGGTTTAATTCGTACCTAACTGGAAGATTGCAGAAAGTTGAAATAAGCAGTTCTCATAATATGAAAAGATCAGCACATTCCTCAAACTGGGGAACTATCAAGAATGGGGTTCCACAAGGGTCGGTCTTGGGTCCTTTGTTGTTCTTAATATACAATCCTGGAAATTGAAATAAGAACACCGTGAATTAATTGTCCCAGGAAGGGGAAACTTTATTGACACATTCCTGGGGTCAGATACATCACATGATCACACTGACAGAACCACAGGCACATAGACACAGGCAACAGAGCATGCACAATGTCGGCACTAGTACAGTACCTTTCGCAGCAATGCAGGCTGCTATTCTCCCATGGAGATGATCGTAGAGATGCTGGATGTAGTCCTGTGGAACGGCTTGCCATGCCATTTCCACCTGGCGCCTCAGTTGGACCAGCGTTCGTGCTGGACGTGCAGACCGCGTGAGACGACGCTTCATCCAGTCCCAAACATGCTCAATGGGGGACAGATCCGGAGATCTTGCTGGCCAGGGTAGTTGACTTACACGTTCTAGAGCACGTTGGGTGGCACGGGATACAGGCGGACGTGTATTGTCCTGTTGGAACAGCAAGTTCCCTTGCCGGTCTAGGAATGGTAGAACGATGGGTTCGATGACGGTTTGGATGTACCGTGCACTATTCAGTGTCCCCTCGACGATCACCATAGGTGTACGGCCAGTGTAGGAGATCGCTCCCCACACCATGATGCCGTGTGTTGGCCCTGTGTGCCTCGGTCGTATGCAGTCCTGATTGTGGCGCTTACCTGCACGGCGCCAAACACGCATACAGCCATCATTGGCACCAAGGCAGAAGCGACTCTCATCGCTGAAGACGACACGTCTCCATTCGTCCCTCCATTCACGCCTGTCGCGACACCACTGGAGGCGGGCTGCACGATGTTGAGGCGTGAGTGGAAGACGGCCTAACAGTGTGCAGGACCGTAGCCCAGCTTCATGGAGACGGTTGCGAATGCTCCTCGCCGATACCCCAGGAGCAACAGTGTCCTTAATTTGCTGGGAAGTGGCGGTGCGGTCCCGTACGGCACTGTGTTGGATCCTACAGTCTTGTCGTGCATCCGTGCGTCGCTGCGGTCCGGTCCCAGGTCGACGGGCACGTGCACCTTTCGCCGACCACTGGCGACAACATCGATGTACTGTGGAGATCTCACGCCCCACGTGTTGAGCAATTCGGCGGTACGTCCACCCGGCCTCCCGCATGCCCACTATACGCCCTCGCTCAAAGTCCGTCAACTGCACATACGGTTCACGTCCACGCTGTCGCGGCATACTACCAGTGTTAAAGACTGCGATGGAGCTCCGTATGCCACGGCAAACTGGCTGACACTGACGGCGGCGGTGCACAAATGCTGCGCAGCTAGCGCCATTCGACGGCCAACACCGCGGTTCCTGGTGTGTCCGCTGTGCCGTGCGTGTGATCATTGCTTGTACAGCCCTCTCGCAGTGTCCGGAGCAAGTATGGTGGGTCTGACACACCGGTGTCAATGTGTTCTTTTTCCCATTTCCAGGAGTGTATATTAATGACTTGCCATTCTATATTCATGAAGAGGCAAACCATAAAAAAAAGCATGGAAACGTTTTTATAAATGGAACCCCGTTAGTTTTGTTAGCATATCTGAACATATAAACCAACACGTAATCAGTGCCGTTTGTTGCATTGTAAAATGTTAATTACATCCGGAGATATTGTAAACTTAAGTTGACGTCTGAGTACCACTCCTCTGCTGTTCGATCGTGTGTATCGGAGAGCACCGTATTACGTATGTATGCGAAGGGAACGGTGATGGACCTTCGGTACAGGAGACACTGGAACAACACATTACGTCCACATGCTAACACCTTTTTATTGGGCTTTTTCACTGACGCACATGTACATTACCATGAGGGGTAATAATCAACGAAAGGATAATGTTCTACGAGTCGGGGCGTGGAATGTCAGAACCTTGAACGTGGTAGGGAAACTAGAAAATCTGAAAAGGGAAATGCAAACGCTCAATCTAGATATAGTAGGGGTCAGTGAGGTGAAGTGGAAGGAAGACAAGGATTTCTGGTCAAATGAGTATCGGGTAATATCAACAGCAGCAGAAAATGGTATAACAGGTGTAAGATTCGTTATGAATAGGAAGGTAGGGCAGAGGGTGTGTTACTGTGAACAGTTCAGTGACCGGGTTATTCTAATCAGAATCGACAGCAGACCAACACCGACAACGATAGTTCAGGTATATATGCCGACGTCGCAAGCTGAAGATGAACAGATAGAGAAAGTGTATGAGGATTTTGAAAGGGTAATGCAGCATGTAAAGGGGGACGAAAATATAATAGTCATGGGCGACTGGAATGCAGTTGTAGGGGAAGGAGTAGAAGAAAAGGTTAAAGGAGAATATGGGCTTGGGACAAGGAATGAAAGAGGAGAATGACTAATTGAGTTCTGTAACAAGTTTCAGCAAGTAATAGCAAGTACCCTGTTCAATAATCTCAAGAGGAGGAGGTATACTTGGAAAAGGCCGGGAGATAAGGGAAGATTTCAATTAGATTACATCATGGTCAGACAGAGATTCCGAAATCGGATACTGGATGGTAAGGCATACCCAGGAGCAGATATAGACTCAGATCACAATATAGTAGTGATGAAGAGTAGGCTGAATTTCAAGACATTAGTCAGGAAGACTCAATACTCAAAGAAGTAGGATACGGAAGTTCTAGGAAATGACGAGATACGTTTGAAGTTCTCTAACGCTATAGATACAACAATAAGAAATAGCGCAGTAGGCAGCACAGTTGAAGAGGAATGGACATCTCTAAAAAGGGCCATCACAGAAGTTGGGAAGAAAAACATAGGTACAAAGAAGGTAGCTGCGAAGAAACCATGGGTAACAGAAGAAATACTTCAATTGATTGATGAAAGGAGGAAGTACAAACGTGATCCGGGAAAATCAGGAATACAGAAATACAAGTCGCTGAGGAATGAAATAAATAGGAAGTGCAGGGAAGCTAAGACGAAATGGCTGCGGCAAAAATGTGAAGACATCGAAAAAGATATGATTGTCGGAAGGACAGACTCAGCATACAGGAAAGTCAAAACAATCTTTGGTGACATTAAAAGCAACGGTGGTAACATAAAGACTGTAACGGAAATTCCACTGTTAAATGCAGATGAGAGAGCAGATAGGTGGAAAGAATACATTGAAAGCCTCTATGAGGGTGAAGATTTGTCTGATGTGATAGCAGAAGAAACAGGGGTCGATTTAGAAGAAATAGGGGATCCAGTATTAGAATCGGAATTTAAAGGAGCTTTGGAAGACTTACGGTGAAATAAGGCAGTAGGGATAGATAGCATTCCATCAGAATTTCTAAAATCATTAGGGGAATTGGCAACAAAACGACTATTCACGTGGGTGTGTAGAATATATGAGTCTGGCGACATACCATCTGACTTTCGGAAAAGCATCATCCACACAATTCCGAAGATGGCAAGAGCTGACAAGTGCGAGAATTATCGCGCAATCAGCTTAACAGCTCAGGCATCGAAGCTACTTACAAGAATAATATACAGAAGAATGGAAAAGAAAATTGAGAATGCGCAGGGTGACGATCAGTTTGGCTTTAGGAAAAGTAAAGGCACGAGAGAGGCAATTCTGACGTTACGGCTAATAATGGAAGCAAGGCAGAAGAAAAATCAAGACACGTTCATAGGATTAGTCGACCCGGAAAAAGCGTTCGACAATATAAAATGGTGCCAGCTGTGCGAGATTCTGAAAAAAGTAGGGGTAAGCTATAGCGAGAGACGGGTTATATACAATATGTACAACAACCGAGAGGGAGTAATAAGAGTGGACGAACAACAACGAAGTGCTCGCATTAAGAAGGGTGTAAAACAAGGCTGTAGCCTTTCGCCCTTACTCTTCAATCTGTACATCGAGGAAGCAATGATGGAAATAAAGGAAAGGTTCAGGAGTGCAATTAAAATACAAGGTGAAAGGATATCAATGATACGATTCGCTGATGACATTGCTATCCTGAGTGAAAGTGAAGAAGAATTAAATGATCTGCTGAACGGAATGAACAGTCTAATGAGTACACAGTATGGTTTGAGAGTAAATCGGAGAAAGACGAAGGTAATGAGAAGTAGTAGAAATGAGAGAAACTTAACATCAGGATTGATGGTCACGAAGTCAATGAAGTTAACGAATTCTGCTACCTAGGCAGTAAAATAACAAATGAAGATCGGTGTTGGTCTGCTGTCGATTCTGACTAGAACAACCCGGTCACTGAACTGTTCACAGTAACACACCCTCTGCCCTACCCTCCTATTCATAACGAATCCTACACCTGTTATACCATTTTCTGCTGCTGTTGATATTACCCGATACTCATCTGACCAGAAATCCTTGTCTTCCTTCCACTTCACTTCACTGACCCCTACTATATCTAGTATGAGCCTTTGCATTTCCCTTTTCAGATTTTCTAGTTTCCCTACCACGTTTAAGCTTCTGACATTCCACGCCACGACTCGTAGAACATTATCCTTTCGTTGATTATTCAATCGTTTTCTCATGGTAACCTCCCCCTTGGCAGTTCCCTCCCGGCGATCCGAATGGGGGACTATTCCGGAATCTTTTGCCAATGGGAAATCATCATTATGTGTCTTTAATGCAGTAGTTTCCATGGCCTTCTGCATCCTCATGTCGTTGATCATTGCTGATTCTTCCGCCTTTAGGGGCAAATTCCCACCCCTAGAGCAAGAGAGTGCCCTGAAACTCTATCCGCTCCTCCACCCTCTTTGACAAGGCCTTTGGCAGAATGAGGCTGACTTCTTATGCCGGAAGTCTCCGGCCGCCAATGCTGATTATTTATCAGTGGACAGTTATACAAGTTTAACGTACTCTCATCGAAAATCACTGGCCAAGATTACTGATACTGTCCCTAGAGTGTACAGGGTTATCGTAAATCTGCTCAAGGATTTTGTAAAAGTAATTAATGTTATTCTACTTACTATACATTCTGAACACATTTATTCATGCACTTACTACATACTCAGTTCCTTCCCAATAACTCTCTAGTTATTCTTAAGGTCTCTGATTGCCAGAGTAGTTGCCAGATACCTCAACCTTTAGGTAAAATGGTATAAGTTGCCGGAAACTATATGCACTAACACTCAGATACATTATATATGCCCAGCATTTTCTTCTGAAAGGAAACAATGAAAACGTTTTTCAAAATTCGAAATGGTACGTAGTAAATGTTACTGCCTTAAACTTAAAATATAATAATTGATAAATTGAAATAATTTATTGTCTGATTTTGGCTCTATTTATATATATTTTTTTTTAAGAAAGAAAAGATATTAGTCCGTTTCCTCACTATAGATTGACAGTATCTGTGTGTCATCTGCACCTGAAGCCTCATTTTCAGCTGCATAAAATAATGTCACTGTTTCCGCTGGCACCGGTCTGGCCCTCAGCTTGCTCAGCAAGCATTTCTTTAGCATCGTATATTACATCAGAAATTTTTCGTTTCACTTTAATAAGCACTTCTCATCCCTCATTTCTCTCAATTCAGCGGCAACCCAATCTGCCAATGCAGAGTATTTGTTGCTGTGTTTTTTTTTTTATTATTTTGTCGTGATGAAGCAACTAACTTCATGCACGTGACAGCTTCCTCTTTTTTGCGAAACTGGTATCTCTGACAGATACTGTGCGGTTGATTGTGATGATGATGATGGTGGTGGTGGTGGTGATTCCACTGCAGGTGGAAAGATGTTTGTTGTTACAGCTAGGATTTCTTCGTTACAGTTGGTAAATTGTTCCGTGGTGTTGATTAAAAATTCATCACCGTTATCATTATTACCCTCTTCGGCGGTGGCTAAGTGGTGAACGTTAAATGTTTCTGATGAATTCCGAAATACACAAAACGTAAATTTTGTGTTAACAGAAGAGCCAAACACCGTGTTATGAATGGAGGCCGAAATACACGCGTTTTAGAACTATACTGACGTGAGGTCTGGAACATGACAAGGAATTAGAATTCAGAAAGCGGACGTAATTAGTTTGATACTTAACTTTAATTCCATTAATGATGAACGTCGCTCTTGACGCTACATGATTCACAATATTATCTGTTCAGAACACATTCTTAAAGATAGTAATTACGATAACGGAATATGGCGCCTTGCTAGGTCGTAGCGAACGAATAGCTGAAGGCTATGCTAAACTGTCGTCTGTGCAAATGACAGTGTACGTAGACAGTGAACCATCGCTAGCAAAGTCGGCTGTACAACTGGGGCGAGTGCTAGGGAGTCTCTCTAGACTAGACCTTCCGTGTGGGCGGTGCTCGGTATGCAATCATTGACAGTGGCGACACGCGGGTCCGACGTATACTAACGGACCGCGGCCGATTTAATGGCTACCACCTAGCAATTGTGGTTTCTGGCGGTGATACCACAGTAAAGTTTAAAACATTGTCTCCCATAAAGCTACTTATTAAGATATCGATTACATTTTAACAGCATTTTTTCTTATTTTTATAGGAACCAGCCAAAAACGAAGACTGGGAAGATATATCAACGGGATGAGATTTTCACTGTTAAACGGAGTGTGCGCTGATATGAAACTTCCTGGCAGATTAAAATTGTGTGCCTGGCCGCGATTCGAACACGGGACCTTTGCCTTTCGCAAGTCTGGAAGGTAACGAGACGAGGTACTGGCGGAAGTAAAGCTGTGAGGAAGGGGCGTGAGTCATCCTTGGGTAGCTTAGCTGGTAGACCACTAGCCTGCGAAAGGCAAAGGTCCCGAGTTCGAGTCTCGGCCCGGCACACAGTTTTAATCGGCCAGGAAGTTTCATGTCAACGGGATTTGAAAGAATATGGAACTTCCGACATTGTATTGGTGCAATACATGGCAGACGTTTTGAAATAGTGCAGCCTGCGGGAACTGGATCATATTACAATTACATTGGAACATTTAGTGTTGTGCTGCATGCATTGGTAAAGGCACATTACAACGTAATCAGTTACTAAAGATGCTCTACAAGGAAGTATTTCACATGGTGATGTCTTCGACCTCTCCAAGACGGGTTAGCGATTTTCTAAGGGAAAGATTGATTCAACCGCACCAAGACCTCTTCCTGGGAGAAACGAGGATGTGCCACTTATTATGGTTGGAGACGATGCTTTTGCTCTTTCAGACTACATGATGAAACCACAAGCAGGGTGGCAAGAGAAAGGCAGCCAGGAAATAATGATTAACTATCGAATATCTCGCAGCAGAGGAATAGTGGAGAATTTTTTTGGAATATTATCAGCAGTTTTTCTGTGTCTTAGAACAACTATGCACTTAAGTCTGAAAAAGCAACATTAGTGACTTCTACAGCTGTGTCTCTGCACAATTTTCATAGAAGAAATAAAGAAAATGCCTCAGTTTACTCACCACCTGGCAGTTTTGATGTGGAAGATCCAGAAAGAGGCAGATGGAGGATGTCTCCGCATAATAAATGTTTTCAGAGAAAGGGAGGCAACGCAGGAAGAACCGCAAAGAATATAAGGAGATGAATTTGCAATCGACTTTCTATCGGATGTTGGTAAAGTGAAATGACTACAGAAATATGTGTAAATGAATATCGACTGAAATGACAAATGTAATTAAAAACTTCCAAACAAAAGCCAGATAGCTTTATTTATTAACAATGTATGCCATTAATTTGTAAACTGCTACCAGATGTTGGCGAAGAGATATTACAGGACAAATAAATCAGTTACCCGTGAAAATACAGATGTAATTACAAAATTTCTGAGTAAAAAACTTACAGCTTCAATTCCACTAGCGGTTCAAACGACTCTGAGCACTATAAGACTTAACGTTTGACGTCATCAGTCGCCTAGAACTCAGAACTAATTAAACCTAACTAACCTAAGGACAACACACACATCCATACCCGAGGCAGGATTCGAACCTGCGTAGGGGTCGCTCGGTTCGAGACTGTAGCACCTAGAACCTCACGGCCACTCAGGCCGACAATTACACTAGTGCATGACATTTTATTCACTATTGTAAATACTTTTCTCTCTGGTTCATATGCTCGTAAAATACATGTTTCGGAACGTAGATCACAGTTGTCTCAAACCTACTTTTAGTTTTGACCATTTTACAATGCTCACGATTGTAGCGTATTTTCATATTTGTCCCCGTCCTTTCACACTCCACAAGTTGTACACCAGTTTTATCAGAAACTTCTCTCAACAAAACTTTCTTTTTATTTCTGTCTTTATACGCAGAATCGGAAGGATCCCACAAAGGCTTCCTCATTTCAATTTCTAATAAATACCGAATTGTTAGATCTGTTGACCACTTGTGAGTCGCTATTGTCGAAAAAAACACAGCAGACGAAGAAAAAACGTAACAGACGACATAGCAAATGTGCATGCGCAAGTCACACAACTAGCTCCTGTTTCTGTTCATTGATCATCAACTAGAAACTTGAGACAAAACTTTCCACAACTAATTGTTCAAACTCTCGTCATACTTCGAGTTGAAAACAGCAGTCAGCTGAGTTTCTTGGAGTTGACTTTCAGTGTGAAGATATCTTTATAGAACACTGTGGAGTTTCAGGTTGTTATCCCTAAACACAGATCAATGCATACTGTTATTTTTATCAAGTCATTCAGGAATGTGTCCTACTCACATGAACCATGAACCTTGCTGTTGGTGGGGAGGGTTGCGTACCTCAGCGATACAGATAGCCGTACCGTAGGTGCAACCACAACGGAGGGGTATCTGATGAGAGGCCAGACAAACGTGTGGTTCCTGAAGAGGGGCAGCAGTCTTTTAAGTAGTTACAAGGGCAACAGTCTGGATGATTGACTGATCTGGCCTTGTAACACTAACCAAAACAGCCTTGCTATGCTGGTACTGCGAACGGTTGAAATCAAGGGCAAAAAAACTACAACCGTAATTTTTCCCGAGGGCATGCAGCTCTACTGAAAGGTTAATGATGATGGCGTCCTCTTGGGTAAAATATTCCGGAGGTAAAATAGTCCCCCATTCGGATAACCGGGCGGGGACTACTCAAGAGGACGTTGTTATCAGGAGAAAGAAAACTGGTGTTCTACGGATCGGAGCGTGAAATGTCAGATCCCTTAATGGGGCAGGTAGGTTAGAAAATTTAAAAAGTAAAATGGATAGGTTAAAGTTAGATATGGTAGCAATTAGTGAAGTTCGGTGGCACGAGGAACAACACTTTTGGTCAGGCGAATACAGGGTTATAAATACAAAGTCAAATAGGGGTAATGCAGCAGTAGGTTTAATAATGAATAAAAAATAGGAATGCGGGTAAGCTACTACAAACAGCATAGTGAACGCATTATTGTGGCCAAGATAGGCACGAAGCCCACGCCTACTACAATAGTACAAAATTTATATTCCAATTAGCTCTGCAGATGACAAAGAAATTGAATAAAAGTACGACGAAATAAAAGAAATTATTCAGATAGTCAAGGGAGATGAAAATTTAATAGTCATGGGTGACCGGAATTCGGTAGTATGAAAAGGGAGAGAAGCAAACGTAGTAGGTGAATATGGATTGGGGGTAACATATGGAAGAGTAAGCCGCCTGGCAGAATTCTGCACGGAGCACATATCATATGGAGGTTGTATACATGGAAGAAGCCTGGAGATACTGATAGGTTTCAGATAGATTATATAATGGTACGACAGAGATTTAGGAACCAGGTTTTAAATTGTAAGACATTTCCAGGGGCAGATGTGGACTCTGACCACAATCTATTGGTTATGAACTGTAGATTGAAACTGAAGAAACTGCAAAAAGGTGGGAATTTGAGGAGATGGGACCTTCTACTGACTAAACCAGAGGTTCTACAGAGTTTCAGGGAGAGCATAAGGGAACAGTTGACAGGAATAGGGGAAAGAAATACAGTAGAAGAGGAGTGGGTAGCTTTGAGGGATGAAGTAGTGAAGACAGCAAAGGATCAAGTAGGTAAAAAGACGAGGGCTGCTAGAAATCCTTGGGTAACAGAAGAAATATTGAATTTAATTGATGAAAGGAGAAAATATAAAAATGCAGTAAATGAAGCAGGCAAAAAGGAATAAAAACGTCTCAAAAATTTGATCGACAGGAAGTGCAAAACGGCTAAGCAGGGATGGCTAGAGGACAAAGAATGTAGAGGCTTGTCTCACTGGGCGTAAGATAGATACTGCCTACAGGAAAATTAAAGAGACCTTTGCAGAGAAGAGAACCACTTGTATGAATATCAAGATCTCAGATTGAAATCCAGTTCTCAGCAAAGAAGGGAAGTAAAAAGGTGGAAGGAGAATATAGAGGGTTTATACAAGGGCGATGTTCCTGAGGACAATATTATGGAAATGGAAGAGGATGTAGATGAAGATGAAATGAGAGATACAATCATGCGTCAAGAGTTTGACAGAGCACCGAAAGACCTGAGTCGAAACAAGCCCTGGGAGAACACAACATTCCATTAGAACTACTGACGTCCTTGGGTGAGCCAGTCATGACAAAACTCTACCATCTGGTGAGCAAGATGTACGAGACAGGCGAAATACCCTCAGACTTCAAGAAGAATATAATAATTCCAATCCCAAAGAAAGCAGGTGTTGACAGATGTGAAAATTACCGAACTATCAGTTTACTAAGTCACGGCTGCAAAATGCTAACGCGAATTCTTTACAGACAAATGGACAACCTAGTAGAAGCCGACTTCGGAAAAGATCAGTTTGGATTCCGTAGAAATATTGGAACACGTGAGGTAATATTGACCCTACGAGTTATCTTGGAAGCTAGATTAAGGAAAGGCAAACCTACGTTTCTAGCATTTGCAGACTTAGAGAAAGTTTTTGACAAAGTTGACTGGAATACTCTCTTTCAAATTCTGAAGGTGGCAGGGGTAAAATACAGGGAACAAAAGCCTATTTATAATTTGAACAGAAACCAAATGGCAGCTTTAAGAGTTGACGGGGCATGAAAGGGAAGAAGTGGTTGGGAAGGGAGTGACACAGGGTTGTAGCCTCTCCTCGATGTTATTCAATCTGTATTAGCAGTGAAGGAAACAAAAGAAAAATTGGGAGTAGGTATTAAAATCCATGGACAAGAAATAAAAACCTTAAGGTTCGTTGATGACATTGTAATTCTGTCAGAGAGAGCAAAGGACTTGGAAGAGCAGTTGAAGGGAATAGATAGCGTCTTGAAGGGAGGATATAAGATGAACATCAATAAAAGCAAAACTAGGATAATGGAATGTAGTCGAATAATACGGGAGATGTTGATGGTATTAGATTAGGAAATGAGACACTTAAAGAAGTAAAGGAGTTGTGCTATTTGGAGAGCAAAATAACTGATGATGGTCGAAGTAGAGAAGATATAAAATGTAGACTGGCAATGACAAGGAAAGCGTTTCTGAAGAAGAGAAATTTGTTAACATCGAGTATAGATTTAAGTGTCAGGAAGTCATTTCTGAAATTATTTCTACGGAGTGTAGTCATGTATGGAAGTGAAACATGGATGATACATAGTTGGGACAAGAAGAGAATAGAAGCTTTCGAAATGTAGTGCTACAGAAGAATGCTGAAGATTTGATGGGTAGATCACGTAATTAATGAGGAGGTACTGAATAGAATTGGGGAGAAGAGGAGTTAATGGCACAACTTGACTAGAAGAAGGCATCTGTTGGTAGGACATGTTCTGAGGCATCAAGGGATCACCAATTTAGCATTGGAGGGCAGCGTGAAGGGTAAAAATCGTAGAGGGCGACCAAGAGATGAATACACCAAGCAGATTCAGAAGGATGTAGGTTGCAGTAGGCACTGGGAGATGAAGAAGCTTGCGCAGGATAGAGTAGCATGGAGAGATGCATCAAACCAATCTTAGGACTGAAGACCGCAACAACAACAACAACATAAATGTGTTGCCCAAGGCATGGTCCAAACAGCAAAAGATTCAGTATGTTACAAGGTACATTCAAGGCGATGGTTCGCTGTGGGCAAACGAAATACCTGTAACTTGGCAAACATTAGAGAAATTCGAAAATGGTTTTCGTTCTAAGTACTGGTCACGTTGTGTTCCGGAACGACTGAGAAAATCGGTTTTCGCTCTTGAGCAATACAATTAAAAGTTTAGATATTTACGAAAATACTTCGAAAAGTATCTAAACAAAAAGTGTTTCTGAGATGGACCAGATTCAAATACTGATGTTATACGATTTTCGAATGCCAAACTGCCCATTAACATTAGAGAAAAACTTGCACAGGTGCCTGATAGCAATTTGGAGTATTTTTATCGGTCTTAGATTCCATAGATTTGATTTATAAAAACCCGAGGCACTGCGGTAGTAGCCAAAATAGTTATCGTAACAGTGGCGAACATCACTCTCCGTCACATAAACTGCGTCAATAATGACGAGCGCGTGCCTGAACCACGACCGGCATCTGTCCATCCAGCCTCTGGAGCGTAAATGCAAAACCCGACTTCACGAGCCAATTTTAATTCCAATTACAATTCTAATGACTACCGAGGCTTTAAAAGCAAGACTCAGAATGTCGATAAGAATTATTCTGGCTATTCTGGCAACGGAAATCGAAACTCGAATTGACAGCATGGTAGGAATCAGCGGGGAAACGCTTATAACCAGTGTCAACCGCAGCACAATAGCAATAAAACTTACCCGATTCGAGAGAAACACAACAACTGTATGCTCAAACGAACCAACCGTTTCAATTTCAGGCACAAAATAATACACTCCTGGAAATTGAAATAAGAACACCGTGAATTCATTGTCCCAGGAAGGGGAATCTTTACTGACACATTCCTGGGGTCAGATACATCACATGATCACACTGACAGAACCACAGGCACATAGACACAGCCAACAGAGCATGCACAATGTCGGCACTAGTACAGTGTATATCCACCTTTCGCAGCAATGCAGGCTGCTATTCTCCCATGGAGATGATCGTAGAGATGCTGGATGTAGCCCTGTGGAACGGCTTGCCATGCCATTACCACCTGGCGCCTCAGTTGGACCAGCGTTCGTGCTGGACGTGCAGACCGCGTGAGACGACGCTTCATCCAGTCCCAAACATGCTCAATGGGGGACAGATCTGGAGATCTTGCTGGCCAGGGTAATTGACTTACACCTTCTAGAACACGTTGGGTGGCACGGGACACATGCGGACGTGCATTGTCCTGTTGGAACAGCAAGTTCCCTTGCCGGTCTAGGAATGGTAGAACGATGGGTTCGATAACGGTTTGGATGTACCGTGCACTATTCAGTGTCCCCTCGACGATCACCAGAGGTGTACGGCCAGTGTAGGAGATCGCTCCCCACACCATGATGCCGGTGTTGGCCCTGTGTGCGTCGCTCGTATGCAGTCCTGATTGTGGCGCTCACCTGCACGGCGCCAAACACGAATACGACCATCATTGGCACCAAGGCAGAAGCGAGTCTCATCGCTGAAGACGACACGTCTCCATTCGTCCCTCCATTCACGCCTGTCGCGACACCACTGGAGGCGGGCTGCACGATGTTGGGGCGTGAGCGGAAGACGGCTTAACGGTGTGCGGGACCATAGCCCAGCTTCATGGAGACGGTTGCGAATGGTCCTCGCCGATACCCCAGGAGCAACAGTGTCCCTAATTTGCTGGGAAGTGGCGGTGCGGTCCCCTACAGCACTGCCTAGGATCCTACAGTCTTGGCGTGCATCCGTGCGTCGCTGCGGTCCGGTCCCAGGTCGACGGGCACGTGCACCTTCCGCCGACCACTGGCGACAACATCGATGTACTGTGGAGACCTCACGCCCCACGTGTTGAGCAATTCGGCGGTACGTCCACCCGGCCTCCCGCATGCCCACTATACGCCCTCGCTCAAAGTCCGTCAACTGCACATACGGTTCACGTCCACGCAGTCGCGGCATGCTACCAGTGTTAAAGACTGCGATGGAGCTCCGTATGCCACGGCAAACTTTCTGACACTGACGGCGGCGGTGCACAAATGCTGCGCAGCTGGCGCCATTCGACGGCCAACTCCGCAGTTCCTGGTGTGTCCGCTGTGCCGTGCGTGTGATCATTGCTTGTACAGCCCTCTCGCCGTGTCCGGAGCAAGTATGGTGGGTCTGACACACCGGTGTCAATGTGTTCTTTTTCCCATTTCCAGTAGTGTATTATGCCTGTGAACTCAAGACCAAATAATTACCGAGAAGAGCAACGTACAAATTAAGCACCGGCCGTCAACATTTTCGAAGTGACGAATGAGACACCTACCGACAACAATATGGCGTTAAACTGAACGTGGCCACATTATGCCCTCCAACGTTGGCCATGGATCGTCGTGGTGGCAGTTCATGCAATCAGCATAACAATTTACTGAGGTACCAAGATGAAGCTGACATACGTGATGATTTGACAAAAGGAAATATCCTGTTTGTACGAGGATGATGGCGGAGTTCAACCAAGTATAGTCGTGCTCAAAAGTATCCGAATGACCTGAATTGCATTTTGCCTGATTCCCATGCAACCCAGCTGTCTAGCAGGTCCTCTAATCGCTCCTTCGTACCATCGTTTGACTATTGAAAATTGTTCCAACAAGTCACCACTAGAAAACACTGCTCTCTATCGCAATAACTCAAGATATAAAGTTATACCACGATACAACAAATATCGGGGACGTCTTATCACAGATAAGACTCCTGAAGGCTTGGAATCTCACATTTATTGCAATAAATGACATACATGAAATGTTACTACTCTCATTATTACGTCAGATACGTAACGCACGTAGTAAGTTCGTCGTATTCATGATTTCCTCTTCAATGTAACATACCGTACTTGTTATTTAACACAAAATGAAATTAAAAATTTAAGGTATTCACGAGCAGCTAGTTGAGAATATGTATCAACTTCAAATGACACGACGAACCGTCTCGCTCTGCATATGGATTCAAACCCAGGGCATGTAGACTAAGATTTCGTGACTGACGGAAACTAACAGTCATTCCTGAGTAGGCATACAGAGAGGGACATACCTCGATTTTAGACCGTATCCGTTAGCAAATATCTGCTTTAAATTACATAATGTAAACATTTTTAACGGACGCATGTGGGAAGAGGACTAACTTCCGCGACATTTAGTTCTTTTCAGGTTTGATGTTCTGTAGAAACTGTAACTCGTTCAATCTGAGTACGCCTGGTTAGGTGTAAGAGAGTGCCTGAAGTCCCTAATCTTGCCAGGTAAAATAAATGCATAAATAAATAAATAATAGACGGCCAGGCAGCAGATGCATCTCGAAGCTTTTGTATTACGTCTGGGGCGAACGCATCGTGCCAAAATAGTCAGAAAAGTGTTTTGTACATTAGCTGTCGTATGGTAGTGGCATTTTATTCTTCTTCAAACCTTGTTTGACAGCTTTAACTCAGAACAAGTTTTCTACATGCATCTAATCAATAAACTGCATGTGCATTGAGAGAATGTTATAGATAACATCAGAGAATTCGCATATGTCGTTGATAATTAATTTCTCTCTCATGTTTAGTACTCTTTTAACAACACTAAAAGAAACCTTACGAAAATTGTGCACTGTATTATAAGACATGAAATAAAACTACCCATGATAATTTTACGACGAAAGTCTCTTTTAATAAAACTGAGTATCTGTACACAAGCGTGCCTCTGTCGGCACGAATTAGTAAAATACTACTCACTTAGATTTCGATGGGGTCTGTGTTTAATTGGTATGCTATGTCATACTCAACAGGTATGCAAATGTGGCATTGCATAAATAAAATTATGTTTTCCTAGAAACCCAAAATTTGCTTGTCAGCAGCGGAAAGAGGGGTTACCTGTCATTCAGCATTGTAAGTAACCATTGCACTATGAGCTGAAAGTATTTCTTGCAATTTGCTTATCGATGTTTGATGTGACTGCTTGTAGGTCTCTCACAGTTAGAATAAAACGATTGAATTAGTGACACATAATAGATTTTGTTCCACAGGTCAGCACACCACCACATGACCAGCGAAGAAGCACGTATTGTACCTTTCTCTACAATTAGAATAGTGGCTAGAACTCGTAATTCGCTACTTAAAGGACGAGATTAGTTGCTATTTCCACGTGCAACGACTTTCCTGGGCTGAAAACGGTAAATTTACAATTTTCTTTTACACCTCAAGCGATAACAACTCAGATTATTCAAAGGAAAGGACAGGATATATCAAGTGAACTTTGAGGCTTATTTCCGTGCATACCAGGAAGTATCTCGTCGATCACAGTGTTGCCAAACATACCTTGCCTTGTTGCTAAATCTCAGTTACAGAACCAGCAGGAGGAAGACGAACCGATGTGATCCTACGGCGGACTGGGAAGTGACCATAGCTGGCGTCTCAAAGACGCGGCTGCTACGGCCTGGAATATGTAAAGCGTCTAATTCGCACTTCTGTAACTAGGTTTAGGGACTGGAGCGTAGTTACTAATAATACTCAGAATTGACCGCTAACTAAGTATCATAAATCAGTAACTCTAATTGTTGTTTTTATATTTCTTTCGTAAGTGTACGCAAAACTAAGAAACTCATTCACGGACGTTTTTGTGCCTCGCCGATAGTCGAGCACAACAAACAAAAATAAAAAGAGTGTGTGTGTGTGTGTGTGTGTGTGTGTGTGTGTGTGTGTGTGTGGGAGAGACAGCTGAAGGAATTTAGTTTCTTCTTAAATCGTCTTATGCAGCAACTTTTACAGATATCTCAAAGGAAAAGCTCATTATCCGGGTACGAAGGTTGTAAAACAAACTTCCCACAGTATCAGGTCGATCTTTTCGTCTGACAGCCCTGCGTAAGTATTTTGTCTGAGAGGTATCACAAGTAGTGTTCGTGTATCTGTAGGAATCATTGGTTGTAAACGAGTTTAGCACCAGTGGGTACAGTACTGCTAAATATTCAGAATGATTATCATCCTAAGTTGGGTTCATCCACAAACTGAGGCGTATTTGTTATATTGAAGCCAGACTGTTTATCCTTGTCTTCCTTGAGTGAGCATATACACACGTATACGAGGGTAATCCCAAAAATAAGGTCTTCTAAGGGACACGCAAGTGCCAACGCAGGCACAAACGGAGGTCCTAGTTTTAATGCTAAGTAGAAACCACAGTGTTGGCTGCGTGGTGGCAAGTGATAAAGAACAAGGCTACGAATATAAAGGTCTCAGGTTCGATCCCTCGTCATTCCCACGTTGTTTATGTGCCATTTTACACTTATTTCCCCTCGGACAGTGTTTTTTGATGTGAAAAATGCCGAGGCACTGTGGTCCGAATGCTACGTTAAACTGTAGGTTCCCCTATTAACTGGCTAGGTAGTCAACTCAAAGGTCGGAGGAAAGCAACGGCATACCAACTCCAACAAGAGCGTGCCTATTAAACCACCGTGGTGTTCAAACAACTCTTCCGACTGATGACTGCTTTAGTTTCTATGGGTTCCAGAATTAATGACATTCGGGTTATTAACATTTTTGTGTTTTCATGCTGTAGCTTTGATACCAGTAAACGTAAGTAACCAGCTGAGCACTGTCAGCGTTCGAGTTGTCAAGGTGGTAGACGACGATGCTGTCGACCGCAGTTACAGTTTTGGTCATGGCTATGTTTCAGTCGAATACCTCTATGAGCCTTTCTGCGTATTTCAAGATATGATTTTATACACTTGGTACGCATCCAAATTGATATGTGATAGAGTTGTATTCAGCAACATTTATCAGATATGTTTTCCGTGCAATACACTCCTGGAAATGGAAAAAAGAACACATTGACACCGGTGTGTCAGACCCACTTGCTCCGGACACTGCGAGAGGGCTGTACAAGCAATGATCACACGCACGGCACAGCGGACACACCAGGAACCGCGGTGTTAGCCGTCGAATGGCGCTAGCTGCGCAGCATTTGTGCACCGCCGCCGTCAGTGTCAGCCAGTTTGCCTTGGCATACGGAGCTCCATCGCAGTCTTTAACACTGGTAGCATCCCGCGACAGCGTGGACGTGAACCGTACGTGCAGTTGACGGACTTTGAGCGAGGGCGTATAGTGGGCATGCGGGAGGCCGGGTGGACGTACCGCCGAATTGCTCAACACGTGGGGCGTGAGGTCTCCACAGTATATCGATGTTGTCGCCAGTGGTCGGCGGAAGGTGCACGAGCCCGTCGACCTGGGACCGGACCGCAGCGACGCACGGATGCACGCCAAGACCGTAGGATCCTACGCAGTGCCGTAGGGGACCGCACCGCCACTTCCCAGCAAATTAGGGACACTGTTGCTCCTGGGGTATCGGCGAGGACCATTCGCAACCGTCTTCATGAAGCTGGACTACGGTCCCGCACACCGTTAGGCCGTCTTCCGCTCACGCCCCAACATCGTGCAGCCCGCCTCCAGTGGTGTCGCGACAGGCGTGAATGGAGGGACGAATGGAGACGTGTCGTCTTCAGCGATGAGACTTGCTTATGTCTTGGTGCCAATGATGGTCGTATGCGTGTTTGGCGCCGTGCAGGTGAGCGCCACAATCAGGACTGCATACGACCGAGGCACACAGGGCCAACACCCGGCATCATGGTGTGGGCTGCGATCTCCTACACTGGCCGTACACCTCTGGTGATCGTCGAGGGGACACTGAATAGTGCATGGTACATCCAAACCGTCATCGAACCCATCGTTCTACCATTCCTAGACCGGCAAGGGAACTTGCTGTTCCAACAGGACAATGCACGTCCGCATGTATCCCGTGCCACCCAACGTGCTCTAGAAGGTGTAAGTCAACTACCCTGGCCAGCAAGATCTCCGAATCTGTCCCCCATTGAGCATGTTTGGGACTGGATGAAGCGTCGTCTCATGCGGTCTGCACGTCCAGCACGAACGCTGGTCCAACTGAGGCGCCTGGTGGAAATGGCATGGCAAGCCGTTCCACAGGACTACATCCAGCATCTCTACGATCGTCTCCATGGGAGAATAGCAGCCTGCATTGCTGCGAAAGGTACTGTACTAGTGCCGACATTGTGCATGCTCTGTTGCCTGTGTCTATGTGCCTGTGGTTCTGTCAGTGTGATCATGTGATGTATCTGACCCCCGGAATGTGTCAAAAAATTTCCCCTTCCTGGGACAATGAATTCACGGTGTTCTTATTTCAATTTCCAGGACTGTATATCGGGCAACACGTCAGTGCAGCGAGATTTCGTTGGTGTGTTGCGCATGGTGCAAGAAATATTTGTGTTTTGCTTGCTTCTCTGATTGGTTTCACCCCACTGAATGCGAGCAACTCACGAATAGACTGTCAATAACTGAAATTTCGCAATAATACACATAAAAGTTATATTTTTGCATTATGTACCCTTTGAAAATAACTGTAAACAGGTTATATGCCTACTTGCTTATTATTCGCGTTTCTCGATGCTTTTCTCAAAAAATTAAAGTAAAAATAAAAAGAGACAGAGAGAGAACACAGAAATGTATTTCAAATATCAACTCAGTGACGCCTTTTTCGTCTCATGATGTAAAGCAAGGATAGTTGATAGGTAATATCTCATTGTACTAGCGATATGTATGGCTAAATGCTTCTTTCTTTTCTCTCTGCAAACAACCAGATCAGAATTCAGTAACAAAGTGGTAAGAACACGAACGCAGTGGGCCAATTACACACTCAGCCTTTCTTGGTTATTTTGTTAATCGTCTGTAATGCAGTAAACATCCCTGAGTATTGATTTGTTATTACTACCATTGTTATTGTTATTCGTCACCTCACAACAGCTTTCCTATCACTCAATACCGCAGATGCACGTAACGAATGGATCAGGATGAATGGAATGTGGGATGTTTCGTCACGGAGAATATACACATTTATCTCGGCGTCTTCCGGGTAATATGAAACTCTCAATAAGAGAAGATGACAATGGGATGCCGGTGATGCAGGCAATAACACCAAACTATTTCTGTCGACTTAACAACATGACGACAGACAAATTGGCGTCTCACTGTATTTTGATTATAATTCGTTAGTCTTCTTGCGACCTCGTTTTAATACCTCGTGGGAGCAGGCGTAATGTTTTCCTTTTTGAACACCGAACAATAACACACAAAGATAGTAGAGGGAAGGATACAAAGAAACAATCAGACTCATGGGTGTGGATCCAGTTCATCATTAGAAGACTAAACCAGCAATGAATACGCTGGTTAGCACACATTATTTGAATAGATCTGAAGATGAAAAAGCCCGGATCTGCACAGTGCCCGCATCTGCACTTCAGTTTCTGTCTTAATGGGCATAATTTTTAGTTTCTTCTCTTCTGAATTTTCAAATGAATTGATCATCAAGTGGTATAGAATGATCAGAATGTGTTTCTTACAGCTTCCATTCGCACCAACATTTTTCTACATTCTCCTGAATTTCATGAAATTCTATTTGTATGATCACAAGACTGTACATAGATGCAATCGATTTCGACGTGCAAAATATTTGTTATTTTACTTTTCGGGACAGCTGGGCAAAGTTGAATTCCAAAGACTTTTTATTGTACTGAAATAATCTTTTGTCACAAAGTAACAAGGTAAGTGTTTTATTCGTATATATTTTGTGGGAAACTAATCGTGATGGAAGATTACACACCTGAATGTTTGACACAACTGGTAGGAAAAAACGCAGCATATTAACCAAACCGCGCACCTCCTCTCCGTATCCTCCTTTGACACCAGCACGGGATTCTCCTCCTATAACGCTACAGAGCTGTTCCTAGCACAGCTGAGAATTGGCAACATCGTCACAAACATTTGGCAACACTATGACAGTGCAATCACTTCCACGTATGGACTCGCTAATTTACTTGATATTCCCTTTGCATTTGCAAGACTCTTGCTGTATAATCCTCACGTGAACTAAGACACCGAGACAGAAAATTCAATTTTTTCAATAATGGTATGCTATTCTTCACGTATGTGACAACTTTTATTATCGTTCACGATGCGTTATGAGGCTGAGCAACCAATGCCATGATGAGAGTGGCGTACCGGTAGCAGTGTGTCTCTAGCCTCGTGGTACCCCGTGTACATAGTACTGCAACGCTTGAAGGAGTCGTCAGTTCTAACCGTGGCAGAGTCCAGCGTGTTCAAACTTTCTTCCGTGGTTTATTTTACGCAGCTGCGAATTTACAGAAAAAATTCTGTAACGAAATCGGAAGAAAACCAAACATCAAATCCTCTTGGCAGCTCGACTCAGTAAGTTGTGATAATGGTCATAGATCTCGGCTTTCTGACTGCCAAGCTGCTTCACAGTACTAGCGTCTCTGAAGAAAATCAAATCGACCGTCAACGATACGAAATTCAGTATTGTTCTTCACTTAAGACTCACATTCCAGGGTGATAAGCATGGTGGAAATGAATTGATAAACAAATCGCAAGAAAATACTTTCAGCTCATAGTGCAATGGTGAAAAACTTAAAATGCTGCATAACAGGTAACGCCCCTTTCCGCTGCTGAAAAGGAAATTTTGGGTTTCTAGGAATACATAACTTTATTTATGCAATGCCACATTTGCATACCTGTTGAGTATGACACAGCATACCAATTAAACACAGACCCAATCGAAATCTAAGTGAGTAGTAGTTTACTAATTCGTGCCGATAGAGGCAAGCTTGTGTACAGATACTCAGTTTCATTAAAAGAGACTTTCGTTGTAACGTTATCATGGGTAGTTTTATTTCATTTCTTATAATACAGTGCACAATTTTCGTAAGGTTTCTTTTAGTGTTGTTAAAACAATACTAAACATGAGAGAGAAATTAATTATCAACGACATATGCGAATTCTCTGATGTTATCTATAACATTCTCTCAATGCACATGCAGTTTATTGATTAGATGTATGTAGAAAACTTGTTCTGAGTTAAAGCTGTCAAACAAGGTTTGAAGACTACCAGACGACGGCTAATGTAGAAAATACTTTTCTGACTATTTTGGCACGATGCGTTCTCCCCAGACATAATAAGAAAGCTTCGAGGTGCTCTGCGGCCTGGCCGTCTATTAAACCTGAAAAGAACTAAATATCCCAAAAGTTAGTCCTTTTTCCACATGCGACTATTTTGGGTTGAGAAGTGAAGGGAATTGTGTTCAAAGACCCATTAAACTGATAACTTCAGCAGACAGCAGAAATTCGTTTTAAAAAATGTAGCAGCGGCTGTAATAGAACTCGCGACGCCTAAAGGGCAGTGCGCATCGCTTACCATTACGCTAGTAGCTAGTAGTTCCAGAAAAGGAAAACACTTCCTCCAGATCTTCCGCATTCCACAGTGCTGTGAGATTTTGCATAACACCGGATCTAGACTTCTGAGACGCAGACAGTTACAGCTTTCCTTTTGCACTGCACGACGGTTTCAACAAACAGATAGCTCAAACGGAAAGGAACACTTCATATTTAAATTTCTGCATCCTACACTGTTGGCCGTTCTGTGTAGGTGGCAGTTACTTTATTTTCTTTCGGTAATTAGAAAATAGAGTTGAATGTATGCACTGGATAGCCGACGCAGCTAGTTCATGGCGATTTGGTCAAGCAAGTAAATGACTACTGAACATGCTGCAAACCACTAGAGCGAGCCTTTGTGTCAGAGCTCTCATCGAGTGTGCCGCATCGGTGTTATGATAGGATCTAGGTTCGATTTCACTTTCCACCGATGATTTTTGATAGGGAGAGACAGATTCTATTCGCTTTCGGTTACGGCAAGTGAAGAAGGTATAATGGAATTGTGGTCTGAAATCCACATTAAACATGATATTCCTTCTCTACAAAGTAGACGTTAGGTTGAACTACAATACAGTCAGGGGTGGCGAAATGTAGAAACTCTATCACCAGTATCCTTTCTTATACTAGTTATTCATTTCTAGTGACGAAACAAATGCTATGTAGTGCCGCAGGACACTTATTGCATCTTTTATTTGAGCTTCTGTATGCCGATAAAATTGGTTCTGAACTGGGAATGCAACTCAGACCGCCCTTAACGCGGAATTTGATCCCTTCGTGATAATACTGCTCGACTACAATTTGTTGTTTGTTCAAAACTGCAGATTCCTCAAAATCTCCACATATTGTGTGTGAATTGGTTCGAATCTTGGCCGGGCACTAAGGTTTTCATTATAAATTATCAAGCTCTATCATGAGTTCACCTATCTGCTGGTGGATAATAATTTAGATTTTTAATGCATTTTCATTCGTTGTCAACACTAACAATATTTGACGTTTTTGACTACCAGTGAGACATATAAGTATTTGCAAAATCACTGTAAGTTCAAGGATGTTATTCCGAGCTGCTGGTGGAGAAAAATTCGGTAGCTGACGTCTATTTGTGTGTAGTCAACTACGATATGTGTGGGATTCGATTCTCAGTCAGCACTGAGCTCTCCGTCATATTTCTAGTTCAAACATGCTCACATGTCGCTGCTGGTGTAACAAACCCGTCTTTAACGTTAGATTTCTCTAGACTATAACAGCAATAGTTGCCGGGTTGGAGTCCTGGGATGGAAAAAACTAATGTTTCGTCTCGTCCTTTCAGTTAAAATATCTAGATACTGCCGAGAAAATCCGATATGTCAGTGTTGATGGTGCTTCGATAACAATCCGATTAGGTTCTTGGTTCGAATCCATGTCCAACACAAATCTTTACCTCACGGCATTTCAAGTAAGTTACTTGTGAAGAAGCGATATTTAACATGTCTTGTAGTTCTTTAACAGGGGCAATAGATACTGGGTACGAATTCGCGTCCGTTAAAAGTGTTTACGTTATGTTATTTAAAGTAGATATTTGCTAACGGATACTGTCTAAAATCGAGGTATATCCCTCTCTGTATGCCTACTCAGGAATGACTGTTAGTTTCCGTCAGTCACGAAATCTTAGTCTACATGCCCTGGGTTTGAATCCATATGCAGAGCGAGACGGTTCGTCGTGTCATTTGAAGTTCATACATATTCTCAACTAGCTGCTCGTGAATAGCTTAAATTTTTAATGTCATTTTGTGTTAAATAACAAGTACGATATGTTACATTGAAGAGGAAACCATGAATACGACAAACGTACTACGTGCATTACGTATCTGACGTAATAATGAGGGTACTAAGATTTGAGGTATGTCATTTATTGCAATAAATGTGAGATTACAAGACTTCAGGAGTCTTATCTGTGATAAGGTGTTCCCTGATATTTCTAGTATCGCGGTATAACTTTATATCTTGAGTTATTGCGATAGAGAGCAGTGTTTTCTAGTGGTGACTTGTTGGACCAATTTTCAATAGTCAAACGACAGTACGAAGGAGCGATTAGAGGACCTGCTAGACAGCTGGGTTGCATGGGAATCAGGCAAAATGCAATTCAGGTCGTTCGGATACTGTACACAGTATCTTCCTGGACACCGATGCCAAGATTCGTGTTATATCGAAAGCCCCTTTCAAAGAGATTGACAGTCACAAGCACCTACCAACCTACGTAGTACAAAGTTGTAGGGTACTACTGATTAAAGCGCAAATCATGATCGGAGTACAGATTGAGGAGATCGAAGATGTATCTTCGGACTGGATTTCCTGAAATTGTTTTAGAATTTAGGGAATATGTTTATCAATGGTCAAAAGTGAGTAACATATATAATAAAGCTTAAAGGTAGGACTGGTAAGCCTTGTAAAACCATACAAACTCAAATTTTGAAGGTCAACGATTTTCACAGCCATGACTCGACAGAACAGTGGTGCCAAGAAGTGGAGCGTGGTGAAATCGAAAATAAGGTACAAGAGTGCACAAAGATTTCTCCTCAACAGAAAGAATAACTTAGAAGTTAATTGTTTCAATATGCACGTGTGTTCAGTAAAAGCCACGGAGATATTAGAACGTATCATTAACACATGGATATTCGGTCCCATGACATGTGTTGCAAGAATACATATTCCATATCATGGTCGGAAAGAGAGGCGGTAGCTCAGGAGATAAAAATTATCTTGTCTTGGAATATTATTGATACCTCATTGTCACCATACTGCAGCCTGCTACTCGCGGTAAAAAAGGCAGACAACACAGTGACACTCGTTCTCGGCGCCCAGGAAATTAACTAAAATAATCTCGCGGTAACCACCTGGTCTGAAAATGTAGAGGTACAATTACAGCGGTTTGATGAAGTGCAGTGTCTGTCCGGTGCTGATCTCTGGAGTTCTTATTGGCAGATCGCACTGTCACCTGAAAGCAGAAAGCACACAGCCTTCATTTTCACAGGCAGGTCTAACCAGTACTGCGGTTTACCCTTTGGTTTGAACGTTAGTGCTGGAGTCTTTATAACAGCATTGACACTGTATTAGGGCCTGATCTCCAAGGCAAACTCACTTTGTACATTGATGACATATTAATCGCCACATCTATCTGTGATGAGCATGTAGACTTATTAGAGAAAATACTACAGAGACATTCGACAGTTGGGGCAACGGCAAATCTTAAGAAATCGATGTTCATTTGGAAAAACAATCAGTTTTAGGCCACATGATTTCATCTGTAGGATGAAAAATTACTGGAGATTAAGAATTTTCCTGTACCTTGCATAAAACGGCAGCTAAAAGCATTCATGGGTTTGTGTTCTTTCTTCCGCCGTTTTGTATCTAATCAGCTGCTAAATAGTGCCGCCTTTTTTGGACTGGTAAACGACGGGCAGTGGACATGGACACAACAGTGCCACTCTCACTTCGACGACACACAACATGCTCTGGTGAATTCTAACATTCTTGGCCCTAAGACTTTTGTATCACTACCGACGCATCATTGTTAGGGTTAGGTGCCAGTCCCTTTCCTTAGACCGAAGGTGGGGGGAGGGGGGCACTGATGTTTTGAAAGTATCAGTTTCGCTAGCAGGACACTTACTGAATGCGAATGAGTAACAGAGTTAGAGACTCTCTCTACTGTATGAGCATTTAAGAAATTCCATTATTATCTGTTTGGTAAGCATGTGTGAATATACAGCTATTATCAAGCACTAAGTTTTCTACTCACTTGTTTGTTATACAGTCGGCTTGGAAGGTGGACACTGTTCTTACAATTCTACGATTTTGAAATTATAGAAGTGAACGGTAGAGAGAATGTAACTGCTTATGTCTTATCACGATTGCCTCAAGGTTTACTTGAATTCGAGGAATTCGTACAACAGGGTACTGAGTTTAGGTTTATGCTTGCAAATGACACAAAGCTTAGAAAATACTTTTTGGATATCTGAAATAACATGGTAAACTGAAAGAGGAAGATCGGCTGTGGAAAAAAGTAAGGTTTCAGTTAATCAACAATCTATAGGTACCTGTACAATAGCAATACTATCTTTATCACTATGTGTTAGTTTATAGGAGAAACCCAGACAGCGATCTGTGGTGTTTTTGTATTCCCAAAGTATATGAAGAGAATTTAATTTGGCGCAGGCATTTCACTTGGAGACACTACTGTGCCCGAAAGTCCTGTAACATGTTACATGTTTACTGCTATCATCCTAATATGCTCAGACACACCCAGCACTTTTTAAAAACTTGCATTCTTTGCCAGACGTTTAAACCTTCCAAGGAGTACTGTGAAATAGCACTACATCGTACACTGCCAAAAACTACACAACAACTAGTTTGAATTGATGTTACATGACTCCTGCCTTGTCCTCGAGGTGGTGTTAAGTATAGTTAGGGGTATATGATGTACTTTTTTAATATGTGAAACTGTATGGCACAAAGTCTACGGTAGCTAAGGCTATCAAGAAACGTATTCTAAATGACTACTTTCCCTGTGTTGGGAAACCTCAAGTGATTTTATCTAACAATACAACTAATTTTACCTGCCACGCTTAGAAACAATTTTTAAGGGAGCAGCAGATACAGAAAATTTTGATATTGATGTACAGCCAGCAATCTAATCCCTTTGTAAGGATGTTCCATGAGCTAAACAGATTCATGAGAACTTATGTAGCCAGTAAACAGTCAAAATGGATCGGATACTTAAATGTCGTTCAACAGGTGGT
This sequence comes from Schistocerca gregaria, assembly GCF_023897955.1. NCBI lineage: Eukaryota > Metazoa > Arthropoda > Insecta > Orthoptera > Acrididae > Schistocerca > Schistocerca gregaria. The sequence goes on from NC_064926.1 coordinate 35,229,942, forward strand.
AAACGATCTACCGATTTACGACACAACAGTTACACCGTTGGATCTAATTAATAACAAGAAGGAGGACCACGAGTAGGTAAATCTCATCCCATCTGTTCCAAGAGAACAAGTAAATTTAGACGATAAGGTGAGACAAGGACTAATTCGTATTACAGATGATGCCAATCGTAGAAAGGAACATTTTGACAGGAAATTACGTGGTATAGCCAGATTTGTTATTGGAGAGATGATCTTGCTTAAAACTCATGTTAAATCATAACAGAAACGCTAAGTGGAAATAAAATATACTGGCACTTACACTAAGTACATATACCACACAACGGATATTACCTAATTGCGTACCCTCACAAAGGCAAAGTCAAATGACTTTTCGCACACTGTGACTTACAGAAGGTATACCATGTTTAGAATCACACGTTACACCTATTTATGCACGTAAATACGCTATGTACTCTATGTCATAAGAAAGAAAACTTGGCCAAGATAAGTTATGTTTATACTATGCAGCAAAGCGAACTGGCGCAGTGGCTACCACACTGGACGCGTATTCGGGAGAACGACGGTTCAATCCCGCTTCCAGCCATCCTGATTTAGGTTTTCCGTGATTCAACTAAATCGCTCCAGGCAAATGCCGGGATGGTTCCTTCCCTAATCCGATGAGACCGATGACCTCGCTACCTGGTCTCCCCCCCCCCCCCCCCACCCCCCAAACAACCCAAAGCGAACTGTCAGAGTAATGCCAATTTTGTTTTCACAGCAAGTGTATGTGGGCACGATACGTAATTAAGCTAGGGCACACAGACAGGAATTAGTGACCAGTGATATAAGAACAGAATGTATTTGTAAGGGTTTTGATTGAATGATTTTTTTATCACGGTGGTTTCAGTTCAAAAATGGTTAAAATGGCTCTGAGCACTACGGGACTTAACATCTCAGGTCATCAGTCCCCTAGAACTTAGAACTACTTAAACCTATCTAACCTAAGCACATCACACACGTCCATGCCCGAGGCAGGATTCGAACCTGCGACCTTAGCAGTCGCGGACTGAAGCGCCTAGAACCGCTCAGCCACCGCGGCTGCCGTGGTTTTAGTTCTAAGTTTATGAATACAGGTACCTGGAGCGAACAATCAGCACAGACCTGGTATTAAAATAAAGTAATCGTAAGGTTTTTTTCAGCACTTGTGTATTAGGATAACAGTGTCATGGTGCATAGAATCTTTAACGACGTATCAACACATCTACGCAATTTCGACGCCAATTTGATTGGAACTGAAATAATTATAATATATTTTACGAGGATGAATTGATTTCGAGCTTCTGAAGGAAGTATCTCGCACCACCTACTATTTACTCTGCTACCTATCCTATGTGCAACAAGAGATAATACGACAGAGAATTAGTGTGAAGTGGCAAGGATAGATTTCTCTTTACCTGTATATGTGACAGGAAAACTACGCTAGTGAGGTACGATTTGTAAATATGAAATAAGGTAAATACGACACCGTCTACATATAAGCACAAGGTGAGTTACAAACGTTAATCTTGGGAGGAATACTAGCAAACACCGAGTTCTGCACAATTATTTACTGATGGTTCCCATAGAAATTCTGCAAGACTTCATCTGGCGATACAAAGCACTTAAACTTATACATACTTCGCAACTATTTCAGGCAATGTTGTAAAGTTTATCACGAGCATTTGCTGCACACAACATGCCGTTCAGTAACGCCAGTGGAAAAGTAGGTTTTACTTCATGAAATATTATATGATTACTATTAATAAAAAGCATGTACATACTTTGAATTTTCTTATATTTATAATATTTTACTCAAAATAGGTGGGACATATTTTATGTGTGATGAGAGTTCAGAGGTGACACAGGTCACGATGATTATTAATAGAAGCACGTACTAGTGTAGTGAAAGAAGAAAACACAACATGAGACTGTATAGTACACTGACACACACTCAGAAGCAGTCTAGCGCACAGCGACCAAACTTCATTATTGCTAATGTTATTAGTATTACTTGTCAGGTTTTTTTGTTTGTTTTGTATTTATATGTGATTTTAGGTACAGAGATTTGTTCTATATTGTTGGCATTTATTATTTTCTTTCTTTGGTGCTTGTAATCATGCGTTGTTAAATATGAGATTCTTCCGCTCACAGTAACTCACGGGTAGTGAAAGAACAGATTTTGCCTCTTTCGGAGACAACTTCTATAAGCCCTTTTGGTACATTGGGTTTTTGTGCACTCGTTTTGACTTATAAGTGCGTTTTTAGCGCTTTCCTAACTTAGGGAAATGCTGTAGTTGTCGAAAACGTGTTCTTTTATGCCATGTGAGATGTAAGATAGTCTCGCGAACTGTAGCAGTAAATGCACGTATTTTCTGTGACCACACTCACCTACCAAGGTTTATAATGAAATATTTTGTGCAGTACGTACACAGATAAAGTTCTGAAAGAGGATACAGGAGCAAATAATGAACGTGCTCGTAAGCTACTAAAACCTGGACAGTGGTCTCATGAGGTACAAGTTTTTCAACGGTAAAAATGAACGGAACAGCGTATAGTTACCCAATGACAGTGAGTTATTCAGACAGTGATTTATTCAGTGACATGTATGTTATACGCATAGAGGCAAGTGAGATCAAGTTTTATACCACTAGTCTTCTACTCCTAAAAAAATTAGACTTGGTTAATCGAGGACACCAGCTACAGTACAGGTGTTTGTGCATATTATAGAACAGTGTAACGTTGGCAAGCTAAATAATAAAGTGCAGTACTTACCTTTGTGGACGTAGGAGGTGCCCTGCGGTCCCTCCTCACAGCCAAGGTGTACGACGAGTTGAAGCAGCTGCAGTAGTTTCTTAAATGCTGCGAACGCTGCACAAAACACTTCATAAAAATGCATTGACCGACACGCACGGCATCCCTACCCGGCGGTGGGTGCGCAGCTACTGGATTCCAAACGGTGCGTGGCGTGCTCCCACACTAATTACTGCGTGTGTGGTTAAGTGTAACTGACAGCGTCTTGCAGGAGGACAGGTTGCATCTAAAGCAAAATCTACCTTAAAATGGGCACTTACCGTAGTGCAAAGATATGTAGAGACACAATTTCCTGACCCACTAAATAAAGTCTTACCACTACAGCTACCATCTCGTCCCACGTTACGATATAAAAACACCACCCACAGTCATTCAACGTTGATGAAAAATACACACTATTTCAAGAATGCACCAAATCCACAGTTTTGGAGATACGGCAATGAAATTTTGTACCACGCTTTACATGAAAGTAACACATTTACATATAAAATCCTGTGATTATATATATTCAATTCTTTTGTTTTAAATTGAAGTTTTATTTTCAATAAATAATGTATGTACCTTTTTCTCAGACATTATTCAAGAGATTTCTTCAAAAATTTCTGCTTTTTATCTCTTTATATGTTGCAAGCTTCTCTCATGGGGTTTTTGGAATAGGTCAGATAGGCGAATTTTCACAATTTTCTAATTATAATTCCACAAGAACAATTTGAAATTCATGCAAAATTCCAAGCACTTTGCCCCATATCTCAGCTTGCAATGAGAATTTCAAAATTTGCCCTAGAGACAAAGTTTATAAGGTTTACAGAAATGTATACAAAATTTCATAGACTCTGAGGAAAAGGTACATAAACTTTAAAAAACAAAACTTTTCAGGAAACGCAATTTAAAGTTCAACCTAACTTTTTTCCTTATGTCACTTCTTCAGAAGGCGCCACATTTGTACTTTGGGTGTCTTTCCCCTCAAGGCTTCTCTTCTGGTTTCTTGTTGTCTGTGTTCTATCGTTTACCAGGTCTTCAACAGACTTTTCAGCTGCAGAGACGCGCTGCAGAGACGTAGCCGCAGTGCTGGTTTGTCGTTGTGTCTCATGTCTTTCGCTCACTAACTTATTCAAATGCAGTTTATCCAGTTTTTTATACACTCTTTGTGATCATGGCATAACTGAATGAAGAACGAATCGAACACTTGCATAAATCTCCGTCAGTATCACAATTCCAAAACAGAGTTGCTTCGTCATAAACGATGCAGCTAGTTTGTTACTGCTTATAAGATACGGAACAGAGCCAAAGATGATTTATAAAAGCAAATAGTATAGTTTACACCTTCTAGATGTATCCCGCACACGTTGGGTTGAAAGTAATACACAGAATCGTTGTTCACTGAGCTAGTATTGAGGTGCTGCTTCAGAACGTGGGCGTGGCAGGGAGAGGGCGTCACACTTTCAACTAACTTTCAGGCACTTTGGATGCGATTTTAACATTGAAACTTTGGTAACATATTGTCCATGAGTTGTAATAATATATAAAAAATAAATCGAAAGTTGACATTTTTGGTCAATTTCATCAACGTCCCCCCTTAAGGCAGAACAGCACGTACGTTTATGTACATGTTAGTGTTAAATTACACTAAGTACTACTCTCTGTGAATTTTATTTGTAACATGTTTATCTTGCTCATGATGAGACAACTATAAAAAACAGAATGAGATATACTGGGACATTATCTAAATGCTCCAGGTATAAAAGAGTGAGGCAGTGGAGAACATAAAAAACTATAAGGAACAATTTGTCACACTTACCACTCCAGATAACCTTGCTAACCCTACAGCCCTTATCGGTACACCAAAATATACGACTTCCTCGTAATTTTTTTTATTTTCAGGATAAATGTAACTGTAGCAACATAAAAGACTTGTGAAATGTAATTTTGTGGTCAACGTGCTACTGAAAATGTTACTTGTACGCAGGAACAATGACACTACAAACCAATCACAACGAACCCAACTACGGACTTCCATAAAATTTGATGTTGTTGTTGTTGTTGTCCTCAGTCCTGAGACTGGTTTGATGCAGCTCTCCATGCTACTCTATCCTGTGCAAACTTCTTCATCTCCCAGTACCTACTGCAACCTACATCCTTCTGAATCTGCTTAGTGTACTCATCTCTCGGTCTCCCTCTACGATTTTTACCCTCCACGCTGCCCTCCAATGCTAAATTTGTGATCCCTTGATGCCTCAAAACATGTCCTACCAATCGATCCCTTCTTCTAGTCAAGTTGTGCCACAAACTTCTCTTCTCCCCAATCCTATTCAATACCTCCTCATTAGTTACGTGATCTATCCACCTTATCTTCAGTATTCTTCTGTAGCACCACATTTCGAAAGCTTCTATTCTCTTCTTGTCCAAACTAGTTATCGTCCATGTTTCACTTCCATACATGGCTACACTCCAAACAAATACTTTCAGAAACGACTTCCTGATACATAAATCTATATTCGATGTTAACAAATTTCTCTTCTTCAGAAACGCTTTCCTTGCCATTGCCAGTCTACATTTTATATCCTCTCTACTTCGACCATCATCAGTTATTTTACTTCCTAAATAGCAAAATTCCTTTACTATTTTAAGTGTCTCATTTCCTAATCTAATTCCCTCAGCATCACCCGATTTAATTTGACTACCTCCCATTATCCTAGTTTTGCTTTTGTTGATGTTCATCTTATATCCTCCTTTCAAGACACTGTCCATTCCGTTCAACTGCTCTTCCAAGTCCTTTGCCGTCTCTGACAGAATTACAATGTCATCGGCGAACCTCAAAGTTTTTACTACTTCTCAATGAATTTTAATACCTACTCCAAATTTTTCTTTTGTTTCCTTTACTGCTTGCTCAATATACACATTGAATAACATCGGGGAAAGGCTACAACCCTGTCTCACTCCTTTCCCAACCACTGTTTCCTTTTCATGCCCCTCGACTCTTATGACTGCCATCCGGTTTCTGTACAAATTGTAAATAGCCTTTCGCTCCCTGTATTTTACCCCTGCCACCTTTAGAATTTGAAAAAGAGTATTCCAGTCAACATTGTCAAAAGCTTTCTCTAAGTCTACAAATGCTAGAAAAATAGGTTTGCCTTTTCTTAATCTTTCGTCTAAGATAAGTCGTAAGGTCAGTATTGCCTCACGTGTTCCAACATTTCGACGGAATCCAAACTGATCCTCCCCAAGGTCCGCATCTACCAGTTTTTCCATTCGTCTGTAAAGAATTCGTGTTAGTATTTTGCAGCTGTGACTTATTAAACTGATAGTTCGGTAATTTTCATATCTGTCAGCACGTGCTTTCTTTGGGATTGGAATTATTATATTCTTCTTGAAGTCTGAGGGTATTTCGCCTGTCTCATACATCTTGCTCACCAGCTGGTAGAGTTTTGTCATGACTGGCTCTCCCAAGGCCGTCAGTAGTTCTAATGGAATGTTGTCTACTCCGGGGCCCTTGTTTCGACTCAGGTCTTTCAGTGCTCTGTCAAACTCTTCGTGCAGTATCGAATCTCCCGTTTCGTCTTCATCTACATCCTCTTCCATTTCCATAATATTGTCCTCAAGTACATCGCTCTTATATAAACCTTCTATATACTCCTTCCACCTTTCTGCCTTCCCTTCTTTGCTTAGAAGTGGGTTGCCATCTGAGCTCTTGATATTCATACAAGTGTTTCTCTTTTCTCCAAAGGTCTCTTTTATTTTCCTGTATGCAGTGTCTGTCTTACCCCTAGTGAGATATGCCTCTACACCCTTACATTTGTCCTCTAGCCATCCCTGCTTAGCAACTTTGCACATCCTGTCGATCTCATTTTTGAGACGTTTGTATTCCTTTTTGCCTGCTTCATTTACTGCATTTTTATATTTTATCCTTTCATCAATTAAAGTCAATATTTCTCCTGTTACCCAAGGATTTCTAGCAGCCCTCGTCTTTTTACCTACTTTATCCTCTGCTGCCTTCACTACTTCATCCCTCAGAGCTACCCATTCTTCCTCTACTGTATTTCTTTCCCCTATTCCTGTCAACTGTTCCCTTATGCTCTCCATGAAACTCTGTACAATCTCTGGTTCTTTCAGTTTATCCAGGTCCCATCTCCTTAATTTCCCACATTTTTGCAGTTCCTTCAGTTTTAATCTATAGGTCATAAACAATAGATTGTGGTCAGAGTCCACATCTGCCCCTGGAAATGTCTTACAACTTAAAACCTGGTTCCTAAATCTCTGTCTTACCATTATATAATCTATCTGATATCTTTTTGATGTAATATTCATTTATTTGATGTATTATGTATTGTAGGTAAGTTAATGTATATTTAGTGTACCTTAGTGTATATATTTTTATCACTAAGCAACCATAAATGTCCAGTACACGAGAGAACTGTGACAACAAGTGATTAGCTAAGTGCCAGGGCCGGCACCAGAACTATGTAAACAAACTGGTGATGAGAAACCCCTTGAAAGACACGAACAGTGCAATTCAAGTACGTGTGTAGAGGACTGAAAGAACTACCCGTGTGTAAATTGGATGGGCTCACTGCCCCGAATTTGACATTTCTTCGTACAATGTAGACGCTTCATAATTATTCTTATTGATAAATCTATACATAATTATTCGACTCTCATACCAAAGATCCATTAGAAAGTATTTAACATTGACGGACAAAAGAAAATTGACGCTCTTCGTTTATTAGTTTTATTCATAGTTAACTTTTGTTGTTCTCATGTCAAAGTGATAAGACGTATAAACGAAGTGCTGTGTAATTTCAGGTGAAATTGTGCTCATTAATGAAAGCAACTTCTGAAACAATACCATTTTCTCATTTACGATACCATGCAACCCAGCTCCTGCAACACTGGAAGATTATTATTATATTAATTTTGTATGGAGAATTTAAATGGAGACGACGGTCTTCACGACGGCGTTGCTCAACAATAGAGGTACGTAAATGTGTTCTCTTCCCCTTCGTTGCCGTTAATGTCCCCGCCATGTCAGTTTCAATATTTAGGTCATCTCTGCGCGACATTCTGAACCTGCAATCTTTCTTTTCAGTTAATGACGAAGTCCGACTATTTTCTTTCTAAGATGAATAAATGCATTTTAACCACAAGCCTATGTACCCAAATCAAGGGGAATGATACAACTTAGAACGTACCTCGCACACTTAGAACGTACCTTCGCCTACAACTGACTGTGTACCAACGTAACTGTATTTATGACCCATTTCCCTTACAGTATTAATTTTTGTTTAGTATCACTCAATCGCGAATGTAAGTGCCCTCTTTTTTGTGTAGTCAGTCGGGTGTATTCATTAATAACGTTACTTTCGATATTCAGCGGCTTACTTTCCACAATTGAACTTCGCCTCTGTTGCAACGGTGCGTCATTCATACACTCTCATTTCAAAATTACGACACCCGTTGACTTAGTTTTTAACAATTTAGCAGGACTGCTACAAAGGCATTGCTCAGATTCACAAGGAGAAGTGCATCGTTATCCACGTATGCCGTCAAACAGGCGTAAAGGCTAATACTGTTCGATTACAATAGTGAGTATCAGTCAGTGGAAATAGTCAGAACTGTAAATATCTATAAGTCTGCCTCAGAGCCGGCTTAAGTGGAAAGTTTATATACAACTGGTTGTAACAAAATCATACAGCAGTCGCATATTCATTGCAAGATTCTCAAGGAAATTTGACAGCAATGAAATAATTAGATCAGAAAATCTTCGTTGGAAGTATTGTTATCGGCTGGTACTCCCAACAGGTAATATTTCGCCATGACTCTGTTTATTAACGTAAGAACCTCATTGAGATATTAGAAGACACACTGTGACGGAGAGCGGGTGTGTATCGTCATCAAGAAGAGATGTGATTTTGAAATTCTGAGAGTATAAGTTGCAAGAAGAATCTCGGGACATACTACTTCCCTCGTTATGTGCCTTATTTTCCAAACTTTTTTTTCAAGGGGCGCTTTATCCAAATTTAATAGTAATAAACAACTGTACGCTTGATCCTACTATCTGGCAATATCGCAAAGCATAGAACATCGAATGGTTACAAACAGCTATAATCTTTTATGAAATACCTTCTTATGTATATGCTACTGGCTATTAAAATTTCTACACCAATAAGAAAGGCAGATGATAAATGGGTATCCATTGGACACATATATTATACTAGAACTGACATGTGATTACATTTTCAAGGAATATGGGTGCACAGAACCTGTGAAATCAGTACCCAGAACAACCACCTCTGGCCGTAATAACAAACCTGATACGCCTGGGCATTGAATCAAACAGAGCTTGGATGGCGTGTACAGGTACAGCTGCCCATGCAGTCTAACACGATACCACAATTCATCAAGAGTAGTGACAGGCGTAGTGGCCGAGCGGTTCTAGGCGCTTCAGTCCGGAACCGCTCGAACCCTACGGTCGCAGGTTCGAATCCTCCCTCGGGCATGGATGTGTGTGATGTCCTTAGGTTAGTTAGGTTTAAGTAGTTCTAAGTTCTAGGGGACTGATGACCTGAGATGTTAAGTCCCATAGTGCTCAGAGCCAATTGAACCATTTGACAGGTGTATTATGACGAGATACTTGCTCGGCCACCATTAAGCAGACATTTTCAATTGGTGAAAAATCTGGAGAATGTGCTGGCCAGGGCAGCACTCGAACATTTTCTGTATCCAGAAAGGACCGTACAAAACCTGCAACATGCGGTCGTGCATTATCCTGCTGAAATGTAGGGTTTCGCAGGGATCGAATGAAGGGTAGAGCCACTGATCGTATGTTGTTGTTGCTGTTGTCTTCAGTCCTGAGACTGGTTTGATGCAGCTCTCCATGCTACTCTATCCTGTGCAAGCTTCTTCATCTCCCAGTACCTACTGCAACCTACATCCTTTTGAATCTGCTTAGTGTACTCATCGCTCGGTCTCCCTCTACGATTTTTACCCTCCACGCTGCCCTCCAACGCTAAATTTGTGATCCCTTGATGCCTCAAAACATGTCCTACCACCCGATTCCTTCTTCTAGTCAAGTTGTGCCACAAACTTCTCTTCTCCCCAATTCTATTCAATACCTCCTCATTAGTTACGTGATCTATCCACCTTATCTTCAGTATTCTTCTGTAGCACCACATTTCGAAAGCTTCTATTCTCTTCTTGTCCAAACTAGTTATCGTCCATGTTTCACTTCCATACATGGCTACACTCCAAACAAATAATTTCAGAAACGACTTCCTGATACATAAATCTATATTCGATGTTAACAAATTTCTCTTCTTCAGAAACGCTTTCCTTGCCATTGCCAGTCTACATTTTATATCCTCTCTACTTCGACCATCATCAGTTATTTTACTTCCTAAATAGCAAAACTCCTTTACTACTTGAAGTGTCTCATTTCCTAATCTAATTCCCTCAGCATCACCCGATTTAATTTGACTACCTTCCATTATCCTCGTTTTGCTTTTGTTGATGTTCATCTTATATCCTCCTTTCAAGACACTGTCCATTCCGTTCAACTGCTCTTCCAAGTCCTTTGCCGTCTCTGACAGAATTACAATGTCATCGGTGAACCTCAAAGTTTTTACTTCGTCTCCATGAATTTTAATACCTACTCCAAATTTTTCTTTTGTTTCCTTTACTGCTTGCTCAATATACAGATTGAATAACATCGGGGAGAGGCTATAACCCTGTCTCACTCCTTTCCCAACCACTGCTTCCCTTTCATGCCCCTCGACTCTTATGACTGCCATCTGGTTTCTGTACAAATTGTAAATAGCCTTTCGCTCCCTGTATTTTACCCCTGCCACCTTTAGAATTTGAAAAAGAGTATTCCAGTCAACATTGTCAAAAGCTTTCTCTAAGTCTACAAATGCTAGAAACGTAGGTTTGCCTTTTCTTAATCTTTCTTCCAAGATAAGTCGTAAGGTCAGTATTGCCTCAGGTGTTTCAACATTTCGACGGAATCCAAACTGATCCTCCCCGAGGTCCGCATCTACCAGTTTTTCCATTCGTCTGTAAAGAATTCGCGTTAATATTTTGCAGCTGTGACTTATTAAACTGATAGTTCGGTAATTTTCACATCTGTCAGCACCTGCTTTCTTTGGGATTGGAATTATTATATTCTTCTTGAAGTCTGAGGGTATTTCGCCTGTCTCATACATCTTGCTCACCAGCTGGTAGAGTTTTGTCATGACTGGCTCTCCCAAGGCCGTCAGTAGTTCTAATGGAATGTTGTCTACTCCGGGGGCCTTGTTTCGACTCAGGTCTTTCAGTGCTCCGTCAAACTCTTCACGCAGTATCGTATCACCTATTACGTCTTCATCTAAATCATCTTCCATTTCCATAATATTGTCCTCAAGTACGTCACCCTTGTATAAACCTTCTATATACTCCTTCCACCTTTCTGCCTTCGCTTCTTTGCTTAGAACTGGGTTGCCATCTGAGCTCTTGATATTCATACACGTGGTTCTCTTCTCTCCAAAGGTCTGTTTAATTTTCCTGTAGGCAGTATCTATCTTACCCCTAGTGAGATAAGCTTCTACATCCTTACATTTGTCCTGTAGCCATCCCTGTTTAGCCATTTTGCACTTCCTGTCGATCTCATTTTTGAGACGTCTGTATTCCTTTTTGCCTGTTTCATTTACTGCATTTTTATATTTTCTCCTTTCATCTGTTACCCAAGGATTTCTAGCAGCCCTCGTCTTTTTACCTACTTTATCCTCTGCTGCCTTCACTACTTCATCCCTCAGAGCTACCCATTCTTCTTCTACTGTATTTCTTTCCCCTATTCCTGTCGATTGTCCCCTTATGCTCTCCCTGAAACTCTGTACAACCTCTGGTTCTTTCAGTTTATCCAGGTCCCATCTCCTTAATTTCCTACATTTTTGCAGTTTCTTCAGTTTTAATCTACAGGTCATAACCAATAGATTGTGGTCAGAGTCCACATCTGCCCCTGGAAATGTCTTACAACTTAAAACCTGCTTCCTAAATCTCTGTCTTACCATTATATAATCTATTTGATACCTTTTAGTATCTCCAGGGTTCTTCCACGTATACAACCTTCTTTCATGATTCTTAAACCAAGTGTTAGCTATGATTAACTCGTGCTCCGTGCAAAATTTTACTAGGCGGCTTCCTCTTTCATTTCTTAGCCCCAGTCCATATTCACCTACTATGTTTCCTTCTCTCCCTTTTCCTACACTCGAATTCCAGTCACCCATTACTATTAAATTTTCGTCTCCCTTCACTATCTGAACAATTTCTTTTATTTAATCGTACTTTTCTTCAATTTTTTCATCATCTGCAGAGCTAGTTGGCATATAAACTTGTACTACTGTAGTAGGTGTGGGCTTCGTATCTATCTTGGACACAATAATGCGTTCACTATGCTGTTTGTAGTAGCTTACCCACATTCCTATTTTCCTATTCATTATTAAACCTACTCCTGCATTACCCCTATTTGATTTTGTGTTTATAATTTTGTAGTCACCTGACCAGAAGTCTTGTTCCTCCTGCCACCGAACTTCACTAATTCCCACTATATCTAACTTTAACCTATCCATTTCCCTTTTTAAATTTTCTAACCTACCTGCCCGATTAAGGGATCTGAGATTCCACGCTCCGATCCGTAGAACGCCAGTTTTCTTTCTCCTGATAACGACATCCTCCTGAGTAGTCCCCGCCCGGAGATCCGAATGGGGGACTATTTTACCTCCGGAATATTTTACCCAAGAGGATGCCATCATCATTTAATCATACAGTAAAGCTGCATGTCCTCGGGAAAAATTACGGCTGTAGTTTCCCCTTGCTTTCAGCCGTTCGCATTACCAGCACAGCCAGGCCGTTTTGGTTAATGTTGCAAGGCCAGATCAGTCAATCATCCAGACTGTTGCCCCTGCAACTACTGATAAGGCTGCTGCCCCTCTTCAGGAACCACACGTTTGTCTGGCCTCTCAACAGATACCCCTCCGTTGTGGTTGCACCTACGGTACGGCCATCTGTATCGCTGAGGCACGCAAGCCTCCCCACCAACGGCAAGGTCCATGGTTCATGGGGGGGGGGGCACTGATCATAACACATCTGAAATGTAAGGTCCACTGTTCAAAGTGCCGTCAATGCTAACAAGACCGAGACGTGTAACCAATGGCATCCCATACCATGACGCAGGGTGATACGCCAGTATGGCGATAACAAATACACGCTTCCAATGTGCGTTCACCTCAATACCGCCAAACACGGATGAGACGATCATGATGCTGTAAACAGAACCTGGATTCATCCGAAAAAATGACGTTTTGGCATTCGTGCACCCAGGTTCGTCGTTGAGTACACAATCGCAGGCGCTCCTGTCAGTCATGCAGCGTCAAGGGTAACAGCAGCCATGGTCTCCGAGCTGATAGTCCATCTACATCTACATCCATACTCCGCAAGCCACCTGACGGTGTGTGGCGGAGGGTACCCTGAGTACGTCTATCGGTTCTCCCTTCTATTCCAGTCTCGTATTGTTCGTGGAAAGAAGGATTGTCGGTATGCTTCTGTGTGGGCTCTAATCTCTCTGATTTTATCCTCATGGACTCTTCGCGAGATATACGTAGGAGGGAGCAATATACTGCTTGACTCTTCCGTGAAGGTACGTTCTCGAAACTTTAACAAAAGCCCGTACCGAGCTACTGAGCGTCTCTCCTTCAGAGTCTTCCACTGGAGTTTGTCTATCATCTCCGTAACGCGTTCGCGATTACTAAATGATCCTGTAACGAAGCGCGCTGCTCTCCGTTTGATCTTCTCTATCTCTTCTATCAACCCTATCTGGTACGGATCCCAAACTGTTGAGCAGTATTCAATCAGTGGGTGAACAAGCGTACTGTAACCTACTTCCTTTGTATTCGGATTGCATTTCCTTAGGATTCATCCAATCAATCTCAGTCTGGCATCTGCTTTACCGACGATCAACTTAATATGATCATTCCATTTTAAATCACACCGAAATCGTACTCCCAGATAATGTGTGGAATTAACTGCTTCCAGTTGCTGACCTGCTATTTTGTAGCTAAATGATAAGGGATCTATCTTTCTATGTATTCGCAGCACATTACACTTGTCTACATTGAGATTCAATTGCCATTCCCTGCACCATGCGTCAATTCGCTGCAGATCCTCCTGCATTTCAGTACAATTTTTCATTGTTGCAACCTCTCGATACACCACAGCATCATCTGCAAAAAGCCTCAGTGAACTTCCGATGTCATCCACCAGGTCATTTATGTATATTGTGAATAGCAACGGTCCTATGACACTCCCCTGCGGCACACCTGAAATCACTCTTACTTCGGAAGACTTCTCTCCATTGAGAATGACATGCTGCGTTCTGTTATCTAGGAACTCCTCAATCCAATCACACAATTGGTCAGATAGTCCGTATGCTCTTACTTTGTTCATTAAACGACTGTGGAGAACTGTGTCAAACGCCTCGCGGAAGTCAAAAAACACGGCATCTACCTGTGAACCAGTGTCTATGGCCCTCTGAGTCTCGTGGACGAATAGTGCGAGGTGGGTTTCACACGACCGTCTCTTTCGCAACCCATGCTGATTCCTACAGAGTAGATTTCTAGCTTCCAGAAAAGCCATTATACTCGAACATAATACGTGGTCCTAAATTCTACAACAGATCGACGTTAGAGATATACGTCTATAGTTCTGCACATCTGTTCCACGTCCCTTCTTGAAAACGGGGATGACCTGTGCCCTTTCCCAATCCTTTGGAACGCTTCGCTCTTCTAGAGACCTACGGTACTCCGTTGCAAGAAGGGGGGCCAGTTCCTTCGCGTACTCTGTGTATAATCGAACTAGTATCCCATCAGGTCCAGCGGCGTTTACCCTTTTGAGCGATTTTGTTTCTGCTGTGTAAGTTTGCTGCTGCAAACGTCGTAGAACTGTTCGTGCAGTTGGTTGTTGTCTTGCAAACGTCCCCATCTGTTGACTCAGGCATCGAGACGTGGCTGCAAGACCCGTTACAGCCAATCGGATAAGATGCCTGTCATCTCGACTGCTAGTGATACAAGGCCGTTGGGATCCAGCACGGCGTTCTGTATTACCCTTGTGAACCCACCAATTCCATATTCTGCTCACAGTCATTGGATCTCGGCCTACGCGAGTACCAATGTCGAGATACGATAAACCGCAATCGCGATAAGCTACAATCCGACCTTTATCAAAGTCGGAAACGTGATGGTACGCATTTCTCCTCCTTACACGAGGCATCACAATAACGTTAACCAGGCAACACCGGTCAACTGCTGTTTCTGTATGAGAAATCGGTTGCATACTTTCCTCATGTCAGCACGTTGTATGAATGCTCTGAAAAGCTAATCATTTGCATATTTACCATCTTCTTCCTGTCGGTTATATTCCGCGTCTGTAGCAGGTCATCTTTGTGATGTAACAATTTTGATGGCCAGTAGTGTACACTTTAAGGTTCATACATTTCGTCCTTTACAACATCTTCTGAGGTAATGAATCATCTTTCGGACGAGATTCAATGCCTTGTGAAGTCTGTCCTTCGTTAACTTCAGGACGCTAAAACTTTTGAATTTTTATGCTGTAACTGTATGAATGTCGCATTTGTGACATACTAGTAATTCGTCACACAGACTTCATTTATCAAAGTACGGTACACATAGTTCCATACGCTGTGATCATTAACAAATGGCAGAACTTGTATTCTGACTTTCTGAAAATTATCTGCACCACCTACAGTTCAAGAATAAAAATCTCACCCTCACATCTGTAAAACATATTCCAAGTGCATAAATGTGTTTACTTAACACACGCACACCAGGTGCTATGCTATCAGTACAGGAGTTTTTTCACCACCATTTCCACGGTACTCGGAAATGAGGTACCGCTAACAAATGAGCCATAATGGAAGAATATTTGCATAAATAGACTGTGCATACTTACACAGATGACGGGAGTCCACTGACTCAATGTAGTGGCTGCCGGTTGTCTGAAATTGGCCAGAAATATAGCATTTCTTCCTTGACCGGGCGACAACAAAGGAAATATGTAGCCGGAGCAATACGGCGCCTTCGTTTTAGTGTTTGCCACTGGAAATGGATGAGTCCTGCTCCCCTTCCATCATTTTTATTTCATCTATCGACAAGGCCGCCGGACCCAGGTGAAATATTCAAGTATCGGCGGAATCAGCTGTTGGCAAACTACCTTTTTCGGAGGCTGACCACACATCATGATGATATCTGCAGTTAACCTCTGTCCGTCAGCTGCCATCCGACAGTTAATTTTACGTTGTCGTTATACTTTCAATCTGACCTTATGCTTTCTCCTAGATACACTATTGGCCATTAAAATTGCTACACCAAGAAGAAATGCAGATGATAAACGGGTATTCATTGGACAAATATATTATATTAGATCTGACATGTCATTACATTTTCACGCAATTTGGTTGCATAGATCTGAAAAATCAGTACCCAGAACAACCACCTCTGGCCATAATACCGGCCTTGATACGTTTGGGCATTGAGTCAGAGTTTGGATGGTGTGTACAGGTACAGCTGCCCATGCAGCTTCAACACGATACCACAGTTCATCAAGAGTAGTGACTGGCGTATTGTGATGAGCCAGTTGCTCCGCCACCATTGACCAGACGTTTTCAATACGTGAGAGATCTGGAAAATGTTCTGGCCAGGGCAGCAGTCGAACATTTTCTATATCCAGAAAGGCCCGTACGGGACCTGCAACATGCGGTCGTGCATTATCCTGCTGAAATGTAGGGTTTCGCAGAGATCGACTGGAGGGTACAGCCAGGGGTATTAACACATCTGAAATGTAATGTTCAGTGTTCAAAGTGCCTTCTATGCGAGAGGTGACCGAGACGTGTAACCATGGCATCCCATATCATGACGCCGGGTGATATGCCAGTATGGCGATTACGAATAAACGCTTACAATGCGCGATGTCGCCAAACACGCGTGCGACCATCATGATGCTGTAAACAGAACCTGGATGCAACAACTCGATACACCACAGCATCATCTGCAAAAGCCTCAGTGAACTTCCGATGTCATCCACCAGGTCATTTATGTATATTGTGAATAGCAACGGTCCTATGACACTCCCCTGCAGCACACCTGAAATCATTCTTACTTCGGAAGACTTCTCTCCATTGAGAATGACATGCCGCGTTCTGTTATCTAGGAACTCCTCAATCCAATCACACAATTGGTCAGACAGTCCGTATGCTCTTACTTTGTTCATTAAACGACTGTGGGGAATTGTGTCAAACGCCTTGCGGAAGTCAAGAAACACGGCATCTACCTGTGAACCAGTGTCTATGGCCCTCTGAGTCTCGTGGACGAATAATGCGATCTGGGTTTCATACGACCGTCTCTTTCGAAACGCATGCTGATTCCTACAGAGTAGATTTCTAGTCTCCAGAAAAGTCATTATACTCGAACATAATACGGTGTTCCAAAATTCTACAACTGATCGACGTTAGAGATATAGGTCTATAGTTCTGCACGTCTTTTCGACGTTCCTTCTTGAAAACGGGTATGACCTGTGCCCTTTTGCAATCCTTTGGAACGCTACGCTCTTCTAGAGACCTATGGTACGCTGCAAGAAGGGGGGCAAGTTCCTTCGCGTACTCTGTGTAAAATCGAACTGGTATCCCATTAGGTCCAGCGGAGCTTCCTCTTTTGAGCGATTTTAATTGTTTCTCTATCCCTCTATCGTCTATTTCGATATCTACCATTTTGTCATCTGTGCGACAATCTAGATAAGGAACTATTGTGCAATCGTCCTCTGTGAAACAGCTTTGGAAAAGGCATTCCGTATTTCGGCCTTCAGTCTGCCATCCTCTGTTTCAGTAACATTTTGGTCACAAAGTGTCTGGACAATTTGTTTTGATCCACCTACTTCTTTTACATAAGACCAAAATTCCTTAGGATTTTCTGCCAAGTCAGTACATAGCACTTCACTTTCGAAGTCATTGAACGCTTCTCGCATAGCCCCCTCACACTATCTTTCGCTTCGCTTAATTTTTGTTTATCTGCAAGGCTTGGCTATGTTTATGTTTGCTCTGAAGTTCCCTTTGCTTCCGCAGCAGTTTTCTAACTCGGTTGTTGTACCACGGTTGCTCTTTTCCATCTCTTACGATCTTGCTTGGCACATACTCATCTAACGCATATTGTACGATGGTTTTGAACTTTGTCCACTGATCCTCAACACTATCTGTACTTGAGACAAGACTTTTGTGTTGACACGTCAGGTACTCTGAAACCTGCTTTTTGTCACTTTTGCTAAACAGAAAAATCTTCCTATCTTTTTTAATATTTCTATTTACGGCTGAAATCACCGATGCAGTAACCGCTTTATGATCGCTGATTCTCTGTTCTGCGTTAACTGTTTCAAGTAGTTCGCGTCTGCTTGTCACCAGAAGGTATAATATGTTATCGCCACGAGTCGGTTCTCTGTTTAACTGCTCAAGGTAGTTTTCAGATAAAGCACTTAAAAAAATTTCACGGGATTCTTTGTCCCTGGCACCCGTTACGAACGTTTGAGACTCCCAGTCTATATCCGGCAAATTAAAATCACACAGAACTATAAGAGAATCATTCAAGATAGTTTCAAATAAATTAGGTAAAGTGGAGGTCTTACATCACGAACAACTGAACACCATCGAGCGCTACCAAATTGGTATTCATGCCTGTGGGGTACGCTGATTAAAATTTCATGCTTCTTCGTGCTGGAGTTCAGTAATTACACTTTAAAAAACCATTCCTACAGATAAAGAGACTGTGAAACTGACATATTTAGAGCCTCGCAGGTGGAGACCATAACACAGAATTTCTAGAGGACGTTCACGAAGGGCATGGAGCCTTCTTTCTGAATTTAAGAAATGGCGAATGTTAGTGTGAGCGATATGGTAGAATCTTACGGGCAGCTCGTAACTTATATATACATTTGGCTGTAGTACTATGACTACGGAACGAGTGATGACGAGATGGACTCAAGGCAACTGTATGGCACGAAGAGCACACGCGAATCTTTCAAGTAAGACTACATCACTTGAAGATCATAGGTTTTCTCTACTGGTTTTGGCGAATACATTTCTTTGCTAAGTACTGACATCGAACTGATAGCAGGGGTTCAGGCAATAGTCGGAGAAGATATCATTGCTGCAAGACATACATCGATGTTCCAAAACATTATCAACAATGTCCACCGAGATATTGGATGTCACCTGGTGGCGTTGTGGGCGTGTGACGCGATAACAAGTATGTAAGCGCAGCAGACGCCGACCGAATATATGGGTGAAAATGCGGAAATCCATTGACGTATGCGACTTTGAGAAAGGACACATTATTATTACGCAGAGCATGTGAACGAGTATCTCGCAAACGGCGAAGCTCATCGAATGTTCAAGTACTACTGTCGTGAGAATCTGCGGAAGGAAGTAGAAGGACTATGAAACTACCACTAGGCGCTAAATGGTTGACGTCCATGACTCTTGACAGAGTGTGGGGTACGGGGACTTGTCTGTTCTGTAAAGATGGTTACCTGTTACATCTCTATTGTGGTTGGCAGGAGAGCCAACCCCGTATTACTAAAGGAGGCCGAAATGCACGCCTTTCAGCTCACGCAGGTTGGCGTGAGGTCTGGAACATGACAAGGGAATTAGAATTGAGAAAAACGGACATAGCTGGTGGAATACTTAACTTTAATCCATTAAATGGTGAACGTCGCTCTTGATAGTACATAAATCAATATCAATAATAACTGATAATGGCGCCTTGCTAGGTCGTAGCAAATAACGTAGCTGAAGGCTATGCTAACTATCGTCTCGGCAAATGAGAGAGTAGAAGTCAGTGAACCATCGCTAGCAAAGTCAGCTGTACAACTGGGGCGAGTGCTAGAAAGTCTCTCTAGACCTGCCGTGTGGCGGCGCTCGGTCTGCAATCACTGATAGTGGCGAAACGCGGGTCCAACGTGTACTACCACCGAGCGAGGTGGCGCAGTGGTTAGCACACTGGGCTCGCATTCGGGAGGACGACGGTTCAGTCCCGTCCCCAACCATCCTGATTGAGGTTTTCCGTGATTTCCCTAAATCGTTTCAGGCAAATACCGGGATAGTTCCTTTGAAAGTGCACTTCCGATTTCGTTCCCAATCCTTCCCTAACCCGAGCTTGCGCTCCGTCTCTAATGACCTCGTTGTCGACGGGACCTTAAACACTAACCACCACCACCACCACCACTATACTACCGGACCGAGGCCGATTTAAAGGCTACCACCTAGCAAGTGTGGTGTCTGGCGGTGACACCACAATCTCTGTTGAAAGAGCACAATGCTGGTGCACCCACAAGTGTTTGGGAGCGCACTATTCATCATACATTGTTGAACACGGAGCACGGGAGTAGACCTCCCCTACGTGCTCACATGTTGACCCAACGACATCGTCAGTTACGACTGCAGTGGGCACGGGACCACCAGGACTCGGCCTTTATGTCAGCTCTTCGTGTGAATCACATTTTTGCAACGCAAGGTCGTTGGGCGTTTCCACAAATGCAGTCATCGAGGTGCAGGACTGCTCAAAACGTGGAGTGCGCCATAGACGCAGTCTGTTGGGAGCAGTATTATGTTATGGGAGATATTGCTTGCGATCTGTGGTAATAATTAAAGACACACTAACAGCTGAGAACCACCTGCTTCCCTTTGTGCTTGATGCCTTCCCGTGCAGCATAATAATTTCCCGTGTCTCGGAGGCAGAGCCGCACTACAATAGCTTGAGTTGCGTTGTAGTGAACTCGCACTGATATCTCGGCCATCAGATTCGCCTGATGTAAAGTCTGTGAAACCCATGTGGCTAGCCGCCGCGCACTATTAACGCGCACGCAAATCAGCGGCAATTACATAATGTGTGCGTAGACGTCTAATGCCACATACTCCACAAACGTTCCAAGAAACTGTCGGATCTTTGTCACTCAGAGTCGGTGATGTATTTCGTTCCAAAGACGGACAAACAAGGTATTAAGCAGGTGGTCATAATGTTTCGGACCATCAGTGTATACCCACTGATAGGAACTGTGCCACGTTTAACTTATGATATGCACGTTTAGTGGTGTTGTTGTTGTATAGAAAACATCCATAATCCATGACCGACAGGATTAGCTCTTGCACATGATCAAGAGAATCTGAGCACCACCCGCCCAAGTTCCAGCTCATTAGTTACAGATCACATTGCTGTTTTCTGTTTTCCAGATTACATGAGATACATGACCGGCCTGTGTTAAATACATGTCAAGTACAGCACCTAAAACTTTCGCTTGTCATCAGCGGGGATAGACCTCTGGATAAAATTCCTGAGCTGACCGATCATTTACTTCTTCGGATGAAGCAAACTACAGAAGATTTATGCCTTGAAACATCTAGGCCATTGGCATCCAGCTAGCGTGTTAATGAGTTCATGACTGTGTCTAGAGTTAGGCAAAGCGATTCAAGATTTTAATGTGTAGAAAAAAGGCACAAATCGTCCGCATACCGGAGAGTTTTAACGCACACTGGAATGATGTTGGCAATGCCTCATGTATATGTAAATACACTCCTGGAAATTGAAATAAGAACACCGTGAATTCATTGTCCCAGGAAGGGGAAACTTTATTGACACATTCCTGGGGTCAGATACATCACATGATCACACTGACAGAACCACAGGCACATAGACACAGGCAACAGAGCATGCACAATGTCGGCACTAGTACAGTGTATATCCACCTTTCGCAGCAATGCAGGCTGCTATTCTCCCATGGAGACGATCGTAGAGATGCTGGATATAGTCCTGTGGAACGGCTTGCCATGCCATTTCCACCTGGCGCCTCAGTTGGACCAGCGTTCGTGCTGGACGTGCCGACCGCGTGAGACGACGCTTCATCCAGTCCCAAACATGCTCAATTGGGGGACAGATCCAGAGATCTTGCTGGCCAGGGTAGTTGACTTACACCTTCTAGAGCACGTTGGGTGGCACGGGATACATGCGGACGTGCATTGTCCTGTTGGAACAGCATGTTCCCTTGCCGGTCTAGGAATGGTAGAACGATGGGTTCGATGACGGTTTGGATGTACCGTGCACTATTCAGTGGCACCTCGACGATCACCAGAGGTGTACGGCCAGCGTAGGAGATGGCTCCCCACACCATGATGCTGGGTGTTGGCCCTGTGTGCCTCGGTCGTATGCTGTCCTGATTGTGGCGCTCACCTGCACGGCGTCAAACACGCATACGACCATCATTGGCACCAAGGCAGAACCGACTCTCATCGCTGAAGACGACACGTCTCCATTCGTCCCTCCATTCACGCCTGTCGCGACACCACTGGAGGCGGGCTGCACGATGTTGGGGCGTGAGCGGAAGACGGTCTAACGGTGTGTGGGACCGTAGCCCAGCTTCATGGAGACGGTTGCGAATGGTCCTCGCCGATACCCCAGGAGCAACAGTGTCCCTAATTTGCTGGGAAGTGGCGGTGCGGTCCCCTACGGCACTGCGTAGCATCCTACGGTCTTGGCGTGCATCCGTGCGTCGTTGCGGTCCGGTCGCAGGTCGACGGGCTCGTGCACCTTCCGCCGACCACTGGCGACAACATCGATGTACTGTGGAGACCTCACGCCCCACGTGTTGAGTAATTCGGCGGTACGTCCACCCGGCCTCCCGCATGCCCACTATACGCCCTCGCTCAAAGGCCGTCAACTGCACATACGGTTCACGTCCACGCTGTCGCGGCATGCTACCAGTGTTAAAGACTGCGATGGAGCTCCGTATGCCACGGCAAACTGGCTGACACTGACGGCGGCGGTGCACAAATGCTGCGCAGCTAGCGCCATTCGACGGCCAACACCGCGGTTCCTGGTGTGTCCGCTGTGCCGTGCGTGTGATCACTGCTTGTACAGCCCTCTGGTAGTGTCGGGAGCAAGTATGGTGGGTCTGACACACCGGTGTCAATGTGTTCTTTTTTCCATTTCCAGGAGTGTAACAGAAGAAGGCTGAGAATCGAGGATAGAGGCAGTCTTCTTGACACTACACGAGCACCAAGTAATTTATTCTGGAATCTTACATATATAGCTTCTCCCCTAGGAAGGTTTGACTACCAAACACAAAATCTCTCTGAATACCCATACCGCTTAAATTTTAAATCCTAATCGGGAACTGAACATTATCATATACGAACTAATTGTAAATTAGTGTTGCAGTAAGATGTTGCCTATTGTTGAATACTCAAAGTATTGCAGAGTGCAGAATAGAACGACTGCCTTCTGTTCGTTCACCCTTTCGAAATCCAAATTGGTTTTCTGAACTTAAATTTTTTTATCTAAGCTTTATTCTAAACAGTGCTTAATAAGACTTGCAAGGGATCTTCTGACATAAAGACAAAGCGATGAGCCAGTGTGACGTTGAACTTCGACGAGTTGCCTTAGGATAAAGGAGAAAATATAAAAATGCAGTAAATGAAGCAGGCAAAAAGGAATACAGACGTCTCAAAAATGAGATGGACAGAAAGTGCAAAATGGATAAGCAGGGATGGCTAGAGGACAAATGTAAGGATGTAGAGACTTATCTCACTAGGGATAAGATAGATACTGCCTACAGGAAAATTAAAGAAACCTTTGGAGATAAGAGAGCTCCGTTGGAAACCCAGTTCTAAGCAAAGAAGGGAAAGCAGAAAGGTGGAAGGAGTATATTGAGGGTCTATACAAGGGCGATGTACTTGAGGACAATATTATGGAAATGGAAGAGGATGTAGATGAAGATGAAATGGGAGATACGATACTGCGTGAAGAGTTTGACAGAGCACTGAAAGACCTGAGTCGAAACAAGGCCCCCAGAGTAGACAACATTCCATTGGAAGTACTGACGGCGTTGGGAGAGCCAGTCCTGACAAAACTCTACCACCTGGTGAGCAAGATGTATGAGACAGGTGAAATACCCTCAGGCTTCAAGAAGAATATAATAATTCCAATCCCAAAGAAAGCAGGTGTTGACAGTTGTGAAAATTACCGAACCATTAGTTTAATAAGTCACAGCTGCAAAATACTAACGCGAATTCTTTACAGACGATTGGAAAAACTAGTAGAATCCGACCTCGGGGAAGATCAGTTTGGATTCCGTAGAAATGTTGGAACACGTGAGGCAATACTGACCTTACGACTTATCTCAGAAGCTAGATTACGGAAGGGCAAACCTACGTTTCTAGCATTTGTAGACTTAGAGAAAGCTTTTGACAATGTTGACTGGAATACTCACTTTCAAATTCTGAAGGTGGCAGGGGTAAAATACAGGGAGCGAAAGGCTATTTACAATTTGTACAGAAACCAGATGGCAGTTATAAGAGTCCAGGGACATGAAAGGGAAGCAGTGGTTGGGAAGGGAGTGAGACTGGGTTGTAGCCTCTCCCCGATGTAATTCAATCTGTATATTGAGCAAGCAGTGAAGGAAACAAAAGAAAAGTTCGGAGTAGGTATTAAAATCCATTGAGAAGAAATAAAAACTTTGAGGTTCGCCGATGACATTGTAATTCTGTCAGAGACAGCAAAAGGACTTGGAAGAGCAGTTGAACGGAATGGACAGTGTCTTGAAAGGAGGATATAAGATAAACATCAACAGAAGCGAAACGAGGATAATGGAATGTAGTCGAATTAAGTCAGGTGATACCAAGGGTATTAGATTAGGAAATGAGACACTTAAAGTAGTAAAGGAGTTTTGCTTTTTGGGGAGCAAAATAACTGATGATGGTCGAAGTAGAGAGGATATAAAATGTAGACTGGCAATGGCAAGGAAAGCGTTTCTGAAGAAGAGAAATTTGTTAACATCGAGTATAGATTTAAGTGTCAGGAAGTCTTTTCTGAAAGTATTTGTATGGATTGTAGCCATGTATGGAAGTGAAACGAGGACGATAAATAGTTTAGACAAGAAAATAGAAGCTTTCGAAATGTGGTGCTACAGAAGAATGCTGAAGATTAGATTTATAGATCACATAACTAATGAGGAAGTGTTGAATAGGATTGGGGAGAAGAGACGTTTGTGGCACAACTTGACTAGAAGAAGGGATCGGTTGGTAGACATCGAGGGAACACCCATTTAATATTCCAGGGCAGCATGGAGGGTAAAAATCATAGAGGGAGACAAAGAGATGAATACACTAAGCAGATTCAGAAAGATGTTCGCTGCAGTAGGTACTGGGAGATGAAGAAGCTTGCACAAGAAACAGTTGCATGGAGAGCTGCATCAAACCAGTCTCAGGACTGAAGGCCACAACAACAACAACCAAAATTACCTGCAGAAAGTAAGGTTTTTCCAAAATGTTCCAAAGTGCCATAAGGACATGTACCTTGAAATTTAAGGTGGTTCAGTTGAGAAAGTACTGTATTTCGTAGTTTTGTTTTTCAAAACAAAAACAATAAACATTAAATGAAGTCAAATTAATAAGAAATGTTCTAAAGAAACCTGTTGACAAATTTTGAACGATATGATATTAACAGTTATCCCAAATTCCATTTTTTAAGTCATGGAAAGTTTTTAAGACAGGAATGAAACTCATTTTGAAATATTATGTATGCTATGATAGAATTTCTTCTTCCGTTTCAAGGTACAAGACGGTGCACAACCCACGAATCTTGGCTCAGTCGTCAACACGTTACGCAATTAGTTTTAAAAACATGCAGAATTTTCCTTACCATAACACTTCGTAACTGAAGAATACATTACGTAGCACTTATGTATGTAGAACTCGAAATATTAACAATTCTCCATGAAAGAGAATCTCGTCCCACAACAATAAAAAAACAGCAGAAAATTATGCAAACTTTATATACTCGTTTTTGGCGCGTCCTTTATGTAATTTTGAACTGAAGTACCTACCAGGAGACATCATGTGCTTCCAGGTACACTGTCCTCTACGTGCAACTCTCTCCCCTAATCTATATGTTATCATCAGGGATAGCATTCGTTTCACTATTTCAACAGTGAAGAAGCCAGTCATATGAAGTCACGAGAACCTAGTACAGGAGGAGATCAGTTTATTCCTGGGCGCCTACATACATCTGTAAAACTGTTAAAAAGCCAAATTTGCACAAAATATTTTGAATAAGGAAACCGGTTTCAAGAGTCTTAGCTGTCATCTTCAGGTCTTAAAAAGTTCATTTTAGGCTGAATCTCATCCACAAGAAGTCAAGGAACAAATGTTTTATCCATTTGACATCTTGTGCATGAGATTCAGCGTAAAATCAACAAGTTTTACTAAAAAAAATGTTTAACACCTGAAGTTGACAGCTAAGACTGTTAAACCGATTGTCTGGAATAAAACAAATCTACGCCAACTTCGCCTTTCAATGGTTTTTAATAATTAAAACAGATCGCTCTTCAGTACGCTCTTAATGAGAAAATTCAGTCAAACGGTGAAACTAGTGTGATGTGGGTGCCGTCGCCGCGGGACCAGCTGGACACAGTGTCACCATGTCACTTTTCCACTACATTCTGTGAAACCACAGACGAGATGACTATCTGGCGATTATTCATCAATAAACCTATCCACACTGGTGTGCAGCGTGGTTAACGTATAACTAACGCTGCCGGATGGTTAACGTATAACTAACGCTGCCGGATGAAAACAAACCGAAGGGGGAGACGAGCAATACTGAATGGAAAGTTCAGAACGAAGAGTAAAGCAGTCTTCTGTTGTCAACAGCAAGTACCCTGTGAGGAAAGAAGAACTTCGTTTCCCATCAACAAACACAGCGCATACGGTCTACATTTGCGCTGATGTGCAGATATTTTCAGTGTGATACCGATACAAGGGGTAAGAAATCAAAAAGACTGAAACTACTCTGTAACAAGCATCCGGAGACCACGGATTCCCTATGCCGACATGTGCGGAAAATGTCTCTGAACAACCTCTGAAAATTTGTCTGTGAATTTTGATTCGGCATGTATGTACAGTGCCTGATATGTATTTAAAACTCTGCCGTTGTCACACCCAAGCTCGAGTGGTAACGCCTTTTTAAAAAAAAAAAAAAAAAAAAAAAAAAAAAAAAAAAAAAAAACTGCGCCCATGGTCTCCCCCTCCTGTGAGAGCCCCTGCCTGAGTTTATTGGTGAAAATCCAAAATCTAAGGCTGAATTTTCTGGTTTTGGAAACTGCTAAGGAAATCATGTAAGGTTCTTCGGGGCTTCACTACCTAAACCTCAATCAAACAGTCATAACAGTACAACGGAAGAGATTACATTACCCTGTGCCACAGTCGATAAGACCTAATCATCGTATTCCAGGGTGTCAGGATAGGAGCTTCTCAGTTATCCTCAAGGGAACATTCCCTATAGGAACACTCAACACGAACATAGAACTGAAACTAGGTAAAACGAAACAAATGACAGAAACCACGGATAACGTCAATATCCAAATACTGGCAGTACAGGTAACACGATTCTCAGATAATACACCTCTTTGATTATGGAGGCTATAGAAACAAAGGGAAAACCAGCCCTAGCCTTTGTACAAAGAAATCGACACCTCTCCGGAACAAGATATGTGGTACAAAAATCGATATTGGTTACTGTAACAGCTCAACATCAGAAAAAATATGAATACTCATGATACGATCTGGAAAGAATGCCCACGCAGCAATCAACACTCATTCCCCCAGAAATAGCTACAGAAAAAAACCCTCAGATGATCGAAGAATAACTGGAAATATATGGGAAAAATACACCAACAAAATTCCTCCAACGGTGTAAAAATATTACTAGACGGTTTTACTGAGCTGTTAGGTACAGAAAGAGAATGTAAATAAATGTCATGAGACTAGGGCCTCCCTTGGGGTAGACCGTTCGCTGGGTGCAAGTCTCTCGATTTGACGCCACTTCGGCGACTTGCGCATCGATGGAGACGACATGATGATGATTAGGACAAGACAACACTCAGTCTCTGGGCGGAGATAAATCTCAGACCAAGCCGGCAATCGAACCCGGGCTCTTAGGATTGACATTCTGTCGCGCTGACCACTCAGCTACCGGGAGCGAACACAGAAAGAGAATTCAGAGACACAACAGAAAGACACAGGTCCCACAAGAGCACAAACAAAAATGAACCTGGCGAACTCTCGCAGCAATTTCTTCCCCAAAATCTTGTCAAAGCAATTAAAAAAGTCGCACAAGAAACTACGGACTAGGAAACTCCTCAACAACGCCCTAAAAGAGTTCCAGACAGAACATACAGAGATATCCATGAAAAAGACCGCAGTAATTAGAAACGTAAGACCGACGAAAGGAATTTATCGAATCGGATGACCACCTAGCCCGAATGAAAGCGACGATTATACCCAACAGACAAATCAAGAGAACCACAAGTACTTTCCAAACAGACCCGTAGTACCTAAAAGTTAACTCGGAATAAATAATGAAAAAATTAAAAAATCTGAGTAACGACTGAACGGAATTGTCCAAAAAAATTAACAACTGATAAACATGGCCGTCGAGGAAAAGGTAACAAACAGGGAATGAATTTAACAAGCACGGAACATCCGAAAAATTGGAAGAATTCAACACGATACAGAGGATCTTTTCGAAAAGAACCTGCAGAGAGAAAAAGAGGTTACCAAAACAACAGTTCGGAGGAGACAGAAAAAGACTTCAACAAAAGCAATAGACGAAATTTTTACACACCATTCACAGATAGTATGACAAGAAATCACGAGCCGAGCTGATGCTTCAAAAGACGAGACGGAACACTGGCGACAAAGATCTGTAAGATAGTGGCACACTGCTTGGCACATTGCTAACGACAGAGAGACTAGAATCCGGAGAGCCAGAACCTAACTTGGACTCCAAACCCCCAGCAGTGGAAGGAATCGTTAAAATAATAAATTAATTTAAAAGAACAGAGCACCTGCCGAAGATGGATTGATTTTGGAAATCTGTAAATTAGACTGGAAAAATATTACACCCAATATCGGTACTCAGAATCACCGAAAACATCTTTGAAAGAGAAATAGTACCAGAAGAGTGAAAATCAGATCTAGTACACCCTCTCCCCAAGAGACGAGACAAAACAGACAATAACTACATACGATTTACACTACTATTCGTCACATACAAAATTCTATTCAAAGCCTTATTATATCTTCTAAGCTTCAGGTAGATCCACAGACAGGAGAATACTAAAGTGAATTCAGGGAGGAATGATCATGCAGTGAAGAGATTTGGCGCTTAAGAACAGTATCAGTAACGAAGAAGTTCAGAAACATCAAAGTAAATTTCGATGAATTGAAGAAGCCCTACAACTAAACAAATAGTGGAATAGCCTAATCTTCAGCACACTAGCAGAAATGAAATGAAATGAACGTGTGGTATTGTTGGCCTGGATGTCTCATTCGGGTTCTGCCACCAAGTGCAAGTCTTATTTCCGTCGATGCCACATTGGGCGACTTGCGTGCCAATAATGAGGATGAAATTAAGATGAGGACAACACAACACCCAGTCCAAGAACCGAGCAAATCTCCAATCCAGTCGGTAACTGAACCCGGACCCGCTGCATGGGACGCAAGCACGTTACCACGCAGCTAAGCAGGCGAACACTAGCCACTATGATGATGTATTACAAGACCAGAAAGATAAACAACTTTCAAAGGGAAATTCATATCAGAGACTGGATGGGCCTGTCTTCCATTCTACTTCTCCCAGTTTTAGAGAAAACAGTTGGTACATGAGACAAAGGAGTCAGAGTGGTAAAAATGGGGAGACACAAAGAAGAACCGTCAACAATATCTCATTCAGAAAAATGTAATACATGAACCTGAAACTCACAGACAGGCACCCACTGAATAACAACTACGGAAAGATAACATAAGAAGAAGTTTTAGATACTGGGAGAGATAATATAGGAAACACTACTGAATTCGAGATCATATGAGGAAAGGATCACAAAATTACAAAAAGCATACAGTTTTAAATGGAACCAGTACAAACAAATGTTCAAATGTGTGTGAAATCTTGTGGGGCGTAAATGTTAAGGTCATCAGTCCCTAAGCTTACACACTACTCAACCCAAACTATTCTAAGGACAAAAACACACATCCCAGCCCGAGGGAGGACTCCAACCTCCGCCGGGACCAGTCGCACAGTCCATGACTGCAGCGCCTTAGACCGCTCGGCTAAGGAACCAGTACAACCAAAGAACTATTTCCACTAATACCAAATTGTGGCAATATAATACTGTACTCTTACCAGCGGCCTTGAAAATCTCAGAAGCAACAGCAAGAAAGAGGTGAACGAAAATCAAGGAGATAGAAAAACAAGAGAGGAGAATACTGAAAAATAGCTGTGGGCCAGTTCAAACAGAGGGTTTGTTGATAAAGAGACAGACTAAAGGGCTGTACGAAGAGACAGAGACTAAACCACATCAAGAAAATCAGGCAAAGTTCTTCAGACACATACATATGATGAATGAAGACACACGACCAAGAAAAATTTTAACGTAGTGACGCTTAAAACACTGATATGTTGGAGGACACCACGTAGGACCACAAGAAACTTGACATTTCCACAGATGGCTAGGCAGACAGGAAACGATGCACAGAAAATTCAGAAAACCGAAATTTGAGCAAGCATTTAAAGAGAAAAAAGGGGGGGGGGCGAAGTAGATAAGAGAAGGAAAGTAAATACTGAGAAGTTTCTGAGACGAGAAAGTCGTGAAAATTATGTTTTTAGCACTTTCCGGTGTCTCATTTAGATATGTACGGAACAATATCTAGAAAAATATTTATCCAACGAGAGAAGTGTTTCAGATAAAAGAAGGGGTTATAGGTAACGTTGTTAGTTGCATCGTAGATTACGGTACACCCATTGCAAATGCGGTTGACTTAATTTTCGCGCATAATATATTTCTGTATCATCTACTAGGAAATATTATTTATTTAAAGCTGTAGTAATATCGGAGGATTCAGATATAAAGTCAACTTCATCTCAGGACTGTCCCTAATAATTAGTACAAAGTGGTGCCCACTTACCGCATCTTCAGCTGGTCAGTTCTTATGGATATCTGGTAGTGACGATGTTTGAATATTGTCAGATGTAGTGACGACGTGGGATCATTCGTAGTTAAAACAAATGAAAAGCTTCTTTAAGTTTGGTGAGGTAAAGAAAACAGCTGGTGATTGCTAAAGAAATGACTTACAGAACACTTGAGTGACATTTATTAAATTACTGCTGATGTATGAGGCGTAATACTATAGCGAAAAAGCAGTAAGCATCCAATGCAGCGGTCGACAAACTGTAGCCCGCGGCCCGCATCCGGCCCAGATTATGTTTCCGATGCTCCTCTGCTTCGCACTGGTAGCATTAGTTGTCTACTTGTTTGGTGTAGAGGTGTTTAGTTTACAGAAACTGCGTAGAATTGTAATTAAAGTCGGGGAAGTAATTAGGTAACTGAAAACCATCCACGACTTCATTGAACGCACCACTTGCCGGTGTTGCGCAGCGCTAAAGGCGTGAGCGGCCTGCTTGCCAACAACGTGAGCCGTGCATCAAACGCGCCGCGTGCACACGACCTCTCGTCTGTCGGCGGCGGCGGCGGCGGCGGCGGCGGCGGCGGGCTGGTCGCGCAGCCGCCTGATCGTTAGCTTTGTCGCGTTAGCGGGTCAGTCGTGAACTAAGTTTCGGTGCCCCTGAGCGTTCGTCGCGTATTGAGTGTATTTGGGCTCCTATTTGGTGATACAAATATTAGTGGAATAAATAATGTCTGATGTACCCGCAAGAACAATGACTTAGAGGAAAATATGTGAAGAAAAAAAAAGGTTTCCAAGAAATATGGGTAGAAGAGGTTTGCTTTGTAAGTGGACACAAAGAAGGTACTGCTACTTGCTTAATATTCCGGGATACGATTGTGGGACTGAAGAGATACAATTTATTTCGCCTCTACACACGTAAGCACAACAATTACAGTAGCTTCTCCTTTGAATTCAAATGAAAGAAAGGAAAAAAAACTGCTCATCTAAAATCTGCCATTTCGTCGTCAACAAAACGTTATGTTAGCAGCAGTTCGGCATAGTGAGGCTGTCACAAGAGCATCACACCAAATACGTACTATTCTGGCAAAAATGTGAAAGCTTTCTCTGATGCTGAATTAGTGAAGGAATGTATGATAAACGTTTCTGAAACGTCGTTTCAGAATTTCTCCTACAGTAAACAAATATCAGCTGAAATAAATAAGCTCACACTTTCAGAATCTACCTGTCGACGTCGTATCGAAGATATTTCAATATATATGTTTGAGGAAGTAAAATAACTGATGATGGTCGAAGTAGAGAGGATATAAAATGTAGACTGGCAATGGCAATGAAAGCGTTTCTGAAGAAGAGAAATTTGTTAACATCGAATATAGATTTATGTATCAGGAAGTCGTTTCTGAAAGTATTTGTTTGGAGTGTAGCCATGTATGGAAGTGAAACATGGACGATTACTAGTTTGGACAAGAAGAGAATAGAAGCTTTCGAAATGTGGTGCTACAGAAGAATACTGAAGATAAGGTGGATAGATCACGTAACTAATAACGAGGTATTGAATAGGATTGGGGAGAAGAGAAGTTTGTGGCACAACTTGACTAGAAGAAGGGATCGGTTGGTAGGACATGTTTTGAGGCATCAAGGGATCACAAATTTAGCATTGGAGGGCAGCGGGGAGGGTAAAAATCGTAGAGGGAGACCGAGAGATGAGTACACTAAGCAGATTCAGAAGGATGTAGGTTGCAGTAGGTACTGGGAGATGAAGCAGCTTGCACAGGATAGAGTAGCATGGAGAGCTGCATCAAACCAGTCTCAGGACTGAAGACAACAACAACAACATGTTTGAGGCAGTAAATAATAATACTTCAGTCTTGCATGTGATTCCAGTACAGATTTAGTCGATGGCTCAGTTTGCCTTATTTGTGTGTTACTGCACAAATGACGGGGTAATAGAGGCAGATTTTTTAGCAATTATAACCATGAAAGGTCACACAAAAGGATGTCATTTTGTAGATACAATTAAAGAATTTGTAAAATATTACTTATTTATGAGCAAATTAAAATCAGTATGTACAGATGGTTGTCCATCAATGACGGGTGTCAACAATGGTTTGATAGCACAGATTTAGAAGGAATGGAATTTGGGAAATTTGCTCTCCATTCACTGCTTACTGCATCAAGGAAGTTTGGCATGTCAAATTTCAGATACCAAATTGAAGAATGTTATGCAAACGGTTATAAGCGTTATAAATTTCATTCGTGCCCGTGAACTTAATCACCGAAAATTTAAAGAACATCTACACGAATTGCAAGCTTATTACAGCGATGTTCTCCAACATACTACTGTCAGATGGCTAAGCAAAGGAAAAATGCTGGAACGGTTTGTCAATTTGAAATCTGAAATTATTTTATTCTTACAACAAGGGGTAAAAATTATCCTGAACTTGATGATGAATGATGAATACCTACAACTTTCGTGAGCGATATTACACAAAAATTCAACACACTTAACTTGGAATTACAAGGACCAAACAAGATAATTGAGCAAATGACTAACAAAATATTTGCATAAACCAAACAGCAATTATATATAAAAGAACTTGACGTAAAAGATCTGCCTAATTTCCCAATTGTTGCTATCCTCCGACCAGGCCTAACTATCGCTGAAACTATTTACCAAAACATGAAAAAAAAATTGGAAGCCCATTTGGAAGAACTAAAAAGAGATTTGCAGATGTTAGAGATATTCGAAGCCGTTTCATTCTCGTAGAGAACCCTTGGCATATTGGATGTGATGATCTCAAATTATTCTGCTAATTTGGATATCCTAAAACTAATTTGCTAAATGAAATAGTCGAACTTCAGCATGAGACACAGCTTAAAGCTCTGTTTATAGAACATCGTGAAACACAAAATAGTATACTGAATTTTCGAAATGTGTGCCTAACAATTATAAAAATTTACGAGACTATGCACAGTTCATTTTAACACTATTTGCTTCAACTTACCTCTGTGAAGCTTCATTTTCAAAAATGAAGTACCTGAAAAATAAATATCGTAATCGGTTGTCCAGTCATTTTGAAGACGCAATGAGGATTGCAGGTAGCCCAAACGACGCAGATGTAGACGACATAGCCGGCCGCGGTGGTCTCGCGGTTCTAGGCGCGCAGTCCGGAACCGTGAGACTGCTACGGTCGCAGGTTCGAATCCTGCCTCGGGCATGGATGTGTGTGATGTCCTTAGGTTAGTTAGGTTTAAGTAGTTCTAAGTTCTAGGGGACTAATGACCACGGCAGTTGAGTCCCATAGTGCTCAGAGCCATTTGAACCATTTTTTGTAGACGACATAGCCAAAAAAGGTCAACATCAAAAGTCACATTAATTAAAAATTATATATTTGTATTTACGTTTCTTTTGCAATTATAATGAACATAAACCAGATTCAATAAGAGACCTGTAGCTTTCTTATATAGCCTGTTGCATGTGCAGTGCATCTGTCCTTTCCTTAGTTTTTAAATGTCTTATTTATTTCTACATTTTTTGAAAGTTTGAGATTAATGCAATTATAATAAAGTTTTTGTGGCCATCTGAATAGTGTAATATAGTATTTTAATAATACATCTATCTCATCTAGCATGAAAGTACTTTAAAATAAATTTCAGGAACAAAATACTCTGATTTGTTTTTGGTAGTGGCTCAAAATTTCTAATGATTCCCTTCACCCTTCATATTCTACTACATAACTATATGAATATTGTAAGATTATGCAAGTCATGTGAATTTTATTTTCACAGAGATAGTTAAACTGGGATGAATTAGTCAGATGCACTTTATGCTTTTTTCCAGTTTATTGAAATTTGATCAGCAGCATTTTATGCAGTTTTCAACACTCGTAAACATAGTGACAATAATTCTGTGAAAGTCTGTGAATGGCACATGTCATCATTGACTCATGCTACCACAACGATTATTCGATACGGTTTCAACACTCGACTCCTGTGAAGACTGACTAAAAACGTAATTGTTGGCAACGTGATACAACTACTCGTTATGTCTCCTACGAATATATCCCTCATAATCTAATAACTACCAAACCGACGGACGGATATTTAAAATTCTTTTTCCCTGTATTAAGGAATTTCAGTGTCATAAACATGGCTTATCGTTGTCAACAACTGCACAGCAATGTTATTTGGCGAAGGAGTCACATACATCCAACAGTTGCGAGTGGTTTGTTTCCGAAAGTACTATTTCATTTTAATAGGTGCTAATGTTTACAGTTTCTGAAGAACGATAAATTATATATATCTAAATATGGTAAAGAAAAAAATGGTTTGCAGCTGTCGACTGTGTCTCCTTCTTCAGATGAAAAATATACTGGAAGAATTATAAGTAGGAGAGCGCGGAGTTGTTCCATCACCTTTACAGGTGCCACTTGGTACAGGGGCAGATAGATTTGTCGTTGCGGTGGGAGTGGACGTAAAATGGATATGTTTTCTTGTTTGTTTCTTAGTGCTGACAACAAATGGGTGCTATTGTATCAATCTTAAATGAAAATGCATTGGATTCATGAATACGCATTATAGAGACGGTCATATGTGGTACATATTTGTTAAAACAAGTAATTAGCCATTAACTCTTTATATGTATGTATGTGTGTGTGTGTGTGTGTGTGTGTGTGTGTTTATCCTCCACTTCTCCTCCTAAACCCTCGGATCGATTTCAACCACACTGATACACATATTATTTTCAATCGGGAAAGAAATATTGTTGGGTAAGCAAATGCAACGTCTTATTGGGGAGGGGGATGGTAATGTGGAGGGAGAAGGGAGAGGAAGACATGGACACATACAGGGGGAGCGCGAAATGGACAGATCGAAATGGACAGATAAAGGGGTGAAGAGATGGTGAGTGAGGGGAAAGTCGAGATGGACGACAGAGAGTGAGGGAAGGAAGTGACAGGATAACAAAAGATTGGAATAAATACATATCTAGCCAGTACCAGGTACTTCATTTAGTATGAAATAAAACTAAGGCTGTTGTAGTTCAGTCAAGTGAGTTGAAGAAAAATGACTTTCCAAACATGTAGAAGACAGATGTGATCGTGTCAGATGTTACATAATACATTCAAGTATAAGTACATTTTCTTTTGTTAACCATCTGTTCATGAAGACAACGCAGCAACATTTCGTCGGGCAGTTACAGTGTTACAATTTACGGGTAATTGAGAGTGACAACAATGTGAAACAGAGAACATTCTACACGCAGTGGTCAGAATGGTATCGACTTTAACGATAAGTGCTGGAAAGTCAGTGGTAAACCTCTCCCTTCTTTACTACAGCTAGTCTATTCAAGGTTACGTGGTTTACCACTTAATAAGAAGACCTGGAAATCTGCGGCCGGAGGTGCCACATCATATTGTTAGTTTTGGCCCTTGAGCAAAAATTTTTGATGACCACTGACCCAAGAAATACAAAGGAAGCTGGCGCAAATATTTGGTCTTGTAGCTGGCGGAAGAGTAAAACAAAAAAGTTGAAAACCTTCAATATGTGAACACTGTCTTAAAACCTCTCCGTATCACTCAAAAACCTACTTATAAATATGAAGAACCGGTTTTATGGAGTAGAATTTATAAATATTTTGCAGCCCACTGCATACGGATCCTGCAGAAACAGCGAAGGCGAAACTAGGCAAACCAAAGCAAGCGCAGGAAGCAGGCACTGTAGCCAAGCTTCATGAGTGAATGGAAGAGTAACCTTCAATATCTTCGTCGTCATCAGCGGTATATTACATTCTACTGGATATAGGTCTCTTCCAGATCTCAGTGTAGTAAAATGTTCAGTTATTCGTGTACAAGTTTGCCCTACTAGTTTCTTTACGTCGTTATTCGATCTTCCATTAGGAGTTCTCTACGTCTTTCCTTCTCACGAGAAATTCAATGAAAAAACCCTACGTAGTTCATAGTCAATCGCCAATCATTTTGTGTCACTATCAGGCTAACCCATTTCCATTTCAGTTTCGTAAAAATAGCTATGGCAGCCTGAATTACAGAGTTTTTTTCCTTGTACGTTTGATTTTTGTTTCTTGTTAAGCCCAAGACGTATCTTCTCTTGAACATTGCACTACCACTAACTTTTTAATTGTTTGCGTATTTGAAAGAAGAATTTAGTGGGCGGTTTCGATGCGGTGTAAAATATGTGGCGTATACTTCCTGTTGATTGGCAGTACGTAGACGATGATCTGATCCACAGACACTATATATGTCTGACACTAGTTACTAAAATTACGGAAATATGTTTCTTAAAACTGCACGGCTTCGCCTGTTGCGTGTTAACTCCACTTCTCGTCCACGGAAATTCACCGTCAGTTTCGTATCAGTGTATCGGCCACAGAAGGCGATGACCGATTACTCTCTCTGCAGCAGCCACTGTGTT
Source organism: Schistocerca gregaria (assembly GCF_023897955.1). Classification (NCBI taxonomy): domain Eukaryota; kingdom Metazoa; phylum Arthropoda; class Insecta; order Orthoptera; family Acrididae; genus Schistocerca; species Schistocerca gregaria. The sequence goes on from NC_064926.1 coordinate 35,267,293, forward strand.
CCCTAGGCTGGCGCTCACAGACGCGTCACTGGCTACTGACACGTCCCCACCAGCATCATTAGTCTTGCGCCACACGAAACCTAACACAACACAATACAGCGTGCTCTGGTAACCTCTACTTTCAAATCCGCCGTTGGCTGCCAGCTCTTACATGCTCGTCGAACGTACATTCCCTTTTTTCACGCCTTCTTTCCTGTAGGTTCTTTTTTCGCATTTTTGCTGGAAACTGCTTTTACCTTCCAGTACGTGAGTACGCAGCTGCGGATTGGCCGGCCAGTCTGCGGTGGGCGGGGCCTGCTCCATTTACGAAGCCGGTCGCTGGCGAGCAGGTTTGTGTCGCGCAAAGTGAGGGAAATATACTGTGCGACTGTGCGAGGTAGAGGCGGCGCCGTCTCGCTACGCGATAACGCCTCTAGAGGGCGGAATGCACTCTTCGAGGTGAAAATATTTAACAACAGCGAACCACTTCTAGTCAGAACATGATTAATACATGATCAATATCTCCACCTTGTCTTTGTAGACCTCTAGAAAGGTTAAAAGCTTAAGACACAGTTCCACAGAACAAGCTATGGACAAGTCTAATTGATAATGGTGCGTCACCTATCTAGGTGAAAGCTGTCAGACTCCTCTAGCAAGGTTGTACGGCAACGGTTAAAGTGAGAAATCAACTACCTCAAAGCTTGAGGTGAAAAAGGGACTACGCCAGGGATGCACACTTGCCCCTACAATTTTTAAGATCTACCTAGAGGAGGCACTAATATCATGGAAAAGGAAATGTGGAGGAATGGGTGTCCCTATAGACGACGAGATCTTGTTCACTCTATTTTTTGCTCACAACCAGGTGTTAATACCTGGAGATGAGGAAAATGCAAATTACATGCTCCGTAAATTAAAACAAGAATATGGCAAATGGGATCTTGGCATAAACGTATCTAAAACAGAATATCTGAAAGTGGGAGAAAACACTGTTACCCACTTACAGCTCGCTTCTGATAATGCCAAAGGGTGTCATAATTTTAAGTACTTGGAAGTGACACTGTCGTCCAATGGTAGAAGTATGGATGATGTAAACAGTAAAAAGGCCAGGGCAAGCGAGCCAATAATCAACTAAATGGAACAAAAACATATGGCGCAGAACAAAACATACCATCTACCAAACATTTATTGAAAGCATCACGACATATGGTGCAGAGTAGTGGGAACTAACTCAGAGGCAGAAAGATCGCCTGCTCGCTGTCGAGATCGATTCCTGCAGCCGGAGTTGTGGATACCGCAGACGTGACCATATTAGAAATGATAGGATCAGAGAGGTTATGAGTGTCAAAAGCACAATCCTAGACTACATGGAAAGGAAGCTCCTACTCTGGTACGGTCACTTACAGCGCATGCCAGATAAAAGACGGCCAAAACGGGTATGGCAATGGACTCCACATCAAAGAAGAAAGCGCGGTAGACATGCGAGATGCTGGAAGGACGACGTCAACGAAGCAATGGCGGCGAGAGATCGTGATGAAGGAGACTGGAATGACTGAACGGCGGAGATTGGGATGCGAGCGGCTGCGGAAGCCGTAGAAACCTCGCTCATATATATATATATATATATATATATATATATATATATATATATATATATATATATATATATATATATCCGGAGCGTTTCGTTTGGCGAACCAATTACGTTCGAGGTCTATTAGATTATCTGAAAGAAAAATAGGAAAAATGTCTACAGAAGCAATGTTTTCAGGAACACAAATTTTCCTTAAATACAACTTTGGATAGTACTTGAATCGCCAATACTGAAAGGGCTTCCGTCCAGATTCGCCAATACTGAAAGCGCTTCAGTCCAGCTGAACAATTTTCGACTAAAATGAAAATCAGTGTAATGGCCCTATAATGTCCCATAAATTCAAAAGAAAGTCTGACATTGTAGCTAACAGTATGCTAAACATAATTTCCTAAAATCGGTTGACGGTCAAACGTTAACCTAGTGTGAGTGATGAAATGAACGCTGCAGTCTGATGCCCACTAAAGCTGACTGGGACCAATTTATTTAACTCCTTGTTATTAAGCGCGTAAGTAGTGAATAAAATCCTTGACTCTTCGTTTAGTTTTATCAGTGGGTGCTGGTCAGACAGTTGTGAGCGCTGGGGCATCCTTATTTGAAGCAAAACAGCGTGCAGTTGCGCTTTTGGAAAAATAATGTTTTTCGTGAATCGGGCAGAAGCTACCTAGAATAGTTTATTATGGGGATGAAAACCCTTTTTACAATACATTCTAGTTCTTTGTACTGTTAGTTTCTTGGTGAAGAGAGAATATTATAATTGTTTGGGTCTTCTGATGTTGTGCAGTCTTTTTATCAATAATGAGCTTGATATTTTGTAAACGATTTTCTTTAAAGAAAAACCCACCTTCAAGATTCAAATTAACGCTTTAAATTTTTGTCTTGTGTACACTGCGCCTCACTACAGACGAAGTAGGATATTGTTTCTGACAAACAAATTTAGAGCAGATTATTTATCTTCAGCTGCTGCATCTGATGATTTGTATTCGCTTCCGAGAACGTCAGTACTCCAGACTCAAAGAACAGCCTGTTGAGCAAGATTTGAAGAGGCACTCACCGTGCGTTCTTGTGCCACCACTGTGTAGTCGGGATTGTTAGGTGTCGTGCTAGAACGTAAATTAATTTTTAATGACCAGTACTAGTAATTTCAAATAGTCATTTTCTCCCGTGTAGTGCAGCAATTTATCTTCGTGGATATTCCAGGTCTAACAGTGAGAGGAGTTCATATCATGCAATGTTGATAACGTATTTCCGTGCTAAGTTTTAGGTATATGGTTTTCGTTCAGTACACAGTTATTTTCATCTGGCAGGTAATTAGATGCATTTTCTTCAATTCAAAATTCTCATTTAATGCAGTTTAAAATTTTATTTCACGACACTGTTCACATGCGCAACAAAGGGCCAATCAACAGTCGGTTTTGCTCGGCAATTGTATACTATACATAAAATAAACCTAACAGGAAGAGAATGTTTTGAAATCAGTGTATTCAGTTTCCTCAGATGCAGGCAATATATTTTATAGGAAGCTTAAAAGGTGACTGCAGTTTCGGCCCGGCCGCTAAGAAATTTTCATCGCTACGGAAGTGCGGTAAGTTAATGAAATAATGATGTTCAACACCTCCCTCCATCACAAGCTGATGTCTGTCTTGAAGACGGTGAATCGAACAGGTAAGCTGCAGGTTTGTTCACCATTGCCAGTTTGGCCGTTGCGACTTGGTAGCCCGACAGGAAAATGTAGTAAGAACTGACCAGTGCGACAATGGTGCCACTCTTAGAAGCTTTGTCACAGAGAAAGACGCCTCATAGAGCCAGCATGGCCAGAATGGACCAGAGAAAGGTCAGTACTGTACGCGTGTGTGAATTTCCATATTTACTGACAACACTCTGACTGATGACAGCTGCACGATAAATTTGAAAGAACCTTAAAACACAAGTGAGAAAGACAATGGCCAAAAGGTCGACTTCAGTTCTACCAGTACAATAAATACATAACACAAGACACGTATCGTGGTCATTTGGATAACGACATTGTATTATTCCGTAATATGCGTGTCTCAGTCACATTGAAAATTTGAAGGTAACGATGGAGGGAAGAATAAGAAAAAGATAGAGTGACTAGCTCAATATTCAGCCTAAGCCCAATGAAAAACTATTGAAACATCCACAACTACATCAAATGATATAAAGAAAAAGAGGTGCAAAATAAGAAATTAGATTATAATATTATACATAACTGCTTCATTAAGGCAGCGTTTCATTTGTTATTACCAACCGTATTAATGTCGAGCCGGTTAATGGTGTCTTGGTAAATTATATTTTCCTTTGAATATTTCTTTATTTTTCAATGACTGTTTTTGAGTGAGATGTGTGCGATAACTACAGAAATGTTTTAAAAATTATAACGATAGCTTCTTTTTGTATAGACAAATGTGGAAACTTTCACAAAAACTTCATCCCTGCTGCAGAGATTTCACAATCAATTGAGGCTCTGCACACCAGCGTTTTAAGGATCTTATTCCGAGTATTTAGCGGTAAGACCAAGAAGAAACTTGGTATGAATGACCATCAGTCATTGAATGGTTCCTATCCTCGCAGTGCATTTTAATTTGATGTATTCTAATTAGACTGCAGACCTCAAATGTTACGTCTAGACTTCGTAATCTAAAAAGTATTGAACGTGTAGTTACTGGCGATGATTTGACACTAGTAGGCGATTTAACTTAAATGTTACACGCTTACGAACTAAAAACATAGTTAATAATGTAAATAACCGTTTTGTTTGGACAGCGAGCGTTTTGAATAATCAATTTTTGGAATATATTCACGCTGATTTAACAATATTTTTCGCTCTGGGAGCTAAAGTCAATTACCGTGAAACAGTCGTGGGTTAACCAGGTGCATGCATCACGTAACAGAACAGACCACTTTCATTACGAGTCGGTAAGGTAGAGATTTGCTCTAGTTACCATAATAGCCGGGCCGTACTGCCTTTACAATAACACCCGTGTGTCGCAGTGACGGATGTTCTGTAAGAATCAGATGCAGGGCGTGCGCAGTGTTGTAGACACCCAGTGACTGCTGGCTGCTCTGTGTCATTTTCGGAAAGCGATCATGGTAAAGTGTAAACATAAGGTAAATCATAGCGTTTTAAGAAAAGAATGTTGTCACCGCACGAAATATATCCAGACGAATAACACGTTCTCCGTTGAACAACCGGTAACACTTCTCTGAAGAGTTAAGTATTTTGTGGGTCGTGTCGTGGTACACAGAGTAGGCCCCAAATAATAAAGATTAGGCTTTACACTCAATCTAGGACGCTGGAAGTACAAGAAAGGATTTTAGCCGCGTCCTTTTCAAAGTAAACATCACAGCATTTGGTAAACTGAACTGCAGTAAAACCGCAAACATCTATTAATTCATGATTTATTCACGACTGGTTTCGCTAAGTTAAAGCAGTGTCTTCAGGTGGTTCTGCGCAGAAAGGAAAGCGTCCTTGTAATCTATATATTAAAAAAAACTACGAACAGCTAGCAAATGTAAACCTCAATAGAGGTACTCTAAGTAGCCACATAATGATTAGCACAGGGAAACACTCCCAACTTTCGTAGTCACAGGATGAAGAGGAGAAGTAATCAACAAATAATGAGCGGTAGACCAAGTGACGAATGGTGCAGGAGATGAGACATTATGGGAAAAAGAACCGCATTAATGAATAAATATGATTAAAATGTTAATATAAAAAGCGTAAAATACACTGTCAGTGGAGCGCCTGTCTGAGAAACGTAACCCAATAACGATTCCCGTTACAACAAAGATAAAAACTACAGAAAGGATGAAGTTACGCAAGATTAAATATCAGAAGCGAGAAGATGATTAAGCTGCTGGGCCTACATGTGCATTAATTCGCGGATTGAATTCAGAAGAGGACTAAACGTGTTAATAATCTCGTAAGGTTATGCACCATATTTAACGCAGTTAACAATAACAGACTAGTCAGAAACTAGAATAATAAGAGGGGAACATTATTATTTAGATTATCTTTTACTGGCAGACCTCAATTAATTTTTTAAATATCTAGATTCCAAGAATGCTTTTATGGCTATGCAGAACAACCTGCAGATGCTGTTTTAACGCAGCGAAATCGGTCTTGAATATACAGCATCAGTTAACAGCTGTTCTCTTCATGTTCAATTTACCAAGAATTTCAGCGGCTGTGGCTTCATATATCATAATGTTGCATGATCTCAGAATTTACAATTTACCTTAAAGAATTTAATGAAGACACGGGAAACATAAATCTTGTGGACGGGATGGTAAATGGAACGCTGAACCATGCGAATGACAGTCCTTTGTCTTCTCACTGCGCCATTTCGCTCGGGGTAGCGCCAAAAATCATTCGACAAAGCGAATTATGGACCAAGGTACCTGGCAGCATCGTCGTATTCACTCCAGTGAGAGACAGAGAGGTTGCAATAGTGAACGCACCAGTTCTCCAAGTGGAGAGCTGTTGCACACTAAACTTCTAGTATCACTCAAGCGATGATCAGAGTATTTGTTTCACGATACTGCTCGCTCAAAATCCCATTGGCAACATTGAGGCACACTGTAATGTCTGTTAATTTACGTTTCTGCAATCTAAACCAGCAGATGTCTTTTTCATAAAAATCTAATGTTCCGTTCTCGACTATTCCTTATATGTCGTGTAAAAAAATACCATTTACAGCTGAGTCTTACTGATGGATTAGTGTTTGGTTACCAGTTTTTCTCGCTTTAATGTCCACTGTGTGGTTGCGAAATGATGAATGGTTTGTAGAACACATAGTTCCTGGATCGCAAAATTTCTTTTATAACACAATATTTAAGCATTTCTCAAGTGGAACACACATTCCAAGCGGAATGCTTTTCATCTTTGAAATACGTACACCAATCTCGCGCCCTCTGGTTCGTGTTGGTCTGGCGACAACTTTCCTATTATTGTTTTTACTTCGAAAACTTGGAACGAACGTATATTTCGTATTCTGCATCGACAGCAAGACTTCTTTGTCTATGAGGCTTTGCCACATAGATTTGAAAATTCAAAGATACCCATATTCGTCAATGTAGTAAAACATTATATACTATCAATTTCATTTAGATCAGCATCAAGTACCGTGTATAGCAACATGCCAAACAAATTACGAAACTAAACGGATTGCGAAGCTACTACATAAGCGTATGAATAGAACTGAATACGTGAATTGAGCATAAGGGTAACATACTTCACCTAATTCTATTTCGTCAGTGATAAAATACAATGTGGGGCTACGATTATATTCATAACAGCTTCGGAAAAAAAGGAGGGAAACAAAAATAAAAGAACATATGCCTGGAAAAAGTAAAACTCGACCAGGAGACCTCAGGAATTTGATGTAATCCGTGAAGTTCGAAACTATGCAGCCAGAACTTTACGAAGGGCCAAGCGATTCTATGAGAAACAGCAGTTGGGACAGATCGATCAGGATTTCCGGAAGAACAATGCGAGAAATTTCTATCAGACGTTCAAGTCGAATCTGGAAGGATACCAAGCCTCTAGTATTTGTTTTAGAGTCAAAACTGGAACGCTCGGCCTGACCGACAAAGAAAACTGCACGATAATGTCTCGTTATTTTCAAAACCTACTTAATGTTGATGAGCCGAAAGGAAGATTCCCCGTATGTGTCCTGATCCACAAACTATCCAACTCAATCAAAGAGATCATCAACAACCTTAAGAATAATAAGGCAGTAGGAGAAGATTCAGTAGTGGCACAACTACTGAAGCTGGCAAATAATGAAACTCTAGACGTACTAGTCAAAATTTTTGAGGAGATCATGAGAACTGGGATGATAGCAAGTGAATGGCAGTCAGCTTCAATCCATCCCCAACAAAAAAGGCGATAAAATGTCAATAGCTATAGGGGCATCTCATTAGTGTCTGTAGTATAATATATTCTCTCCGAAGCAATACAGAACAAAATAGAAGGTCATCTTGACCAACTGATTTGCGAATATCAAGCTGGTTTCCGAAAGGGCCGTTCTTGCCCAGAACAAATTTTTAACCTGAAGAGCATCATCAGGTACAATAAAAGAGGAGGAAATAAGTACCTAGTCGTATTTGTTGATTTTCAGAAGGCACATGACTCCATCGTCAGAGAGGCATTAATGAATATTTTGGAAGAGTTTGGGTGGGCGATACATCAAGAAAGCTGATCAAACAATCTCACACTAACACAGTGTCAAAAATAAAATTTATGGTGAGCTCTCAGAACCCTCTACAATCAGAACGGGCGTAAGACTGCGTCTTGGAAAAGGCCATTCGAGAGTGGAGAAAGTTGTTAGCACAAGAAGAAATAAATGAAGAGTGGTTCTGACTTGACTCTAACAACAAAGGAGTGTACATTGAATGCTTGGCCTTTGCGGATGACCTGGCCATTTTTGCTAATAATGTAGAGTCAGCAGTCAACATGATCAATAGGCTGTCAGAAATCGCTGAAAAATTTTGACTCCAGATCTCTATTCAAAAGACAAAATATGTGACTTATATCTGTGATGGACCTGAATGAATGACCACCAATCTGGGAATAATTGGAAGAGTTAAGAATTTCAGGTTTCTTGGTAAATTCATCCAGGAGAAAGAATTAGATGAAGAAGCAATTAATGTCAGGATGAGGAATTTAGACCAGGCATATAAACTGACAAAGAATAGCCATAGCAAAAATCCTATCAGTATAGGGACCAGGTTCCGACTTTATAATACAGTTGTAAAACGTGAGGGCTTATATGCCTCCGAAACGACGACCATGAACAGCCAAGGTCAAGCAATGCGGCTGGAAGAGCGAGAGCGTAGGATACTAGGGAAAATCCTAGGCGGCAGATGGACTGGTGGACCATGGTGGATGAGAGCAAATGACGACTTGAGCAGCAAGACTGAACTATCATAGCATCCATTAAGAAGAGACGATTCTTATTTTACGGACATCTCATGAGGATGGACGATGACTGTATAACAAAAAGAATATGGAGTTTCATCCAATCTAAGGAAACAAGGCCGAGATGGTTCGAAGAATGTGAACAAGATCTCAGGCAGATTGGTATCTCAGAGAGAGAAATTCCTGACTGGAACAAATTTATAACATTAATGAACCAAGGTTTTAAAATGGCATCAACGTCCAAAAGACGGAACGGACCTTTGTCCGAAGAGCACAAACAGGTACTTCCTGGTGGGCTTTGAAGATACTGGCAGGATGTCAAAGCTGGAACAAGAACAAGACATAAACACTAAAATGAAATTGGTTCTTACCAAGCAGTCCACAGAGGCTCACCTCGATAATATAAAAAAAAGAGCAAGTAATGAGAAATGACCTTTGGCACTTTTTTTCCTGCTGTTAACAAATACATATTTAGTTGAAGAAAGTATTTTGTACTCAAACGATTAATAATATACATCAATTATAAAAACGGGTTTTTAATTCCGCACTAAGAGTACTTTCAAATATAAATCGCTCTAATCGTCTGCTGAATTACAATCAAGAAGTCGATACGTGCACAACACACAAGGAATGCAACACACAACGACATGTTACAGCAGTTTATGAGGACCTCACTGATATATACTTAACGAGCATGGATTAACTATAAAGGGTCCTAACAGCCATAGACATTATACAACGCTGTTTGATTTCCTAGCACGTTATCATTACAGGACATGGTACTTGTATTTACGACACATATCGTGCACATCTTCACTAACTCACACGAAAGATCAAATCGTATAACTGACATGTTATCAGTCAGAAGGATAAACAACGGAGCCAATTAAGAGCATACCTTGTAATAAAACCAGGAACTATTATTTCCGTACCTCATAAACTTTTGTGGATCAAGACAAGTGTTATATAAAATTATTATGCTATCTTCTGCTTATCTATGTTATTATGATGTTCTGTACACAACAACATACTCCTGTTCTCACAGTTCATTAAAAATTTAAATTTGTTATTTAACTCTTGCCGTGCATATTCAGTTAGGCTTAGAGCGAAAATCTTGAAGCTAAATTTAATGACGCTAATAGCAGGCCGTCGTAACTATTCTCCGATAAAACTTTCCGATATGACTCATCAAGCTTGCACTGAAAGACAACAACGATGACTAACTTGAATTTGAATGTGGCTGTACGTAACCACCTGAACAAGCGAGTTCCAGTTTCACCCGGGACTACGGCGGGCATGCAAGTATTACGAGATCACGTCAATATAAGAGGTCTGGGGAAAAATTGTTATTAGAGCAAGTTTGGTAACTTGATGGCTTTAAATTGGCATCACTAGGATGAGCCCCGATTAGCTGATGTTTCAACATTGTTTTGTTTATAACTTCAAAAATTTTCAAGATGGCGAGTGCGCTTGAAACTTCCATATTAGTTGAACAAATTTCAGTTATTCGTTTCTTACGTGCCGAAGGCGAGAAACCAGTGAATATGTACTGTAGAATGTCTTAAGCTTACGGTGAAGGTTGTGTGAACCGTGCAAATTTTCGCAAGTGGGTAGAACAGTTACAAAATGGTCGCAACTCAGTGATTGACGAATATCGTTCTGACCGACCAGTTGCAGTTTCAACTCCCTCGCTTGAAAAAGTCGAATTGATGACATTATTCGTGCCGACCGCCGTGTGACTGTGGACATGATAGTTGGTAAGACTCAAGTTAGTACTGCTACACTTCATAACATTATCTGCAACAGGCTGAAGTACCGCAAAACATGTGCAAGACCGGTCCAAATGGAGTTAACGCTGCTACACAAGGAAACAAGGTTGAGAATGTGCACAGAGCTAAAGGAACGTTATGGAAGAGAAAGTGAGAACTTCTTCAACAAAATTTTAACTTGTGATGGGACTTGGGTTCACTGTTAAGAGACAGAATCAAAAAGGCAAAGCATGGAGTGGAAGTACACCAACACACATAGCAAGAAAAAATTCAAAACCCAAGCATCAGTGGAAAATTCATGTTGACGGTATTTTTAGATGCTGGATGTTTTTGTGATTATCTCGAAGAGCAGTGTATAATAGCAGCCAATACTACTCGGATTTGCTTTTAAACAAGGTGAAGCCAACCATGAGAGAAAGACGTCGTGGATCTCAGAGGAGAGGTGTGATTCTCGAGTAAGACAACGCGCGCCATCATATTGCTCAATTGACCCGTAAAACCATCGACACAATCGGCTGGGAAGTACTGTCTCATCCCCCTAGAGTCCTCATTTAGCACCTAGTGATTTCCACTTGTTTGGTGCACTGAAGGAGGCATTACGTGGGAAGAGGTTCCGGGACAATGAGGACGTGAGTATGCTTCTGGGAAATTGGTTCAAACACGAAGATAAAGAGTTCTTTGCATCCGCAACCAGAAAGCTTGTAGTTGCAACGAGTACATAAATATTCAGGAGGATTATGTTTAAATGTAGAAAACGTATTGTAAAAATAAACGCTTTCTTCTCCAGACACATTTGTCCCTTTAGTTATTGAATGACCCTCGTATATAAATAAAAATCAATGCCGCACGTATGATAGATCATAAATTGAGATCGGCTCCAACGATATGGCTGATATTCCGTGTGACGTTCGTAGTTGTCAGGACATGGTTTGAACGAAAGAAAATTTTCGGAAAATCCACTGGAAAATTCGGAAACCAGGAACATGTTTTTGAACGAAAATCGCGATGAAAGAAATGAGACGGTCGTTATGACAGCACTGTTGTCGCATGGTTTCATAAAAAAAAGAAAAAAAAGACTGTGATGTTTAGTTTAACAGTTCTGACGTTGCATATTTTCATAGCGATAGCAAATTCCGCATTGAATATTTATATTTTGGGGGGAAAGAACACAACGGAAGGCCATGTTTCAGTGTATTATCCGTTGTGATCACATCTTTTGTGTGTTGCACAGACTGAATTCATATACCAGTTCGTGGTAATTACGTGTGTTGTAAGCGTTCATTTGATTTTAATTCGTCGTTTATTTGTTGGAAAAAATGCTACCAGTGAAGCGTCGAAATATCTATCGACGTACGCCCAACGCATCCAACCACGTGATCGTCGAGTGAATTAGATTGACGAAAAGTGCAAAAAGCGTTAGGAGATAAATCGAGTAAGAATTTCTGGAGCTCGATCCATTGTAGTTTCGGAACAATGAGTTCTGATTTATTTCATTTCAGTAAATTCATGAAGCTCCTGGAAAAAATTCAAGGAAGTACTCTTCTGGATAAATGCCTTCTCGACTAACTGACAGAGTGACTGACTGAACAGACAACGCTCAGCCTAAACCACTGGAGACACACAGTAGAAATATTATACAATCAGCATTTTACGTTTACAAGAGTGCGAGAAAGTACATCTAAGCTGTTGTGCAGTTTTTTTTTCTTTTCACAGCTATTTTTAACAGTCCTACCTGCTCGTATATTAAAACCATGCGAAATACTGTCAGATCCAACAGTTGGAAAGGTCTCTCTCATACCCTGTGTACTAATTATTCCAGCTGATTTACCCACTCATTTTGACTTCTATTCCCATACAAGGTTCCTTTTCCAATAACAATAAACAAGATCAGAGAGAGAGAGAGAGAGAGAGAGAGAGAGAGAGAGAGAGAGAGAGAGGGAGAGAGAGAGAGAGAGAGAGAGAGAGAGAGAGAGAGAGAGAGAGAGATTAGGACCTATATTTCAATGCCCATACATATTTAGCAATTGCGAAGCAATCTCGGGTTCACTACTTTTTACATAAAAGCTTGAAAACTAGATAGAAACGTGATAGAAAATATCCTATAGTCCTTAACTTGCTGCCGCTATGAACTGATTAAAAGACATCATCTTCAGTGTCTTCGCTGCAATTTATAATATCGTTCCATGTACTTCATGTGGTTCAAATATTACGATCATTGTCAACAGTCTTACTGTTGAACTTTTATTTCTAATGTCGAGACAATAAGGTAACATCTCCTATACATTAAGTAGAACTACAAATTACATTAAGGATCGAGGATAATTTTTTCGTTCCTGCTTCCTCAGCGCATAGACGACATTGCGTTTATAATCTTGATACACATTCAGATGATTCACTAACTCTTTCGCATTAAATATGTATCACCCAGATAAATAATGAACAACTCATTTCCATACCGTAATCATCGCTATAAATACATAAATGTAATGAAAATGTAGATATGGGATTATTTCTTCTTCTTCTTCTGAATAGCAACTCTCGGTGGGACAGTTTGAAAAGTGGTTTTTCAGTTCTAACATAAAATTACATAATCAAAATTCAATTTTAAATTCGGTGTTTCTGTTACTCGTGTTGTGGATGTGTTGATCGTATAGTATTTTACTTCTTGATTCGTTATTCACTTGCCGAATATTTTCAGGTTCCATCATAGTTATTGCTAATGGAAAATTTAGTGTGATGTTATTGACGTACGGAAGATATCACGAGTGAGCATCAGACCTGGACGCGCAGCTGTTATCGTGCAGGGCGTCTCGCAGATCACCAGTCAGCACCAATGTTGCAAAAGGGCGCCACGGTTCAGTAAGTTTCGTCCTGAGGGAAGGCATCCGAAACGTCAACAACGAGACTAGCATTAGTGTTACACGCTACCGGTTCAATATTACCTTCCCAAATCTCTTCAAGTTCAAATACCTATGTGCTACGAACAGAATACGAGGAATAAATTTCGTCCTTTTTTGAAATTATCTATCTTTCGACTGGTTTGGTGTTGTATCAATCATTCCCTATCATGCGCTGGTCTTCTCATGACTACGTGATTGTCACATCGAGCAATTTCTACAAACTCTTTCGCATATTCTTCTCAGGTTCTGGATTTGCCATGTAACCTGTCTACTTGTCCCTCCAATGCCACATTAACTGTTCCTCATTCAGTGTGGCCATACTGACTAATTGTTGGCGCCGAGATTGTAATTAATAAATTACTGTTTTTTCTGTTACCAGCCATATCATTTACTTATTATTTAATTTAAGCTATTGCAACACTTTTCTAGAAAGTGACAGGCACTTTTTATTGCTCGGGTATGAAACCGAAAGTAGTAAAACAATGGAAAATTATGTATCGAATGAAAACAACACATTTTCTATTGCCAGTGAATATTTACCTCCTCAACGTGTTTCGATGGTTTAAAACCAGCACCATCAACTGGATTGATGGGAATAAATATGGCATGTATCTGTTGTGTTGCGGCTACAGTGGTCAGAGGTACCCCTCCGTGACGGGATACATCACGTAGTCGTAGACCATCACAACCAAGCACGACGTATCGGTCTCAAGGAGTCCTTTGTGCTCTCCCCCCCCCCCCCCCCCCCCCCCAGTTAGGGTTGCGGTCACCCGGCTGTCAGTACAGAATTGGCAACGTTGGACACAGATACTGTGTGACATGTTATCGATTTTTAATTTTACATTACGTCTTTGTGGTGTCACTGCCACACACCACACTTGCTACGTCCGTTTTTCTGAAGTCTAATTTCCTTGTCCTGTTCCAGACCTCACGCCAGCTTGCGTTACCTAAAACGCGTACCTTACAGCCTCCTTTAGTAACACGGTGTTGGCGCTCCTGCACAACATTGGCGACGAGGCAAAACCGCGTTCTTATCGATATTGCCCTGATTTGCTTGTGTAATGGCTTCGCCACAATCTCCAGATGTATTGTCCGAATTTTATCGTTTACAGAATCAGCAGACGCAGGCCTTACTGGATGCCCTTGAACAGCTCGTCCAGGGTCAACGTGCGATGCAAAACGATGCGGCGGCAGCCGCTTCACCGCTAACGCCGCCACAACACGCAGTTGCACTAACTTTTCGAACTTTCGATGCTGCACTGGAAAGCTGGACGGAGTGGTCACGCCAATTTGGAACCCATCTCACCGCCTACAGAATTCAAGGTAACGAGCGGCAGCCTTTTTTGTAATCGTCGGTCGGCGTGACTATGTAGCGTGTGATAGTCAAATTATTTCTCCTACGCGACGTAGCAACTCTGTCCTACAAAGAAATATTGTCTCCATTAGATGCATATTTCAAAGAATCTGTCTATGTAGTTGCGAAACGGTGTACCTTCTTTCGTACAAAACGTACGGCAGGTCAGACTAATCGGGAGTGGGTTGCAACCTTGCAAGGCCTTACTAGGGATTGTGCTTTTGAGTGTCAATGTGGACTCTGGAATAGTCCCCCATTCGGATCTCCGGAAGGGGACTGCCAAGGGTCAGGTTACCACGAGAAAAAGATTGAATATTCAACGAAAGGATAATGTTCTACGAGTCGGGGCGTGGAATGTCAGAAGCTTGAACGTGGTAGGGAAACTAGAAAATCTGAATAGGGAAATGCAAAGGCTCAGTCTAGATATAGTAGGGGTCAGTGAAGTGAAGTGGAAGGAAGACAAGAATTTCTGGTCAGATGAGTATCGGGTAATATCAACAGCAGCAGAAAATGGTATAAGAGGTGTAGGATTCGTTATGAATAGGAAGGTAGGGCAGAGGGTGTGTTACTGTGAACAGTTCAGTGACCGGGTTGTTCTAATCAGAATCGACAGCAGACCAACACCGACAACGATAGTTCAGGTATACATGCCGACGTCGCAAGCTGAAGATGAACAGATAGAGAAAGTGTATGAGGATACTGAAAGGGTAATGCAGTATGTAAAGGCGGACGAAAATACAATAGTCATGGGCGACTGGAATGCAGTTGTAGGGGAAGGAGTAGAAGAAAAGGTTACAGGAGAATATGGGCTTGGGACAAGGAATGAAAGAGGAGAAAGACTAATTGAGTTCTGTAACAAGTTTCAGCTAGTAATAGCGAATACCCTGTTCAAGAATCACAAGAGGAGGAGGTATACTTGGAAAAGGCCGGGAAACACGGGAAGATTTCAATTAGATTACATCATGGTCAGACAGAGATTCCGAAAACAGATAGCGGATTGTAAGGCGAACCCAGGAGCAGATATAGACTCAGATCACAATATAGTAGTGATGAAGAGTAGGCTGAAGTTCAAGACATTAGTCAGGAAGAATCAATACACTAAGAAGTGGAATACGGAAGTTCTAAGGAATGACGAGATACGTTTGAAGTTCTCTAAAGCTACAGATACAGCAAGAAGGAATAGCGCAGTAGGCAACACAGTTGAAGAGGAATGGACGCCTCTAAAAAGGGCCATCACAGAAGTTGGGAAGGAAAACAAAGGTACAAAGAAGGTAGCTGTGAAGAAACCATGGGTAACAGAGGAAATACTTCAGTTGATTGATGAAAGGAGGAAGTACAAACATGTTCCGGGAAAATCAGGAAAACAGAAATACAAGTCGCTGAGGAATGAAATAAATAGGAAGTGCAGGGAAGCTAAGACGAAATGGCTGCAGGAAAAATGTGAAGACATCGAAAAAGATATGATTGTCGGAAGGACAGACTCAGCATACAGGAAAGTCAAAACAATCTTTGGTGACATTAAAAGCAACGGTGGTAACATAAAGACTGTAACGGAAATTCCACTGTTAAATGCAGATGAGAGAGCAGATAGGTGGAAAGAATACATTGAAAGCCTCTATGAGGGGGAAGATTTGTCTGATGTGATAGCAGAAGAAACAGGAGTCGATTTAGAAGAGATAGGGGATCCAGTATTAGAATCGGAATTTGGAGGACTTACGGTCAAATAAGGCAGAAACGATAGATAACATTCCATCAGAATTTCTAAAATCATTAGGGGAAGTGGCAACCAAACGACTATTCACGTTGGTGTGTAGAATATATGAGTCTGGCGACATACCATATGACTTTCGGAAAAGCATCATCCACACAATTCCGAAGACGGATACTGGCAGAACTGAAGCTGTGAGTACCGAGCGTGAGTCGTGCTTCGGTAGCTCAGATGGTAGAGCTCATGCCCGCGAAAGGCAAAGGTCCCGAGTTCGAGTCTCGGTCTGGCACACAGTTTTAATCTGCCAGGAAGTTTCATAGCAGCGCACACTCCGCTGCAGAGTGAAAATCTCATTCTGAATTGAGGACGTAGGTTGCAAGTGCTACTCTGAGATGAAGAGGTTAGCGCAGGAAGGGAATTCGTGGCGGGCCGCATCAAACCAGTCAGTAGACTGATGACCAAAAAAAAAAGTGGACTTCCTTATTCAGATACTATGGTACGTGATGCAATTGCACAGAACGTTTCCGATGTTCGTATAAGGGAACAGATTTTGAAACTAGTAAATCCCTCCCTTCAACAAGTGATGGAAGTATTGGATCGGCAGGACACACTTGACTTTGCTCAGGAATCATTTGAAACTTCGCCAGCAGTGTGTCAGGTTAACCGTCCCGCTGGGCGCGCTGCACGGAGCAGTAAACAGCCCTTGCGTCCGGCCGCGCAGCTGCCGCCAGGCTCTCAGCCACGTGTGCTGCGCCGGCATGCAAATGCAGTGATCAAATCATGCCCGCGGTGTGCTACTAAACATTCGCGTGAGAATTGCCCGTCACGCCAAGCTATTTGCTTTTATTGTAATAAGAAAGGACATGTTCAGAGTGTTTGCCAGAAAAAGCCCAGATCGGAAGCTCAAAACCGTTCCAGGCCCTTTGCTTCGCGCCGGAATCGGAATCGAACCAAGGATACTCAGGCTCGCGAAACTTCGACCATGGAAATTCATGTAGTTCATTCCACTCCGCGCAGTGCCACTCTCCCTAACAGTGACTGCGTTCGTCCCAAAAATAGTGTGCGTCGACATCGCCGGAACTCCCGTCCAGTCACAAGTGACTATGTACCAGTGTCAGATCACGTTGCACGAGACATTCGCTCTTGTCGTCAGCAGGACAATAAACTTTTTGTAGACTTGGACATTAACGGCAAAGTGATACCATTCCAGCTCGATACCGGAGCTGCAGTTTCACTGATCAATCAAGACACTTACAAACTGCTGGGCACACCTCCGTTGCGTGCCGCAAATGTTAGCCAGCAATTCTGGTCAAGCGATCCCTGGGTTAGGACAGTGCAGCCTTCTTGCAACATACAAAGGACAAACAAAACTTGTGTCATTTTACGTCCTTCGTTCTTCCTCTGCAGTGAACTTGTTTGGTTTCGATTTAGTTCAGTTGTTTAACTTGTTGTTAAATCAGTGAACCAGACGGTGCCTTCAGACAGTGTTTCTCGTCTATGTGAAGAATTTGCAGACATTTTTGCACCGGGCCTTGGTTGCGCTAAGAACTATAAAGCACATTTGGAACTGAAAGTAAACGCGCAACCGAAATTTTTCAGAGCGCGCAATGTTCCCCACGCGTTGCGTGATAATGTTGCAAAAACATTACACGATTTGGAATCACAAGGTGTAATTGAACGAAGGCTGGCTTGTCTCTGGGCACCCTTAGTAATTTTGCCAAAACCTTCCGGAAAGTTGAGACTCTGTGTGGACTTCAAGGCAACAGTGAATCCACAACTAGTGATTGCAAATTTTCCTTTACCCCGCCCGGAAGATCTTTTTGACAAACTATGCCCGGGTAATTATTTTTCGAAGTTGGACCTAGCAGATGCGTACATGCAAATACCGGTGGACGAAGAATGATAGCGCGTTTTGGTGGCTAACACGCATATTCTGTTGTATCAATTCAAAGGACTGCCATTCGGGTGTGCATTCGCCCCTGCATTGTTTCAGAAATATCTACAAATTGTTCGTGCGTGGGTCCCTACTGCAGCAAATTATCTGGACGATATTGTGATCTGCGGAAAGACGGAAGAAGAACATTTGGCCAATCTCAGAACATTATTTCAGGTCTTGCGACAAAATGGTCTTCGCTTGCGGAAGGACAAATGTGTGTTTTTTGCTCGTGACTTGCCATACTTGGGACATGTACTCAATGCCCAAGGCATACATGCAAGTCCCACGCACCTTCATGCCATACAAGACTTGTCGGCGCCGCAGAATTTGAAGCAGCTATAGAGTGTGCTGGGAAAAATTACGTATTATAACAGATATGTTCGGCATGCCTCTTCCATTTCAGCTCTGCTTCATCGCTTACGCCGTAAGGATGTTTCGTTCGTCTGGACGACGGAATGCGAACGCACCTTTCGCCGGTTGAAATCGGCGTTGATTTCCAATACTTGCCCTACGCCATTCGATCCCCGGAAGCCCGTTTTGTTGATGGTGGATGCATCGGATTTCGGGATCGGAGCTGTGATTGCGCACGAAGATAGATCGCACGATCGCCCTATTGCCTTTACGTCCAAGTTGCTGTCGTCTGCTCAAAGAAATCATTCACAGATCGAGAAAGACGGATTGTCTCTCGTATTTGGTGTTATAAAGTTTCATGATTTCTTATATGGTCGTCACTTTACCATAACCACAGACCACAAACCATTGACATCGCTTTTTCATCCGACCAAGCCTGTACCTCCACGTACTGCGCAGAAATTCATTCGCTGGTCTATTTTCTTCTCGCAGTACCGCTACGATATCTGGTATCGGTCCACTGCTAAGCACGGAAATGCCGATGCTTTGTCCCACTTGCCTGTTGCTGAGGATAGGGCATTCGATTCCTACGAACTTGCTTGCATGTTCATTGAATCGGAATCCGATAGCTACAGCCACAGCTGCCGATCCTGTCCTTGCTCCGTTCTGCGATTTGTTGCTACGCAATGGCCCTTGTCAAAGTCACGGATCGGAGACCCGTTGGTTCGCCGATTTTTTGCTCACAAGGAGAGACTTTTTGTACGACGTGGTGTTTTGCTGTTGCGTTCTGATAATGAACAGTCCATGGTAGTGGTCCCACGTTCGTTACAGTCCTCTGTCTTACAGCTTCTCCACCAAGGACATTGGGGTATAGTGAGAACGAAACAACTTCCTCGTCAGCACTGTACTTGGTTCGGAATCGATGCCGCGATTACGAATATGTGCTCTTCTTGCATGGTGTGTGCCGAACAACAATCAGCACCACCGTGGAAATTCTTTGCATGGCCAAAAGCCACTTCCCCTTGGCAACGCTTACACGTCGATTTGCTGGTCCATTCTGGAATGCTCGATGGTTGGTTGTGGTAGATTCATTCAGTAATTTTCCTTTTTTTGTCCGGATGTCTTCCACGACGTCGTCTGCCACCATCTTTTGCCTTTAAGGTCTTCCACAGACTATTGTTTCCGACCATGGCCCACAATTCATGTCCGCAGAATTTCAGTCATTCTGCAAGGTCGTTGGTATTCAACATCTGACGTCCTCGCCGTTTTCGCCACACTCAGACGGTGCCGCTGAACAATTGGTCAGGACTTTCAAGTCACAGATGTTGAAGTTAAAAGAGTCGCATTCTCGGGAGGAAGCGTTATTGCTTTTTTTGTCCTCATATCGCTCTCACCCCCGAGATGGTCGCTCGCCGGCTGCGTTGCTCCACGGTCGCCCTCATCGAACCTTCATGTCTTTGCTACATCCGCCGCATCAGGTTCCTGTGCAGCGGCAGACACCTGCTTTTGCTCCAGGCGACGTTGTCTACTATCGCCACTATCGAGGTCCACGGCGTTGGCTCGAAGGGCGCATTCTTCGCTGCCTCGGAGGCGCTATGTATCTTGTTTTGGGGGCCTCTGATGAGGTGGGTCGGCATCTCAATCAGCTGCGCCTCTGTGGTCGCACGGGATCTGCCGCTCGCCGTCTGCTTTCAGCGACGGTGCCGTCCGGTCAGCGTCCCGGGGACCCATCTACTGGCTCGCCTCAGCCCCAGGTGTTACCGACGCTGCCTTCCATTTGGCCCCATGGCGACGCGCCGTCGCCACCGCCCCCGCCGCCGCCGCCGCCGCCTGTTCTCCCGCCGGCGACGCTCGCAGTGGGCGCGTCGCGCCAACCCCCGGGCGCCTCCCTGGGTCACGCGCCGCCGATCGCTTCCCGTGGCCCGTTGTCCTCCAACATGGAACTCTTGCCCGCTCCGGACAATATGTTGTCTTCGCCCGTCGGGTGCCCTGGCCCGATGGAGGTCGACCCTTTGGCCTCTCCTGTCTCTCTACGGGCGCATACACCGCATGTTGGCGTGCACCCTGGAGCAGGTTTTCAGGCGTTTCCTAGCTCCACCCGGTCCGAATGGCAGGGTGCGGGTGGCACAGCCTCGCCTTTTGTTAGGCTCCCCACCTCGTCGCATTCGCCAACATGGGGTCCTCCCCACGGCGGGCGGAAGCCTTATGCCACAATCGTACGCCGATTTGCGAGGGAGGAATGTGGTGTCACTGCCAGACACCACACTTGCTAGGTTGTTGTTGTTGTTGTCTTCAGTCCTGAGACTGGTTTGATGCAGCTCTCCATGCTACTCTATCCAGTGCAAGCTGCTTCATCTCCCAGTACCTACTGCAACCTACATCCTTCTGAATCTGCTTAGTGTACTCATCTCTCGGTCTCCCTCTACGATTTTTACCCTCCACGCTGCCCTCCAATGCTAAATTTGTGATCCCTTGATGCCTCAAAACATGTCCTACCAACCGATCCCTTCTTCTAGTCAAGTTGTGCCACAAACTTCTCTTCTCCCCAATCCTATTCAATACCTCCTCATTAGTTACGTGCTCTATCCACCTTATCTTCAGTATTCTCCTGTAGCACCACATTTCGAAAGCTTCTATTCTCTTCTTGTCCAAACTAGTTATCGTCCATGTTTCACTTCCATACATGGCTACACTCCAAACAAATACTTTCAGAAACGACTTCCTGATACATAAATCTATATTCGATGTTAACAAATTTCTCTTCTTCAGAAACGCTTTCCTTGCCATTGCCAGTCTACATTTTATATCCTCTCTACTTCGACCATCATCAGTTATTTTACTTCCTAAATAGCAAAACTCCTTTACTACTTGAAGTGTCTCATTTCCTAATCTAATTCCCTCAGCATCACCCGATTTAATTTGACTACATTCCATTATGCTCGGTTTGCTTTTGTTAATGTTCATCTTATATAATCCTTTCAAGACACTGTCCATTCCGTTCAACTGCTCTTCCAAGTCCTTTGCCGTCTCTGACAGAATTACAATGTCATCGGCGAACCTCAAAGTTTTTACTTCGTCTCCATGAATTGTAATACCTACTCCAAATTTTTCTTTTGTTTCCTTTACTGCTTGCTCAATATACAGATTGAGTAACATCGGGAAGAGGCTACAACCCTGTCTCACTCCTTTCCCAACCACTGCTTCCCTTTCATGCCCCTCGACTCTTATGACTGCCATCTGGTTTCTGTACAAATTATAAATAGCCTTTCGCTCCCTGTATTTTACCCCTGCCACCTTTAGAATTTGAAAAAGAGTATTCCAGTCAACATTGTCAAAAGCTTTCTCTAAGTCTACAAATGCTAGAAACGTAGGTTTGCCTTTTCTTAATCTTTCTTCTAAGATAAGTCGTAAGGTCAGTATTGCCTCACGTGTTCCAACATTTCGACGGAATCCAAACTGATCCTCCCCGAGGTCTGCATCTACCAGTTTTTCCATTCGTCTGTAAAGAATTCGCGTTAGTATTTTGCAGCCGTGGCTTATTAACCTGATAGTTCGGTAATTTTCACATCTGTCAGCACCTGCTTTCTTTGGGATTGGAATTATTATATTCTTCTTGAAGTCTGAGGGTATTTCGCCTGTCTCATACATCTTGCTCACCAGCTGGTAGAGTTTTGTCAGGACTGGTTGTCCCAAGGCCGTCAGTAGTTCTAATGGAATGTTGTCTACTCCGGCGGCCTTGTTTCGACTCAGGTCATTCAGTGCTCTGTCAAACTCTTCACGCAGTATCGTATCTCCCATTTCGTCTTCATCTAGGTCCTCTTCCATTTTGATAATATTGTCCTCAAGTACATCGCCCTTGTATAAACCTTCTATATACTCCTTCCACCTTTCTGCCTTCGCTTCTTTGCTTAGAACTGGGCTACCATCTGAGCTCTTGATATTCATACACGTGGTTCTCTTCTCTCCAAAGGTCTCTTTAATTTTCCTGTAGGCAGTATCTATCTTACCCCTAGTGAGATAAGCTTCTACATCCTTACACTTGTTCTCTAGCCATCCCTGTTTAGCCATTTTGCACTTCCTGTCGATCTCATTTTTGAGACGTTTGTATTCCTTTTTGCCTGCTTCGTTTACTGCATTTTTATATTTTCTCCTTTAATCAATTACATTCAATATTTCTTCTGTTACCCAAGGATTTCTAGCAGCCCTCGTCTTTGTACCTACTTTATCCTCTACTGCCTTCACTACTACATCCCTCAGAGCTACCCATTCTTCTTCTACTGTATTTCTTTTCCCTATTCCTTTCAATTGTTCCCTTATGCTCTCCCTGAAACTCTGTACAACCTCTGGTTCTTTCAGTTTATCCAGGTCCCATCTCCTTAATTTCCCACATTTTTGCAGTTTCTTCAGTTTTAATCTACAGGTCATAACCAATAGATTGTGGTCAGAGTCCACATCTGCCTCTGGAAATGTCTTACAACTTAAAACCTGGTTCCTAAATCTCTGTCCTACCATTATATAATCTATCTGATACCTTTTAGTATCTCCAGGGTTCTTCCACGTATACAACCTTCTTTCATGATTCTTAAACCAAGTGTTAGCTATGATTAAGTTGTGCTCTGTGCAAAATTCTTCTAGGCGGCTTCCTCTTTCATTTCTTAGCCCCAATCCATATTCACCTACTATGTTTCCTTCTCTCCCTTTTCCTACACTCGAATTCCAGTCACCCATTACTATTAAATTTTCGTCTCCCTTCACTATCTGAATAATTTCTTTTATTTCATCGTACATTTCTTCAATTTCTTCATCATCTGCAGAGCTAGTTGGCATATAAACTTGTACTACTGTAGTAGGTGTGGGCTTCGTATCTATCTTGGCCACAATAATGCGTTCACTATGCTGTTTGTAGTAGCTTACCCGCATTCCTATTTTCCTATTCATTATTAAACCTACTCCTGCATTACCCCCATTTGATTTTGTGTTTATAACCCAGTAGTCACCTGACCAGAAGTCTTGTTCCTCCTGCCACCGAACTTCACTAATTCCCACTACATCTAACTTTAACCTATCCATTTCCCTTTTTAAATTTTCTAACCTACCTGCCCGATTAAGGGATCTGACATTCCACGCTCCGATCCGTAGAATGCCAGTTTTCTTTCTCCTGATAACGACATCCTCCTGAGTAGTCCCCGCCCGGAGATCCGAATGAGGGACTATTTTACCTCCGGAATATTTTACCCAAGAGGATGTCATCATCATTTAATCATACAGTAAAGCTGTATGTCCTCGGGAAAAATTACGGCTGTAGTTTCCCCTTGCTTTCAGCCGTTCGCAGTAGCAGCAAAGCAAGGCCGTTTTGGTTATTGTTACAAGGCCAGATCAGTCAATAATCCAGACTGTTGCCCCTGCAACTACTGAAAAGGCTGCTGCCCCTCTTCAGGAACCACACGTTTGTCTGGCCTCTCAACAGATACCCCTCCGTTGTGGTTGCACCCACGGTACGGCCATCTGTGTCGCTGAGGCACGCAGGCCTCCCCACCAACGGCAAGGTCCATGGTTCATGGGGAGGTGGCAGCCTTTAAATCGGCCGCGGTCCGGTTTTATACGTCGGACCCGCGTGCCGCCACTATGATTGATTGCAGACCGAGCGCCGCCACACGGCAGGTCTAGAGAGACTTCCTAGCACTCGCCCCAGTTGTACAGTCGACTTGGCTAGCGTTGGTTCACCGACTTCTACGCTCTCATCTGCCGAGAAAATAGTTAGCATAGCCTTCAGCTACGTCATTTGCTACGACCTAGCAAGGCGCTATTATCAGTCATTATTGATCTTGTGAATCATGTACCGTATAGACCGACGTTACTCATTAATGGATTAAAGTTAAGTATTCCACCAGCTACATCCGTTTTTCTGAAGTCTAATTACCTTGTCCTGTTCCAGACCTCACGCCAGCCTGCGTGATCTAAAACGCGTGCCTTTCAGCCTCCTTTAGTAACACGGTGTTGGCTCTCCTGCCAACCACAACAGTCCTAATACAGTATTCGCGGTGACAGCCGCTAGAACTTTAGCTTTCGATGCGTGTTAGTTAACTGCTCTGAAGTGTTACGTTTTGCAGTGTGTTAGAATGTGCTGCAGTGAACTAAGGGCTGCTTAAATTAATTGATCGTGAACCAGAATTGCTAATGAGAAACTAAATACGTATTGATTAAGATTTTATGGTTGGGTTCCACATACAGGTAAGACTTCTTTAAAGACTTCATATTACCACTACTGTGGAAATTATATGTTTTCACTAATATAATATCGACCTTGAGACTATTATCAACCGGCATACTACAAAAGACTGATTCATCAGGTATCAAACTTCAAAAATAAAAACAGTGTACAAGGAGAGTGGTTTGTTGGGATTAACGTTAAATATCTTCAAAGGCTCAAATACAACGATGGCGTATGTACACGTAAGAAGATTTTTAAAGGTTTACGTGTCCCGAAGCACTGTTACGCAACATACCGCTTGAAAATGGCCTCAAGGCCGATATTGTAATAGCGAAAATAAAATAATTTCCTCAGCCACTGATGACTACGACGTGACTTAAATATACATTATTTGATCGCTTTCCAATGAATATGTAATTATATAATGAACTTCAATTTCAGAGCACTTTTGAACTTTTCTGATGCATTGCCAAAACGGTTTTAATTTATTTCTTTTACTGTGAGGTCACCATTCGCAAGCTAATTCAATATTATTTTAAAAAAGAAACCTTTTTTTAAATTTCAGTCATAAATACACTTCGTCTTCAATTACCTAAGTATCCTACTTTATTAATTTTATATGCAAAAGGTTCCGTATTTTACAATGCTCACGAGTTGCTAGGAAACTCGGAAAAAAAGGATTCTGCATCCAGCTTGGCCAAAGGACGGTAACTGCAACGACGAGCAACCATCCCTTGGATATGTGTTCGAACCGAAATCTCTGCTACGCTGTACACTCTTGACGATTCTCTTCTATTTCGACCGAAACTCTTAACACCGACTTTATTAGTCGAAAGAAAGACAGGACCTCATATGTGAAGATCGATGGTGTATATGACATGTCACGACATGTAAAGGAGTCTGTGGCCACTGAAGGCAGTGTCACAGGTTACTCCAAATGCATAACACAATGCCTGCCATAATAATACAAAGAAATCCACCTGATCATGCAAGTTTTAATTTTCGATACGCGTTATGGAGATAAACGATGTCTGGCTACAGTAAACTTGTAGTTTTCGTTCGAGACCACTAACAACCAGGGTAAAGCCAACCAAAAAAATTTGCACTTTAGGGAGTTATACAGGATGTATCTAAAAGAATCATCCGATTTGGCGCGCACGTATTTATGAAACTGATAAAAATTTACAACGAATTTCGTTTCGATGAACGTAAAACTCAAAACTTTTTAATACCTTTTCGTAGGTGTTTAATGTGCCCCCTTGAGACGCACTGCATATGTCATAGCGGTATTCAGATTGTTCCCTCAATGCAGAGAGCATGTCTTGAGTTACAGCTTCTGCAACTGCTGTTATGCGATGTCTCAGTACATTCATTCTTGTTGTTAATGGAGGCACATAAACAGAGTCTTTTATAAACGCCCCACAAGAAATAATCACATACATCCAGTACCGGTGACCTTGGAGGCCAGTGATGTAAGGCTAAATCATGTGGTTCAGTTCGACCGATCCACTGTTCAATAATCCTTTGATTTAAAAATTCCCACACTTCCAGAGGCCAGAGTGGTGGGGCCGTTCCCGTTGGTAAATGAAGTCGTACGATTCAGTCTACAACTACGCAAAAAGAAATTTCTCAACAGATATCGAGATATATACTTCGTGTAACAGTGTTCGCAGCAAAGAAAAATGGACCATACAGCTTTTCCCGTGGAACTGCACAAAACACATTAAGTTTAGGAGGTTCTCTCTGATGTTGTCTCTACCCCAAGTTCTCACATTATGACGGTTCAGCTTTCCATTTAAATGGAATATTGCCTCGTCACTAAACACTAAGTGTGGAAGAAGAAGAACGAAATTACAGAACTCCGCACGTTGTTGTTTGTCACATTCAGAAAGAGCATGGAGTAGCTGAATTTTGTATGGTTTCATGTGTAAGTGTCGACGCAGCATACCCCAGACGGATAACGGGAGCATGTTGAGGTTGTCGGATTTCTGCGGACTCCTTGTGGAACTATGGTGTATACGTTCGACGTCTGTGTCACACACTCGGGGACGGCACGGCGACTAGCCTTCAAGCAAATTAAATCTTTCTCAGAAGTTTTCATGCCCTCGTCTAATGCTCTGTACTATAGGAGGATCCACACTGTACCCAGTACGATAATCACGCCGAACAGTTATTACTGACCCACACTGCGCAAAACGTAGAACACAAAACGCTCTGTGTTGTCCCGACACCATTTTTAGCAGAACCGAAGTGGGCGCACACTGCTGCTTCCTGGCGGGAACCATTTAAAACTTGAGAGTTTGCTCTTTGCAACAGTGCGCTGTTCATGCACATATCTGAAATAAAATAATAGTCATGATTTTTTTAAAAATTGGATGGTTCTTTTTGATACATCCTGTATATTGTCATGTGTTGTAAGTTGTCAAATATTTAATTTTACGTTTGTTCAGTAAATTTTGTTTTCATTTGCATGAAACTGGAACGTCACATAATTACCAAAATGTGCTCGAAACGTGTAGCAAGCGTAAATTAAAAAATGTGAATGATGGCAGAACAACAAATGATGGATGCCGAAACACATGCCCCTACTTCTGGTAAAGACCCTTTTTGTTCTTTTATTTGTTTACTTAAATTTTAACAACCCTCGATTGCACAACATTGCTCATGCTTCCTGTATTTCCTACTCTTGATTTCAAATGGAATAATTTTCCTCTCCATACGGTGCCGTGCTCCAGATGAACATTTGCATGAAGGTTTACCTCATTTCAAGAGCACTGCCGATCTAGATGGAAAAGATTCTTTCATTTCTTCTATTACTGTGTTGTTAACGATTTTGAAGCTAAGAAAGTGGTTTCTCTCCTTTATGCTACCCTTTGTCATCTATACTTTCCGCAAGTCTGTCCTCCTCCCCTTTGGCCAGAAAGGCACATCTCTCAACAAACGTGAACTACGCACGGAGTGCTTTTATAACGCTACAATGAACAATACATAACTGAGCAAATCTCGCATCCAGGGACGTTAAGTACTAACCTGCGTGGCCTTTTCCTATCCTATCCGCTCCCAGTGGCAATAGCCCTCATTCTACTGAGTCATTAAATATTCAGCTAGAACAATAAGAAGTATCCATGTCATTCCACCGTTTCCATTCGTGTTTAATGATATGTTTACGTTGTTGAGCTGCAGCTACGTGAGAAGCCGTTTGCATATGTCAGGAAGGTATTTTCAGCCACATATTCGGAATGGCAACAACGGACGCCTGTAAAGTCCCGATCGTCCAGCCAGATGAAAATCTGGCCATAACCGGAGACGTGACAGCGGCGCTGATCCGTGCCGTGCATGTAAATATGGCGGGGCTGCCTCTAGTTTCGCCATATTCAGCAGCGGACTATGTCGCCAACATCACAGCCGGCACCAACGTCGAGGTGTTCGTTTCCTGAAACCGAGCGACCCACGTCACCTCCGTGCTTTATATATAGAATACGTCGCATACTAATCACCAAATGCTTATACTCGTAAATACGAGTAATAACGGTAATACTGTAACCAGAAACATACCTACTGAAATGAAGATGCTCGGCCTTGCAGAGGAGATCGGTGCCATTTGTAACGGATTGAATTACAGGTGCCAGTGTCTTGGTCACAAATTAGTTCATCTAAATTAATGACTTGTATTGGCTCTGCAACTACCAACTGCAGAGACACGTAGAAAAATTTCTGCCAATCGTGACATACAAGAGAGCAGTCAACGAAATATTGAGTATGCTACTATCCTCCGCAGTTGTACTTGTGAGATCTACTGAAGGGTACAAAGCCGAACCATTCATCGAGTTTAATAAGCTATTCTACTATCAAGACACAGATTATTATAATTTAATATTTATTTACTGTCTGACTCAAGCAAAATCGAAGCATTTCAAAAGTGATGCATCAGACGAATGTTGAAAATTAGGTGGACTGCGCAGAGTCGGAAACGAAACGAATATGTGCAAAACACTGACAAGAAGGGACAGGATGACAGGAGATCTGTTAAGACATAGTGACCTGACTTCCATGGTACTAGAGGGAGTTGTAGAGGGCTAAAACTGTTGCGGAACACACAGATTGGAATACATCCAGTACATCCCGCAAATGATTGAGGACGTAGGTTGCAAGTGCTACTCTGAGATGAAGAAGTAGGGACAGGAGAGGAAATCGTGGTGGGCATCAAACCAGTCAATAAACTGATGACTAAAAAAAAGAAAAAGAAAAAAAGAAAGAACGATGCTTAGATTGTGAGAAGCACTCTTAAGTATCTTCAGTATTCTTAGTAGCCAAAATGATCTTTTTTATTGGATAAGACATTAAACACTACGCTCTTAGTGAGCTGCTATACTTTCATAAATTATTTATGCCTCACACGTAACGCTTATAAAACACATCGGTTTGTTAGATTTTAAATAAAACTATTTTTTCTCTCTTGGTACTTGGTGAAACCAATGGTTGCGAGTTGCAACTGTTTTAATAATTATTTATAATTTTTGCGATCTAGTTTTCGGTTTATTAACCAACTGCTAGCGTTGTTGGCAAAGGCATTAATTATAATACTGCTTCAAAAATTTAGAAAAAAAGCCAAGAGTATACAACCATCATAGTAATTAGTTGTTAAGGCTAAGTAAAGCAATTAACACTGTCCAGTCAAAAATACCACACTAATATTATATTATATAATTGTTACGTAATTATTTTGTCTCTTACTCTTTTACGACTAAACCGCTCAACTGATTTTGATGATATTTGTTATGGAGTTGGCTTCATCGCCGAGAAAGAACATAGGTTACTTAAAAAAGTGTGTAATACGACATATTTATCGACCTGAAAATGTAACGAAAATAAGGAGCAACAATTACTCTTTGAAAAGGCTATTTACTCTTTGAGTTTTGAACTTAATCACATTTGTGGAAATGATTATTTATATTATTGTTTGATATGTTCTACATCATACGATTCACCGTAAGGATTACAGTGTTTGTATAGCCGTGGACGTATTTCATCCGTACTTCGATTCGAACATCAGTCACGAGGCCGTCGTATTTTAGTCACTGAATATCAAGGGTCTCTTACAGCTTCTCAGATGCTTGAATAATCGGAACGACAGCGACATTTAAATGCTGCACGACAAACAGAGAGCCATCGTGATTTTACATGTAGAACGAGGGAGGCTTTTAGAGAGGCTGCATTTGATTATGATAATTGAGCTCAGGTGTGGCCAACAGGAAGACAAGTGCTCATTGCGTCCGCAGAGTAGTATTTCGACGACTGTTATGTAACTGTGGCAGGTTTCCAGGTAGTGCTGCGATGATGTGGAGTGTCTTTTTCTGTAGCATGCAGCTGCTGTGCCATTATTTGAATATGATGTACGTAGAACTACCTGGTTTTCCTGCGTTCTTGGAGCCACACCCTTTGCACTGATCTTATACACTTCACATTTTTATTCAGTTAAAACTTCTGGGTAGAGAGGCCGAGGTCGCTGTGCAAAACTGTCTCCGCCTTTTTTTAAATAAAATTAAAAAAAAGTTGTCTCCAATTGCAGGAGACATCATCCGAGGCAAAACTGCTACTGCTACTAAGAAAGGCTTAATGAGCTCCCGCATTTATACAGTGAATAGAGGCCACCACCATAGGCCACCTGATGCCGGCTGAAACTCATACAGCTGCCTCGTATCGGGTAGGGCATCCGAGAGCATGCTGAAGTAAAGCAACACAACGTGGCGTGGACTCAACTAAGGTCTGAATTAGTGATGGAGGGAACTGATATCATTAATCCTGCAGGGCTGTCCATAAATCCGTAAGAGTACGGGGAGGGGGGAAGGGGGGGGGGGGAGATCTGTTATGAACAGCACTTTGCAAGGCACTCCCGATATGCTCAATAACGTTCATGTCTCGGAAGTTTGGTGGCCAGCAAAAGTGTTCCTGGAGTTACTCTGTAGCAACTCTGGACGTGTGGGGTGTCGCATTGTCCTGCTGGAAATGCCCAACTCCGTCGAAATGTACAATGGACATGAAAGAATTCAGGCAATCAGACAGTATGCTTACGTGCGTGTCACCCGCCAGAGTCGTATCTAGATGCATGAGGGGTCCCATATCACTCCAACTGCACATGCCCTACACCATTGCAGAGTCTCAACCAGATTGAACAGTTCTCTGCTGACATGCAAGGTCCATGGATTCATGATAATGTCTCCATACCTGTACACGTCCATCCGCTCGATACAATTTGAAACGGGACTCGTCCGACCAGGCAACATATTTCCAGTCATCAACAGTCCACTGACGGTGTTGACGGATCCAGGCCAGGCGTAAAGCCTTATGTCGTGCCGTCATCAAGGGTAAACAAGTAGGGCTTGGCTTCTAAAGCCCATATCGATGATGTTCCGTTGAATGGTTCGCACTCTGACACTCGTTGATGGTCCAGCACTGAAATCTGCAGCAGTCTGAGGAAGGGTTGCACTGCTGTCTTGTTGAACGATTCTCTTCAGTCGTCGTTGGTCCCGTTCTTGCAGGATCTTTTTACGTCCGCAGTGATGCCGATGATTTGATGTTTTAGCGGACTCCCGATGTTCACGGTACACTCGTGAAATGGTCGTGCGGGAAAATCACCGCTTCATGGCTGCTGTGTCATATCGCTCGTGGGCCGATTAGAACACCACGTTCAAACTCATTTAAATCTTGATAACCTGCCACTGTAGCAGCAGTAACTTATCTAACAACTGCGCCAGATGCTAGTTGTCTTAAACAGGCGTTGCCGACCGCACCGCCGTTTTCTGCCCGATTTCGTATGTCTGTATTTGAATACGTAAAACATTTTCATTGACGCTTCAGGGTACTAGTACAGTATTTTTCCATTGTGACTACAATATAGAGAACGCCTTGGCTTGGATATCTGTTTAATCTGGCGGTAAGGGCCCACTGTCTTAGCTACAAATGAAAATTGCAGCGTGTTCGGTCAGCGGACGGGCCATTATTTGTAATAATAATAATAATAATATTAATAATAATAATAATAATAATAATAATAATATAAATAAAAAATACAACTAAAAGGAGTTCTCACCGATTGTATTTGAAAGGCCTCATGCGACCTCCGCACAGAATTATTGACGACCAATGACAAAGAAGCAAATTAAAACAAAGACGAGAGGAAAAAAGTCGTTAGCAGAGGTGTCGTTATCATTGGTGTGAAAGAACCGGCATTCGATTCCCCATACCTCGTCAGATTTTTTATGAGGTAGTGGTCCACTCAGTCCTCTTGAGGCCAGATGAGGAGGTGCTTGAATAAAGATACAGCAGTGTCATCATAATCGCCACCAGCCGGCCGGAGTGACTGACCAGTTCTGGGCGCCACAGTCTGGAACTGCGCGACCGCTACAGTTGCGGGTTCGAATCCTGCCTCGGGCATGGATGTGTGTGATGTCCTTAGGTTGGTTAGGTTTAAGTAGCTCCAAGTTCTAGGGGACTGATGACCTCAGAAGCCAAGTCCCATGGTGCTCAGAGCCATTTGAACCATAAGCGCCAGTAGATTACTGCATGGACTGGGGACGTGCTGTCCCACGGTCACAGGGGCAGCCGTCGGCTAGTGTGAAGAGGTTCGAGGCCGAGTCCGTGGGATGTGTCTTCGTTTTACTTGTCTCGTGAGTTAACGGCCATAAAGTTAAATTTTCTGCACGACGTACACTTTGTCTCGATTTCAATCAACGTAGAAGGCGCTCTTACTGGTATGGTAACTAGAATGAGACCTTTCTGGTATCAAGTGTAACTTTTCCTACTTTGACGAACTCTGACTTGAATCCACGGAAGCACAACGCAGCAATATGTTTCTTACTAATAAATAAATGTATGAAAACAGATAAATATTTACGTATTGATCCTAGTGGAAATCTTAAACCCCGCGTCATACCACCGTCCCAAGACTGCTTGTGTTAGATGTTGGCGGCATCTTCTTCAACATTATGGTTACTTTGCAGGTCTTCCTAATCTACATTTTAGTCACTCGCGTCTTATAGGTGCCTGTAAGTAGCTAGGTTTGTTTACTAGTGAAGATTAGACAATTTTTATAGGGTAAAGTGATTGTGTGAAGCATAATTTGTACGGAAGTTTGATAGTTTACTCTTTCGTCTGGGCCTCTGAGGATTAATTGCTGTGAGATTTCGTATTTGAAATATCACGAAAATCGTATCAAGCTTAATATGGTGTATTCTGCTGACTGTAAACGATATGTAATGTCAAGTAATATACGATATAAGTAGTGATTTGAAAGGTCGATTTTATTGTGAATAAAATACTGCAGTAAAGTGACTGCTCAGTTCTTGTTTTATGCGGAATTAAATAAGCTTTACAAACCGCAGATTAAATTTTTGAGGCCTGTAAATAATGAACGTTCCTGTAAGGTGAGTTTAGTGATTTAATTATGTTTTTAAGCATTTAACCTGTGTAGCAGTTCGCGTGGATGTTGTCACAGCGTAGTCAGACAAGGAGTGGTGTGCGTATGTTTTAGTTAAGGATAACGGCACACTGTTGTGAAAGAATTTGAAACAGAAAAGAACCTCACATAAAGTTTAAGAATTCACAGAAACGTATGGTTAGCTTCTTTTAGCAGGATGTTAGACAGACATTCTGCGAGTATCTGAGATTGATATAAATGGTTTGAGAAAATAAATATAAAACAGTACACACTAGAATCTTACTCAGGTAGAACTAATACAGGAAAAAGAAATGTTGTTGGATATGTTAAGACAGAACACAAGTTCCAGACATTGACACAATTAGATTTTGTTTTGATCAGCGCATAGATATGCGTGCTTTTGATTCAATACTGAAAAATATTTCACTGTTATGAACTTTTCTGGCAGATTAAAATTGTATACTGCAACGAAACTCTAACTCGGCCTTTGTCTTTCACCGGAGAAGCTCTTCCCATATTTTTCCTGTATTTTGTTCGCAGTTGTTCATTCCATTCGGTTTGGGGGGACGCCAGTTGACAGAAGTAGAAGTTCAACGTCGATTCCTTTATTCAGTTTTTGTTTGTGTGTTGTTGTTGTTGCAGAAAGCAGCTGACGGTCTGATCGAACGCACTGAGCCAACGTGCCGGCAACTAACTATCTACCCAAGGATGACCCACGTCCCGTCCTCACAACTGTACCTTCTCCAACACCTCGTCTCCTACATTCCAAGCTTCACAGCAGTTCTCCTACGAATATCATTGCACTATCTGCTCCAGAGTTAAAATTTAATACTGGAAACATCTCCCATGCTGTGGCTGAGCCATTGTTTCTTGCGAATACAGCAAGTTTCGTGGAAGTTGTGTGAAGTTTGGAAAGTAGGAAACGAGGTACTGGCGGAAGCAAATTGCGAGGATCTATCGTGAGCCGTGCTCGGGTGGACCTCTTAATTGAGCATTTGCCCGCGAGAGGTACAGGGCATGAGTACGAGTCTATTAAATGTTAATTATAATTATATACAGATTCCTACTGGGAAATTTAGCACTTTATTGAGAAATTTGGATTTATTACTACATTACCTGTCAAAGAGCAGCCAGCTGTTAATAGCTTCTGGCGATTTCAATACAGATTTTCAAAAGGATACTGTTGAGAATGATGATGTAAAACCTTACTAGATTCTACAACTGAATCTCAGTAATCAACTTTCCCACATGTGTGGTTAAAGATATTAGGAAACTAATTCACTATCTTTTCATTGATGAGGCTGAAACCAAGAAAATAACTGTTTACTGAGTAGCAAACTCTCTTTCTAATCATGATGCAAGAAGAAATTAAAAAAGTTATTGCCTTACAGTACTGATGCTCCTGAGTGGAACCCAGTTAGAATAATTAATGATCCCAGAACAAGTGTTTTTCAGAACACTTCACAAACGGTCACCTGGAATGAAATTCATAACGGACCAATGATAAGGAACTTTAATATATTCCATGATAAATTCTTATCATTATTTGAAAATAGCTGTCTGCAGAAGCTTATGAGAAAGAACTTTACACAGCAATGTAAAAAGCAATGGATGACCAGAGAGATCAAAGCATCTTCTGAAAGGAAAAGGAACTGTATATTTGCCTCCCCCCCCCCCCCCCCCATGAACCATGGACCTTGCCGTTGGTGGGGAGGCTTGAGTGCCTCAGCGATACAGATGGCCGTACCGTAGGTGCAACCACAACGGAGGGGTATCTGTTGAGAGGCCAGACAAACATATGGTTCTTGAAGAGGGGCAGCAGCCTTTTCAGTAGTTGCAGGGGCAACAATCTGGATGATTGACTGATCTGGCCTTGCAACACTGACAAAACCGGCTTGCTGTGCTAGTACTGCGAACGGCTGAAAGCAAGGGGAAACTACAGCCGCAATTTTTCCCGAGGACATGCAGCTTTACTGTATGATTAAATGATGATGGCGTCCTCTTGGGTAAAATTTTCCGGAGGTAAAATAGTACCCCATTCGGACCTCCGGGCGGAGACTACTCAGGAGGACATCGTTATCAGGAGAAAGAAAACTGGCGTTCTACGGATCGGAACGTGGAAAGTCAGATCCCTTAATAGGGCAGGTAGGTTAGAAAATTTAAAAAGGGAAATGGATAGGTTAAAGTTAGATATAGTGGGAATTAGTGAAGTTCGGTGGCAGGAGGAAAAAGACTTTTGGTCAGGTGAATACAGGGTTATAAATACAAAATCAAATAGGGGTAATGCAGGAGTAGGTTTAATAATGAATAAACAATAGGAGTGCGGGTAAGCTACTACAAACAGCATAGTGAACGCATTATTGTGGCCAAGATAGACACAAAGCCCATGCCTACTACAGTAGTACTAGTTTATATGCCAACTAGCTCTGCAGATTATGAAGAAATTGATGAAATGTATGATGAGATAAAAGAAATTATTCAGGTAGTGAAGGGAGACGAAAATGTAATAGTCATGGGTGACTGGAATTCGTCAGTAGGAAAAGGGAGAGAAGGAAACATAGTTGGTGATTATGGATTGGGGCTAAGAAATGAAAGAGGAAGCCGTCTGGTAGAATTTGGCACAGAGCATAACTTAATCATAGCTAACACTTGGTTCAAGAATCATAAAAGAAGGTTGTATACATTGAAGAATCCGGGAGATACTAAAAGGTATCAAATAGATTGTATAATGGTAAGGCAGAGATTTAGGAATCAGGTTTTAAATTGTAGGACGTTTCCAGGGGCAGATGTGGACTCTGACCACAATCTATTGGTTATGACCTGTAGGTTAAACCTGAAGAAACTGCAAAAAGGTGGGAATTTAAGGACATGGGATCTGGATAAGCTGAAAGAATCAGGGGATGTACAGAGGTTCAAGGAGAGCATAAGGGAACAATTGACAGGAATGGGGTAAAGAAACACAGTAGAAGAAGAATGGGTAGCTCTGAAGGATGAACTCGTGAAGGCAGCAGAGGATAAAGTAGGTAAATAGACGAGGGCTGCTAGAAATCCTTGGGCAACAGAAGAAATATTGAATGTAATTGATTAAAGGAGAAAATATAGAAATGCAGTAAATGAAGCAGGCAAAAACGAATACAAACGTCTCAAAAATGAGATCGACAGGAAGTGAAAATGGCTAAGCAGGGATGGCTAGAGGACAAATGTAAGGATGTAGAAGCTTATCTCACTAGGGGTAAGATAGTTACTGCCTACAGGAAAATTAAAGAGACATTTGGACAGAAGAGAACCACGTGTATTAAACTGAAGAGCTCAGATGGCTACCCAGTTCTAAGCAAAGAAGGGAAGGCAGAAAGGTGAATGAAGTATATAGAAGGTTTATACAAGGGCGATGTACTTGAGGACAATATTATGGAAATTGAAGAGGATGTAGACGAAGACGAAATGGGAGATAAGATACTGGGTGAAGAGTTTACCAGAGCACTGAAAGACCTGAGTCGAAACAAGGCCCCCGGAGTAGACAACATTCCATTAGAACTACTGACGGCCTTGGGAGAGCCAGTCCTGACAAAACTCTACCAGCTGGTGAGCAAGATGTATGAGACAAGTGAAATACCCTCAAACTTTAAGAAGAATATAATAATTCCAATCCCAAAGGAAGCAGGTGCTGACAGATGTGAAAATTACCGAACTATCAGTTTAATAAGTCACAGCTGCAAAATACTAACGCGAATTCTTTACAGACGAATGGAAAAACTGGTAGATGCAGATCTCGGGGAGGATCAGTTTGGATTCCGTAGAAATGTTGGAACACGTGAGGCGATACTGACCTTACGACTTATCTTAGAAGGAAGATTATGAAAAGGCAAACCTACGTTTCTAGCATTTGTAGACTTAGAGAAAGCTTTTGACAATGTTGACTGGAATACTCTCTTTCAAATTCCCTAGGTGGCAGGGGTAAAATACAGGGAGCGAAAGGCTATATACAATTTGTACAGAGACCAGATGGTAGTCATAAGAGTCGAGGGGCATCAAAGGGAAGCAGTGGTTGGGAAAGGAGTGAGACAGGGTTGTAGCCTCTCCCTGATGTTATTCAATCTGTATATTGAGCAAGCAGTAAAGGAAACAAAAGAAAAATTTGGAGTAGGTATTAAAATTCATGGAGAAGAAGTAAAAACTTTGAGGTTCGCCGATGACATTGTAATTCTGTCAGAGACGGCAAAGGATTTGGAAGAGCAGTTGAACGGAATGGATACTGTCTTGAAAGGAGGATATAAGATGAACATCAACAAAAGCAAAACGAGCATAATGGAATGTAGTCAAATTAAATCGGGTGATGCTGAGGGAATTATATTAGGAAATGAGACACTTAAAGTAGTAAAGGAGATTTGCTATTTGGAGAGCAAAATAAATGATGATGGTCGAAGTAGAGAGGATATAAAATGTAGAATGGCAATGGCAAGGAAATCGTTTCTGAAGAAGAGAAATTTGTTAACATCGAGTATAGATTTCAGTGTCAGCAAGTCATTTCTGAAAGTATTTGTGTGGAGTGTAGCCATGTATGGAAGTGAAACATGGACGATAAATAGTTTGGACAAGAAGAGAATAGAAGCTTTCGAAATGTGGTGCTACAGAAGAATGCTGAAGATGTGGATAGATCACGTAACTAATAAGGAGGTATTGAATAGGATTGGGGAGAAGTTGTGGCACAACTTGACTAGAAGAAGGGATCGGTTGGTAGGACATGTTTTGAGGCATCAAGGGATCACAAATTTAGCATTTGAGGGCAGTGTGGAGGGTAAATATGGTGGAGGGAGACCAAGAGATGAATACACTAAGCAGATTCAGAAGGATGTAGGTTGCAGTAGGTACTGGGAGATGAAGAAGATTGCACAGGATAGAGTAGCATGGAGAGCTGCATCAAACCCGTCTCAGGACTGAAGACAACAACAACAACAACAATATTTGCTACAATAAGTAGAGGTTGCGCACTACAAAAACTACTCAAATTTAGTTAGAGACTTACGAAAAAATCAAAGGAGCCGGGCATTCTGTCTGAAGTCAGTATTTCCAACAGCAAGCGTAAGGCTATACGAAAAAATATAACGAAATGAGACAGATGGTGAAGAGAGTGAAGATATAGACAATGAGAGAAAAGAAAATATTGAAATAGTTAAGCGAGACGGAAGTTGTGGGATTGAAACTCGAGAGTGTAAATTGGAAGAGAAGGAAAGATAGTAGTTGAATCTGACATGAGCGAAAGGAATGAAGGAGGAAGTCGTCTGGTACAATTTCGCCCAGAGGATAATTTGATCGTCGCTAGAACTAAGTTTAAGAGTCACAAAGGAACGATGTATATGTGGAAGAAAGCTGAAGGCACAGGAAGGTTTCAGACTGGTTATATAATGATAAGCCAGATATTTCGGAAAAAAACTGAAACCTCCCCTTAGAAAAATTTATGGATTACTGTGCTGATAAACCCCCTACGTTAATTGATTTTCAAACAGCTGAGCAGAACTGAACGTACTCAGACATTTCGCTCTTCACTTATCCTGATCAACACTAAACTGACACACAATATTTTTAGCGCAACGCAGCCTGACTTTCAATAATCCCTACAAAAGAATGGCCCTGTCTAACAGTAACCTGTACCTTTCTTTAACCACTTACCTCACAAAAATCTTCGTTATTCGAACTACTCCAACACAGCAAGTGCCAATACTACCAGCTAAAAAAAAGATTCTAACTACCGATAGGCATACTTAGCAAATGAAAGATTTTGATAGAGAACAACAATATTCCAAAGTCATCATATATATGTCAGTTCATGATACAAATTTACTCTCACTGATGGACACACGTCCAGATCGTTCGCTCTCAAAATTCTGCCATATCCCCCCCCACATCCACCACTGCTGGCGGCTCACCTCCAACTGCGCAACGCAACGCGCTGTTCACATCCAACTTCCCAACACTACAATAGCTAATATTCCAACAATGCCACCCAGCACAGACTGCACACATCACAGCCAGTGATTTACATACAGGCCGCTACGTGACGTTACCAACATAAAAACCTAAACAGCCTACTTACAAAAGATTACAAAAAGACTTACAAGAGATATCTAGGGCCAAATGTGAATGCTGACCACAATTTAATGTTTATGAACTGTACATTAAAACTGAAGAAATTCCAAAAACGTACGAAATTAAGGAGATGGGAACCGGATAAGTAAAGAACCAGAAGTTGTCGACAGTTTCAGAGAGAGCATCAGACTACAATTCATTAGAACAGGGGAAAGGAAAGAATGTGTAGCTTTGAGAGATAAAATAGTGAAGGCAGCAGAGAATAAAAACACAGTGCCTAGTACACGCAAAGAGATACTGAATTTGTTTCATAAAAGGAGAAAACGTAAGAATGCAGCAAATGACACATGCAAAATGGAGTACAAATATCTAAAAAATGAGACTGACAGGAAGTGCGAAACGGCTAAGAAGGAATGGCTAGAGGACTAATGTAAGGATGTAGAAGCATAAATCATTAGAGTGAGAACAGATACCGCCTACGGGAAAATTAAAGAGGCCTTTGGAAAAAAAGAGAAGCTGTTGCATGAAGTCCAAGAGCTCAGATGGAAAATGGAACCTAAGCAAAGAAAGAGAAGCTGAAAGGAGGAAGGAGTACATAAAGCGTCTGTAAAAGGTAGATGAACTTGAAGGCAGTATTGTATAAATGGAATACGACATAGACGAAAATGTGAAGAATTTGACAGAGCACTGAAAGTGAAAGACCTACATCGAAACCAGCCCCTCGATTAGACGACATTCCATCAGAACTCCTGACAGCCGTGGTAGAGCCACCGATGAAAAAACTGTTCCATCTTTTGTGAAAGATGTATGAGAGAGGCGAAATACAGTCAGCTTTGATGAACAAAGTTTAATCCCAGCTCCGAAGAAATCTGGTGCCGTCAGGAGTGAATACTAGCGAGCTACGATTTTAATAAGTCATGGCTGAAAAATAAACAAATGGTTCAAATGGCTCTATGCACCATGGTACTTAACATCTGAGATCATCAGTCCCTTAGACTTAGAACCACTTAAACCTAACTAACCTAAGGACAACACACACATGTCAGTACCCGCGGCAGGAATCGAACCTGTGACCATAGCAGCCGTGTGGTTCCGGACTGAAGCCCCTAGAACCGCTCGATCACAGCGGCAGGCAATTGAAAAATACCACAAGAGTTCTTTACATAAGAGTAGAAAAACTAGTAGAAACAGGCCTTTGGAAAGATCAGTATGGATTCCGAAGAAATGCAGGAGACGAGAGGCAATACAGTCCCTACAACATATATCAGAAGATAGCTTAAGGAAAGACAAACCTACTTGTATAGTGTTTGTTAACTTAGAAAAAGCTTTTGAGTACCAGGTCACCAGCATTGTGAGGCCTAGTGCACGGTTGGCTCAGTTACTGACAACATAGGGGAATTATGTAGAAATGTTACAAAGGAGGATCAGGTAGTGAAAGTGGGTGGAGCAGGGAACAGTCTTGATAAGGACGGGGAATATGATGTAGGCAGTGACTTGGTAGCTACTCAAACTGGTGGCACTAATGTGCATTTCGTGCAACTGTTCCAGCGACATGATCGGCCTCATCTTAATGCGGCTGTTAAGTGCGTTAAAATGAGAATGGATGTGTTGAGAATGGATGTGATGTGGGGCTGAGTGGGAGGGTGCCCAATGGATCAGTGTTGGGGCCACTCCTGTTCCATATTTATATAAATGATATACCATCTAGTGTTACGAGTAATTATAAATTATTTCTGTTTGCTGATGACTTTGGTAGTAAAGGATGTTGAGCGGAACATAGGCTCGGTTTCAAAAACTGCAGTTCATGACCTAAGCTGATCGCTTGAAGAAAATGAACTAAAGCTAAATCACAGTAAGACTCAGTTATTACAGTTTCTAGTACACAATTCAACAAAACCTGAAGTTTTAATTTCACAGAATGAGCATATTGGTTTGTGAAACTGAAAAGTTCAAATTTCTATATGTCCAGATAGATAGTAAACTGTCGTGGAAAGCCCACGTTCAGGATCCTGTTCAAAGACTAAGTGCTGCTGCCATATTTACTACACGAACGGTATCGGAATTGAGTGATAGGCACGAAAATTAGTCTACTTTGCTTATTTTCATTCACGTAAGTCGTATGGTATGTCGTATTGTATAACTCTAAACCATATTTTTGGCTGAAAACGGGCTGTTAGGGCTATAAGTGGTATAAGTTCACGAAACTCAGTATATGTATTTCTTACTGTCATTTCTTGTTAACAATATTAGCTTATTCTCAAGAATAAACAGCGTTCACTGCGTTAATACTCGGCAGAAATCAAACTTGCATTTGGATTGGACTCCTGAACTCTTGTGCAGAAAGGTGTGCAGTATACTGCTGCATCAGTTTTTAATAAGCTACCACTCGAATTCAAAAATCTTCGTAGTAATCCACGCGCTTTAAAATTGAAACTGAAGAGTTTCCTCATGGGTAACACCTTCTATTCTGTCGAGGAGTTCCTTGAAAAATTAAGCTGATTATTGTTGTATTGTTGATTGCATTTACTTAAACCTACGGACTGACTTTTTTCGGGTTCATATACATTTTATTTTTATCCGTTATTACTTTTATGTTGTAATTTCATGTAATGATACGTTCCGTGATCTTGGAGATTTGTTCCTCAATTTGGTCCTACGGAACTTGACTTCTAAATAAAAAAATAATATACCTGTGATACATTGTATATGTTGGCAACAGTGCAGGTTTCTAGTGTCTGTAAATGATTATCTTCACTAGCATTTACTTTTGTTTCTCTGACGCTCTTTGTCCACGTATTACGAAATGTTTTTGGCCCAAGTGCTACATATATTTGTGGAAGTACATATCCTTTAGTGTGCAATAAACACGAACTACGCCACGCCTCAAGAAATACAATACAAGAAAATTCCGTGGTAACGAGCTGACAAACAAAGCAAGCCACACTGTTGAAAGTAACTTATGCATCCTCAGGATAGA
This sequence comes from Schistocerca gregaria, assembly GCF_023897955.1. Lineage (NCBI taxonomy): Eukaryota > Metazoa > Arthropoda > Insecta > Orthoptera > Acrididae > Schistocerca > Schistocerca gregaria. The sequence continues at coordinate 35,309,530 of NC_064926.1, forward strand.
AACTCCAACATGGCATGTCTCCTGGTAATTCAAATTTTTCTGTTAACAATGAAGCTGTTTTCAGTGGATTTCTTGTTGTTGATGTGAGCATCTTATCTTCTTTGATAAAGGAAGTGGCGAAATGTAAACAATGTGATGATGTAGGCTGTCTGCAAATAACTGAACAATAAAGTAGCAGGAAGGGTTTAGCGTCAAAATTAGTTGTTCTGTGTAGATCCTGCCATAAATCAACCTCAAAAATGACATCGAACATTGTGCATAATTCATACGATGTGAATCGGAAGTTAGTGTATGCAATGCGTGCAATAGGAAAAGGAAAAAAGGCTGCTCAAAAGTTTTGTGATTAGATGGGGCTTCCTCCTCCTCCAAGTAGATACAGCAAGTACATAAAAATACTTTTAGGTGAATTGACGGTTGTGTCCAAAGCATCTGTGAAACGTGCTTGTAGAGGAATCTGTAAATATTAGTAGAACCAGTGACATTTCTGTAGCACTTGATGGGACATGGCAACGTCGAGGACATCGTTTGTCCTCATGGTACCTGAACTAGAGGAAGCATTTTGGAAAAAAATTGCGTCAGTTCCTTTGTAATTTTTTTAATAACCCTAAGCAGGTTCAAAAACATTCAAAATGATTCTGATTTGTTTAGAGTGTTGTAAGTGCTGCTTCTCTGGAGAATGGAAAAGTTGTTGATGTTAAGTGCTTACCTAAGCTCTGCCATACCTGCCATGGTAAACACTGATGGACATACTAAAATTCAGACTTCTAAGAATTATGATGGTTACAGTGGAGGTATAGAATGTGATGGAGCTCTCAAAATTTTTCAGAGGTAGGTGTCCGTTTGCAACTTAGATATACGAAGTACCTATGCGATGGGGACTCTAAAATTTTCAGTAAAATTAGTGAGTATAATGTTTATAGAAATACCTTGGTAAGAAAACTGGAGTGTTGTGGACATGCGAAAAAGAGGAAGTTACGAAGATAGATGAAAGGAGAGTTGCTACTGATGGAAAATATCTGTCTGCCTGAGGCAGGTTCACAGAAACTGAAATAGACCATCTTCAGAGTTATTGTGGACTGGCCTTTAGACGAACTGAACTTCCGAATGGATGTTACAGCAATGAGAAAAGCTGTATGGGCCACCTACTTTCATAAGTTGTCCACAGATGACCACCCTGTTCACGAACTTTGCCCTAAAGGAGCTGATTCTTGATGTGGTAACCAAAAAGCAAACGAAAGTGATCAAATATAGCATAATAAGCATTATCTTCCTGAGCCTATTATGAATGAAATAAAACTAATTTTTAGAGACCTGAGAGACCCCGTTTTGTTTAGGAAATGTCTTCATAGGGTCACTCAGAATGCAAATGAAAGTTTCAACCATTGTATGTGGGAAAGATTACCCACGAATGTTTTTGTAGGACTAAAAACGAATACCAAGAGGAAACTTGAAGATGAATAAATGCATTAGGATGAAGACTATGCTTCAGGAATGTTCTGAGGCTCATATCTTCATCCGCAATTTCCCACATCTTGTACTTTTAAGAATTCAGTTACAAGTATTCCCTAAATTTTATGAAGGATTGCTCTTTTTTTCTGTAACTTCCAATAGTCCATACTTACGTAGTAGACTTAAGTTTTATTACATAATCAACTAAATTATAGAAAAAATAACGTTTCTATTAGGAAAAAATTATAAAAATTAAAATGTAAGATGTGATGGTTTTTTATCCTTGTAACATACATAATAGTTGGATGAAATAGGCCTAGTACCTCAGCAATCAGGTCTTGCATATCTGGTAAAAATTTGGTCTCCTTCAAATGTATAATTTAGGATTAAATGGTACCTCAACTAGAGGAGGCATTTTAGAAAAAAATTGCGTCAGTTCCTTTCTAATTTTTTAATAACCCTAAGCAGGTTCAAACACATTCAAAATGATTCTAATCTGCTTAGAAATTGTGCTGCATTACCTGATATCAACAAAAAATCTGTAAAACCAATACATTATAAACAGTGCCTGAAAGAAATAGGTGTTGATTTTTACATACTATTGAGCCGACAAAACACCCTAGTTGTTTGCAGATGATGCTATTATTTACCCTTTAATGAAATCGTCGGAGGATCAAAACAATGTACAAAACGATTTAGATAAGGGATCTCTATGGTGCAAAAAGAGGCAATTGAGAATAAATAATGAAAAGTATGAAGTTATTCACACGAGTATCGAAAGGAACCCGTTAAAGTTTGGTTACACGATGAATCACACAAATCTAAAGCTCTAAATACGGCCAAATACTTAAGGATTGCATTTACGTACAGCTTAAGGGAGGTAGGGCGTCAAACGGGCCGACTTGGAGCAGGAGAGGCAACTAAGGACATTTTAATTTCCAGTGTCTATAATTTTACTAATAAATTCTTAAAACTTTGTCAGCATCACCAGGAAGGATTCAGGATTCACACCCATTGCAGTTGAAGTTCGATAACATAGCAAAATAATTTTTTTTGCATGCGAAATTTCATCATTATTTCACTTACTAATGGCTGCATTTGTTACTATAGGTACACTTTTCCTGGTAAGTTGGAGAGATTCTTCGATGAATTTTGCACAGCATATATACCATACTCACAGGTGTATGAAACTCTAGAATTAATTTAATTTATGAAAAAACGAATGGACTGTTATATTTTAAACTTCATGTTTAAAAAAAACACAAATTTTATAGTTAATGACCTGAATTTTTACAAAAGTTGTTAATAGATTTTGATAATTCTAGAGTTTCATACTCCTTTTAAGTATGGTTTGTATGCTGTGCAAAATTCATCGAAGAATCTCTCTTACGTATGAAGAAAAGTGTACCTATACCAACAAACGCTACCATTATTACATGAAAAACATTATGAAACTTCACACGTAAAAAAAATTACTTTGTTATGTTTTATAACTTACTGGTCATGCTGACAAAGTTTTATGAATTTGTTTGTAAAAGTATAGACACTGGAAACTGAAATGTCCTGTGGTGCATCCGCTGCTCCTAGTCGGCCCGTTTGACGTACTACCCCCTTGATTTTGAACCCCCACAAAGATAATGTTGTGGGCAAAGCAAACCAAAGACTACGATTCATTGGCAGAAATAGAAAACTGAACAGCTCTACCTAAGAACTTTCCTGCACTACGTGTGTAAGTCCTATTCTGCGCTATCGCTGTGTAGTGCGGCATCCGCATCAGTTAGGATCGCCGGAAGACATCGAAAAAGTGTAAAGAAGGGCCACTCGTTTTCTACTATCACGAGAGAGAGGAGAGAGCGCCACAGACATGGTACGTGAATTGAGATGGCAATCATTAAAACAAAGTATTATTTCGTTGCGGCAGGGTTGTCAAATGAAAATTCGTCCACCAAATTTCTCCCCAGGGTGTCAAAATATGTTGTTAGTATCCACCTAGATAGTGACAAGCGATCATCATAATAAAATAATAGATATAAGAGCTCACACAGAAAGATTTAAACGTTCGTTTTTCCAGAGATTTTGGAGAGTAGAACGGTAGACAAATAGCTTCAAGCTGGTTTGATGAGCCCCCTACTAGGCAATTATATATAAACTGCGGAGTGATCATGTAGATGTATATGTAAAGGTGATGGATTCTCAAATGGTGTCGACTTCAGCAACAATAAAATACTCAGTAAATTAAAGTTCGGATTTCAGAAGCTTTGCTCTACTGAGAATGGCATTTACCGTTTTACTCCCCAAATTTTGCAAGCATTAAATAGCAAAGTAGCACCGCTTGCTATTTTCTACAGCCTTTCTAGGGCTTTTGTCTGTGCAAGTCACTATGTTCTTCTAGACAAACTAAGATTTCATCTGGCTGGAGATGTAATCAACCAATGAATAAAGTTATATCTGAACAAACGTATGCTGAAAGCTGTACATAGCAATTTGTCCAAAGTAATTTCAGAAGAGTATTCTTCTGACTGGGGTGCCATCACGAATGGGGTTCCCCAAGTTTCATTCTGAGGTCCACTGTTGTATGTCGTATCTGTAATTGATCTTCTGTCAAATACACGACAAACTGATTTTTTTCTGCTGAGGACACTAGTACTGCACTCAATCCAAACATAAATGCGCTGGACGCTATTTTCCAGGAACTACAGCGTTTATCGCACGGGTATTTCTAGATTTTTCTGGATGTTTAGCATTTCCCCATCCGGTCGTATGTGACGCCTTTTTAAAGATATTGTCTACTAAAGTCATTTCGCATGACTGTAAATCTTTTTCAGTATTCACAACCGGCTTTTAGTAAAGACTGATAAGACCTGTTACTTATGAAATTTACGATTATCCCAAGCCACCCCGTCAGCTGGAAACTAGGCAGATGCCTAAACAGTCAATTATGGAGAACAGACCGCCAGAGCTGGTCAGGTAACAATTTGAAATGCAAAGAAAGTGATTTCCAAACGAACGAGGCAGCTACCCATGCCACAGTCTTGGAAATGGAAATAACAGGACGAAGAAAAAGGAACGTCTGAGTTTAACACCACATGGAGGCCCGCATCATCATATACAGATCACCGGCTCCACCAGAGAACGACGACGCCAGGAATTGATTGGTCTTCTTGCTACTGAAAGACCTTGTCCTGTCGTACATTTTACTTGATTTCGGAATGCCGTGGAAAAATGAAATCAGGAGACACGAATACGGACTCGAATCCCGCTATTGCCATTTGCCTTGATGACGGAAGTACTATCGGCGAAGATAAAGTCTGGATGTTATCTGTCGATGTGATAATGAGAACGCGGCAAAAACTGTGTAGAGTGTCTGCTGACTGATGAAGTTAATGCATCACTGCCGTGAGATACATGTCTTCCGTTATCTTTATGTTCTGTCTCGAAATCGTATGCAAATGGCACTTTTGTGGACTTCTCCTGCCTTCGTTACTCTGTATCTCTGGCAAGCTGTATCCCCACATATCACACCCAGTGTCTACTGTGATTGAAAGGAGAAACAAATAAATGGATCAGGGGAAAGACAGAAGACTGTAATGGAGACTAAACTGATTTATGAGGTGCACGTAGCCAGCAGAATGGAAGTAAGAAGCCAGGAAACTGTTTTGTTTTATTCTTAGAAACTGGAGTAGATCGTGGGAGTCGGCGGATGCTAGAAAATACAGAGCGTGTACATCGAGATGATTATTTTTTTGATTATGATGATGATCCTTTGCGTACAGGTATTTAAAACTTTGTTCCTTTTGACTAGTAACCTGTAAAATGTTTCAGGATGAGTACCCTGCACTATTCCTACAATGTGCTTTCCTGCTGTGAAAAATTTCTCTTTTGACAACGATTTACTCAAAAATACTATTCCATAAATGTGCTGTTCGTCATGAGGATCGTGAAGGGGGGTGTATTTGTGTTTTAAACTGCATTATTTACAGTCTTTGTACATTGTGCGCATTAATTATCGCATGCTTTACCTCAGTCGGTAGAAACGGAAGCCTTATAGGCTTACTTCTATCTCCGTCTGTCTGTCCGTTTATAAAGACTTCTTTTGCTCGGGAACGGGTAGGTGAACACAATTTGAAATTCATGTAAAATACTAAGGTATACGGGTCGTTAGCGATGTAAATAGTCTATGTAAATGCAGTCCAAATATATGCCGTTTATGTCACATATTTTAATACTCACAAACTCTCATCAAAAACTTTAGACGAAGTATCTATATATCGTATATACTTAACTTTGTACGGAGCCCTAGTATATCTTATCCGGGTTTTTGTATTAATTCTTATCCATTGTATAAATTATCAAAATCTCATCGCATTCTACAACTAGTTAGAAAAGCGAACAACAGTTGTAAGTTGAAAAAATCACGGCAGTGGAGTACAGACTCAGATGCCAGAGCTGACTCACCGCGTACATGTGCCGAAGTAGTTTTTGTATAATCCTTAATAGTATTCCGGTTACTTAGGTAACGCTAGTAACGTCCGTGCTGCCGCTCGTCAGTCTCTACTTTACAAACATTAAAGAAGCATAAAAAACGATTATAATGGGATCAAAAAGTGATGAATTATGTCATGATGATGCTAATACACGGTAAATATTTGCAAGCTTCGCTAGATACACCAGTCTGAGTGGTTACACAACCAAGAGTATCGCGAACAGTGTCACGAATAATAATGATAAAGATTTACAGAATATATGAAAAAAATTAAAATACAATGGGAATAACATCACATTAGTATAATGTAATCTCCAAGTGTAGTTTACACGACTTATTTTTTAAACTTTTTATTACAAGCAACTTCTACTGTAACGGCGCAATGGCTGAAAAAGGTTCTCCTTCTGTGTTTTCTAACACCATAGCTGTCTATATGATCATTTAGCGGCAGCTGATCCAATCAACAAATACAATATATTGAAAAATAATGCACTTTACTTTCATAATTGTTTCAGGTAATTTGAAGAAATAATCTACAAAGACGATTAGTTTTCATTACTGCAACTAGTTAACTTGTTTTAAGGACAAACTGTATATGACCAATAATCAAAACGTCTTCAGTCTCAGGTTGGAACCAGCCATTGCTTAAATATTGAATCAAAATCATCAGCAATGGCTTCTGGTATACGAAGTCACCATCGGTGGGCGAACAGCCTTGTCAAAGACAGCAGAGATGCGGACAGAGGTTGACGGCACTCTCTCCCTTCGAATAGGAAACTGCCCCTGAAATGGTCAACGGCATGAGAACACAAAAGGCAACAGAAACCACTACATTAAAGATATATGGACCGTTAACGAAAAGTGTTAATCTCTCCATTGGGGAAAGATTCCGGATTAGTGCCCCACTCGGATCTACATGAGTGGACTGCAAACGGGGAGGTGACCACGAGAAAAAGATGGAATTATCAATGATGGGATAACATTCTACCAGTCTGAACGTGGAATGACTGTAGTTTGAACGTAGTAGGAAAGCTAGAAAACATGAAAAGAGAAATGCCAATGCTCAGTCTAGATGTGGCGGGGATTGGTAAAGTGAAATGGAAGGAAGATAATGATTTTTGGTTAGACAAATATAAGGGTAATATCAAAAACAGGAGAAAATGGTATATCGGGAATTAATTCATTATGTACAATAAGATAGTGCAACTAGTGCGCTATTGTAGATAATTCAATGATAGGGTTGATCTCATCAGAAACGATAGCAAACCATCGACGACCATAACAGTTCACGTGTACCTGCCGTCGTCGCAAACAGGAGGTGAAGAGATGAAGTATTTGAGGATATTCCTTTCAATAGCTCCGTTAAATCTCCTTCAGTTTCACTGAGAATAGGAATGTCATTACCGAATCATATCCATGATATCCTTTCTCCCAGACTTTTAATTCCACTGGTGAAGATTTCTGTTATGTCAGTCATTGGTTCGTCGATGTATAGACTGAACAATAGATGCGAAACACGGCATCAAATGGTTCAATTGGCTCTGACCACTATGGGACTTAGCATCTGAGGCCACCACTCCCCTATAACTTAGAACAGCTTAAACCTAACTAACCTACGGGCATCACACACATCTATGCCGCAAGAAGGATTCGAACCTGCGACCGTAGCGGTTGCGCGGTTCCAGACTGAAACGCCTAGAACCGCTCGGTCACACTGTCCGGCAACACGGCATCACTGTCTTACACTCACTGAGGATAGCAATATATTAACCGAGTCATATCGTTGATAACCCTTCCGAATGAATTTTTATCCCATTCTGAGACTTTTTTTTATCCCCATCATTGCTTCTTCGATGTATAGAATGAACAATAGAAACGAAATACGGATCCTGTAATGACACATTCCAACGCAGAGATATAAAATACCTTAAAGGCTGCGCCAAAGATTAAATTGAGAGGCATGTAGATTACAATCTTAGTAATGTTCACATTGGATTCTCTTTTGTTTCATACTCCAAGAAGGAGCTAAGGGACACTTTCGATTGTTGCCTTGTGGAGAATGTGCTTAATTTTTGGAGTGTGCGGAAAGGCAGACATATAGTTAGTAATTACGGTTTGTGCGACGAGCATAGCAAGTCCCATTGTGTTCTGAATAAAAAATAGTGAGAAGTTTCTAAGTTTTACGAGAATTATTTAAAATGACGTAGCATTGTATTCCTTGGTTTCCACCGTCTTCGTGAAATGAACCGATGTCGACTCAGAAAGATACACACGGTCAACAAAGAGAAGAACACCGATGGCGACTAATGAATTAATACTGTGGCAGAAGGACTAATTCTACGCCTAAGGTGAGAACTCTGATTAAATCGACAATGACGTAGAATTCAAAATGTAATTAATCGGAATGGTAAATTATATTACAGGCATGTTTCACGCAGCAGTGAATTAGTCCGGGCATTCAAGGCGGTCAAACAGTACGAAAAAAAGCTTAAGTTACAGTTCCAAGTCCATAATTTTTCCTCTTTTCAAAAAATCAATAAATTTAATTTTTTTATTTATTTCGCCACACTGTTCACAGGGACAGAGCTGGTGGAACAAAAAGTAAGTACTTTTGTTGCACTACTAGTGTACTTGTACTAATTACTGTTTCTATGTTACATGACGCACATGGAAAATGACGAATAAGGTGAAACAATATTAACTGTATAAACGGATGGCACAATAACCAGTTGGAACAAGGACAAGGATTTACATAACTAACGTAATCGTGAGTGACGCAGCTCAGCCGGAATTAAGGTAGGAAAGCGCAAACGCATGCAGTGGCTGCACCTTGGCTTAGCTCCACTTAAAGCACAACCTTTTCCTTTCCATATTAAAATCCTGGTAGTGTTTGTGGAAACACACAATTACACTTTGATAATTACTATTTTATGGTCAACAATCGCAGAATTAGAAGACGTAGTGCGCCATCTTGTAAATTTCCGAATAACAATCGCGAGATATTTTTATTAATTCAATTGCGAGAGAATTTAAAGATTTAGATTAACAGTAAAGTACAGATAAAAATAATATCTTCACAATGGAATCGGAGAATTTTAATTTGACAAATGTTCATGGACACGTCACCGATTCTGACAATAGTGACGTAAATGATGACGCAATTAGTTTTTCAGCACAACGTAATATAGAAGTAAATGCAATTCAATGGCACAGGGATTAACAATAACGAACCACTTGCAAATGAAACCTTGTACACAGTCGATTAAGCATCGATTACCAGTACACATGAAAATATTTCGCGTGAAATCAGTGAACATAGCCCGGTTTCGATTCAATCAGACCATGGTAGAGAAACAATGGCTACAAATAATGGCATAAATACAAACACACAAGCGTCGTCAGTTACGCTTGAGGCATTATATAGTTTGATGTCAAAAGTGAGCGATCAGTTATCTGATTTAAAGATCAGTCACAACACAACGAACACAAAATTGTAAAACAAGGAAATTGGGTTCCAACAGCAGTTTTTAAGTGTAAACACGCAATTTGAAAAAATGCACAAATATTTCGATCAATGCTTAAATGAACTCACCAATGAAATCGATCAAAAGATCGAAGACAAAGTCATCAAAACAGTCAATAGTGTATACAACGTATTGGCAAATGATTTAGAAAAGAAATTGTCAGATCTTACAAACAAACAGGAACTGTAAGAAATCGTAGAAACACCCAATCAAACACAAACGGTACAAAAAGAAATACATTAAACCGTATAGGCTATTCAATTAAATTTAACCAGAGTGCAGTCCGCATGTGAAGAAATACCTGACCAAGTTAAGAAAGTTAACGAAGAAGTCGGTCTTCTGAAACAGGAGGCTGGACGTATCAAGGCGGACATTATCAAAATAAATGAAACTATAGAAACCGTTAATGTAAATGAATCAATAACTGACCGGGAAACAAAACTTTTTGAAAAATTAGGTAATGAAATCAAAGTAGCCGAGGACAGAATAGTAAGGGAATTGCGGATAGACTGAATGTTTCAAATGATTTGCCTACGTCAAGCAAACAGGCAGCCTGATACTTATTCGCGCATGCCATATGACGATGTCAATAACGCGCCAAGTCCGGCGTATGTGCACCCACCGGCGCAGGCAAACAATGGTTATTCGCCAAACGCGGTGCTGCAACAGGCAGTAGGCGTGTCGCCTTGCATCTCAGCGACTCTAGTCGATGAGAGCCTGTTGAAACATAGACAGTTTCCAGTTTTCGCCACAGATTCCAGAAAAACTCATCCAGTCGTATTCGTAAGAGCATTTGCATCTACATCTACATGTCTTACCAAGAAACTGGACTGAGGCACAGAAGATTAGATGTGTAGTAGGCTTCACACACGAGGACGCACTTTTGTGGGCCACAGACATGGCTGAACAGTGCATCACCTATGAACAATTAGAACAAGCTTTCTTGGAGAAATATTGGTCTACTGGGGCCCACGAGAGACTGCGACGTGAGGTATTCAACCCTCAACCGTTCAACCTAAGAAACGGCGGGTTGAGAAAGTATTTCGAAAAGTATTTTAACAAGACGCGCTATTGGAACAATCCAATACCGCACGTAGATGTTCTCAAAATTCTGAAAAACAGACTACCCGCGAACTTAGGCGAAAAATTGGTAACCATACCGGAGAACGACCTTGAATACTTTCTTTCTGTGCTTGACTCAATTGATCTAATGTATGGAGAAGGTCTTCAGTACTGAGACTGGTTTGATGCAGCTCTCCATGCAACTCTATCCTGTGGAAGCTTCTTCATCTCCCTGTACCTACTACAACCTACATCCTTCTGAATCTGCGTAGTTTATTCATCTCATGGTCTCCCTCTATGATTTTTACCCTCCACACTGCCCTCCAGTACTAAATCGGTGATCCCTTGATGCCTCAGAACATGTCCTACCAACCGATCCCTTCTTCTGGTCAAGTTGTGCCACAAACTTCTCTTCTCCCCAATCCTATTCAATACTTCCTCATTACTTATGTGATCTACCCATCTAATCTTCAGCATTCTTCTGTAGCATCACATTTCGAAAGCTTCTATTCTTGTCCAAACTATTTATCGTCCATGTTTCACTTCCATACATGGCCACACTCCAATACAAATACTTTCAGAAAAGACTTCCTGACACTTAAATCTATACTCGATGTTAACAATTTTTCTTCTTCAAAAACGCTTTCCTTGAAATTGCGAGTCTACATTTTATATCCTCTCTACTTCGACCATCATCAGTTATTTTGCTCCCGAAATAGCTAAACTCCTTTGTTACTTTACGTGTCTCATTTCCTAATCCAATTCCGTCAGCATCAACCGACCGAATTCGACTACATTACATTATCCTCTTTTTGCTTTTGTTGATGTTCATCTTATATCCTCCTTTCAAGATCCTGTTCATTCGATTCAACTGCTCTTCCAAGTCCTTTGCTGTCTCTGACAGAATTCCAATGTCATCGTCGAACCTCAAAGTTTTTATTTCTTCTCCATGGATTTTAATACCTACTCCGAATTTTTCTTTTGTTTATTTTACTGCTTGCTGAAAGAAACAAAAGAAAAATTCGGAGTAGGTATTAAAATCCATGGAGAAGAACTAAAAACTTGGAGGTTCGCCGATTTATGAATAGCGAGACATTTTTAGAAAACAGCCGACAATAATCAAAAATTAAGAATACAAAATGGAAGTCAATCCACATAAAACATACTGCCATAAATCATATGCGATACCATGGGCAAATAAGGATGCGGTTCGCAAAGAAATAGATAGAATTGTTCTGTGGAAGGTGATAGAACCTTCGCATACACCGTACTGCAGTCCCATCTTAGCTGTCAGCAAACCTGACAGGTCAGTCAGATTAGTACCAATACGCACTAGGCCGGAGAACTTAGATGAGCAATTGCTTAAATTTCGTGGAGTGAAGTATTTAACATCCGTTGACATGAATGCTTCGTATTGGCAAATCTCTCTACATAGTGATAGCAGAAAATATATTGCGTTCATTCATGCTGGCAGAAGCTATCAGTTCCAAGTACTGCCATTTGGACTCAACGTGAGTGCTGGGGTGTTTATAGAGGCTTTAGGCAGAGTATTGGGTCCAGAACTGATTAGCAAAGTGTCGTTGTATGTAGACGATCTCTTGATAGCCACGGAGACCTGGCAAGAGCATGTAGAATTGGTACACAAAGTGTTCCAAAAGTTCCGAGAATACGACGTCACAGCAAATTTTAAGAATTCCGAATTCGGAAGGGATCGAATAAAATTTTTAGGCCACATTATTTCACCAGGCGCAATTTTACCAGATCCAAAAAAGCTTGATGCCATAAAATATTTCCCCTCACCACAAACACGTAAACAATTGAAAGCTTTTCTAGGGGTCACGTCATTTTTTCGAAAATTCGTGTCGAAACAGTTACTGAATAGTGATTCCCTACTCAACCTTTTAAGGAAAAACCACGCATGGTTGTGTACAGAAAAATGTGAGGAAGATTTCGTAAAAATCAAACAGGCAGTCATAAACGCGCCCACTTTGAAGCATCCCAACATGACCTACAACTCTTGTTTGAGCACAGACGCCTCATGTCAGGGAGTAGGCTCTTGTCTGTTCCAATTAGTAAATGATAATGGAGAACAGAAAGTAAACATAATTAGTTTTGCCAGTAGAACGTTAACGGAATGTGAAAGAACCTATTCGGCAACTGAAATTGAAACGTTAGCTGTAGTGTTGGCTTTCCCTAAGTTCAAATACTACCTCTGGGGAAGGCATACACGAGTGTTTTGTGACCATCAAGCATTATCGTTTTTACTCACATGTAAATTGCACAAAAGGATTACCCGTTGGTGTTTATTCCTCCAGGAAATTGATTTCGACATAGTTTATATCAAGGGTGAACAGAATGTAATTGCCGACTTATTATGTCGCTTGCCACAAGGCTTGAGCGAGTTCAATGAATTGATCGAACAGACTTCCGATTTTAGAGTTTTTATTATGCATGATGGCACATTTCAACCATAGTACAGAAAGATGTGTAAAGACATGAGCAAACTACAAAAGGAAGACAATAGATGGAGACAAGTTATACAAAAACTGCAGGTAGATGTCAACAGTACACTGAAACAATATCACACACTGTCAAACGATGTTCTTTTCCACAGGCACAATCCACAATCCAACACGTGTTGTGTATGCGTCCAGGAAGAATACATAGACAATTTGATAAGGCATACACATAGAGTATGGGGACACTACGGGGTATCAAAATGCACAGCGAAAATATCAGAAGCAGGGTTGCACAAATAATAAAAAAGTATACAATATGTCAGAAGGTTAAACATCTTAACAGACCCTGTTTGGACGTATTACACCCTATCATTCCAACTAGACCAAGAGAACTAGTTTCCGTGGACGCAGCAGGACCATATCCACGAGCTAGGGGAGGAGTTAGATATGTGATCGCATTTTATGATGTCTTCACAATGTATTTAAAAATGTATGCTGTAAAAGCAGTACTGTCGGGATCAATAATCAAACGCATGGTAGAAGACTGCATGCCACTAGTGGGAAAACCGAAAATTATACTAAGTGATAATGCAACAAACTTCACTAGTAACCAACTGGAGGCATATATCAGCTTAAAATCGCATAGTTATCCACAGCTAATGAAACGTGTTACTGTGAGTTTTAACACTATAAAATAAACCGTACGGTACTTTTGTAGTTTAACTCAATTATTTAAGAGAGAGGAACAAAGACAATTTAGCGCGAAAGTCAGAGTTTGTTCGCTTGGGACGAGCAACAAACCACGTGTCAAAGTTGCAATACAACGCTCAGCTGGCGAGCACGCGATAGCGTCATGACAAGACGAGGGCATTGGCCGCGCTGTAGGCAGCGAGCCGGGAAGTAATCTTCCCCCTTCTCTGTCCGATCAGCTGAGTGCATACAAAGCTCGAAGGCGCATGCGCGGTCGTGTCCAGACGATACGTGACTCATATTACACGATGGCGGCTATCACGAATAATGTTCACCAACAATGCAGAGTTTTCCCCGCGCCCAGTCCAGTCATGGTACATGAGCGCGGATGCGCGGAACGTTTAAAAGTTTTGAGACCACGCTTACTATGAGACACAGTGACGAAAGTCATTCAAAAACAAGAAAGAAAAGGGTACACAAGTCTTGTAAATAGTAGCTTAGAAAATTTAATTATAAGCTGGTACTACGTAATAAAAGTGAACATACAAGTACATACTGGTCTGGACGGTATTGTAATATTATATTATATTGAGTAAAATCTTAACTTGTACGGAAGGAGAAAGAAAACAGCACAATAGAAAAAAATAATGCAGATATATAACCGGAAGAAAGGCTATGTACACGAGAACAACACACAATTACATATAGGTAAAAGCTAGCAGCAAACAGGAAAGCAAACATTCACATTATACAGTAGCTAGAGTTTTCAGAATGAACAATAAGGTAAACATGTGAATTTTTGTGACTATGGAAAAGAATGACACAAGCTTTAAAATAGGAAAATAATAAACAGATGTATGCAGCGTGAGTAATGAACTGAATTGCTCTCAAAACAAATACCTAGGATTTATATAGAGAGAAACACATTACGTTGGGAAACACCTAAAGCACTCAGCAAACAACTTTGTAGAATGTCTGAGCTATACACGAGGGTACGGACCGTAAGGCAGTTATGTATGTAAGAAGAAATATTTAGTTGTAAATATTATTAGTATGAGGGGGCGATGCTCAGCACACCCTGAATTATTTTGGAATATTGAAGGAATAGTGCATGGTACCGAAAAAGGGCCCCACCAGCAAAGTGTATATTACAGTGGTAGATACTTTTTGTGTGTATAAACGTATGTATGTATGTGGGCAGAGAGCTCCTGAACTGGGCTATAAGTAGGCGAAAGGATGTAGTGGCGTAGCGAAACGGTGGTAGGCGAAGTTATGCTAGTGTCGATTCTTCCTCTACGTGGTTTGATTTGGCTCGTAGCTCTTCAAACTATGCCACCGATTGTGCTCTTACATTTCTTTACCCTTGCTATCTTCGGGATTGTGCGGACGGCCATTTTCCTTAAGTCCGATCGTACGTCACCAGTCTCACACATGTTACACGCCAACTTGAATGCTGTTAGTTTCCTACTCCTCCCCAATGCTTTTAGAATTTCCGAAGGAATGTTGTCTGTCCCTTCCACCTTGTTCGATATTAAATCTCCGAAAGGTCTTTTAAATTCTGTCCCGTATACTGGATCACCTATGTCTTTCATATTGACTATAATTTCCTTCTCAGTCACGTTGTTAGAGAGGTGCTCGATGTCTTAGAGACAAATAGACGTAGCCTTTCCATCTATCTATTCTCTCTTCTGTGCTTAACAGTAAACATTCCATGTGTTGTCCTTTCTATATGCTGAATGAGTAATCCGAAGACCATTTCTTTCATGACTGCCCCTAATTTTTTCTGCAGCCGATATCCCTTCTTTAGATAAAACCTCACGTTGTGGTTGGGAGGAGAGCCAACACCGTTTTGCTAAAGGAGGCCAAAATGCACGCGTTTTAGCTCACGCAGGCTGGTGTGAGGTCTGGAACCCGACAAGGGAATTAGAATTGAGGAAAACGGACGTAGCTGGTGGAATACTTAACTTTAATCCATTAATGAAGAACGTCGCTCTTGATGGTACATGATTCACAATATCAATAGAAACTGATCATGGCGCCTTGCTAGGTCGTAGCAAATGACGTAGCTGAAGGCTATGCTAACTATCGTCTCGGCAAATGAGAGTGTAGAAGTGAGTGAACCATCGCTAGCAAAGTCGGCTGTACAACTGGGGCGAGTGCTAGGAAGTCCCTCTAGACCTGCCGTGTGGCGGCGCTCGGTCTGCAATCATTGATAGTGGGGACACGCGGGTCCGACGTATACTAACGGACCGCGGCCGATTTAAAGGCTACCACCTAGCAAGTGTGGTGTCTGGCGGTGACACCACACCTCAAAAGTAAACTCTTGTGCCTTATTGGATAATCCTTTACAGCAATGATAATAATAATGTTACTTGAAATTCCAGTTCATAGAGTGACATGTAACCATTCTTATCCCAATTAAAATAATTCCAGAATTATGGTAAGTGCCGCAGATTCGAATCCTGCCTCGGGCATGGCTGTGTGTGATGTCCTTAGCTTAGTTAGGTTTAAGCAGTTCTACGTTCTAGGGGACTGATGACCTTAGAAGTTAAGTCCCATAGTGCTCAGAGCCATTTGAACCATTTTACCGTAAGTGCGCTGAATGAACAGTAAACAAATATGTCTTATGTTATTAGACAGCTAAGACTATTCGAAAATTAACGCCTATAAAATTCTCACGTTGATCTGATCTTTCATTCTAGGATGTTTAATCATGTTACTTACGAAAAAAGCGACATTATATTGTCTCCTTCGTATTACTGGCAGCCTAACAATACAGAAGTAAATGCATCCACTGGAACTTTTAACCTATGGACCAGTATATTTAAAACAGTGTTCTATTTTTCAAAATGATCAACCTTTCAGATTTTATGTTTTAATAATATAATGAAAATAATTTCTGGCTTTTTAAATTGGTGATAGAATGATCAGGCCCCTTACACGCCCTAGCATTAGTTACACTACTGGACATTACAATTGCTTCATCATGCAGATGACGTGCTACAGACGCGAAATTTAACCGGCAGGAAGAAGATGCAGTGATATGCAAATGATTAGCTTTTCAGAGCATTCACACAAGGTTGGCGCCGATAGCGACACCTACAACGTGCTGACACGAGGAAAGTCTCCAACCGATTTCTCATACACAAACAGCAGTTGATCGGCGTTGCCTGGTGAAACATTGTTGTGATGCTCTGTGTAAGGAGGAGAAATGAGTACCATCACGTTTCCGACTTTTATAATGGTCGGATTGTAGCCTATCGCGATTGCGGTTTATCGTATCACGACATTGCTTCTCGCGTTGGTCGAGATTCAATTACTGTTTGCAGAATATTTTGAGTCGGTGGGTTGAGGAGGGTAATACGGAACGCCGTGCTGGATCCCAAAGGCCTCGTATTAATAGCTGTCAAGATGACAGACATCTTATCCATCGTGGCTGTAACGGATCGTGGAGCCACGCCTCGATCCCTGAGTCAACAGATGGGTACGTTTGCAAGACAAAAACCATCTGCACGAACATTTCGACGACGTTGGCAGCAGCATCGACTATCAGCTCGGAGACCATGGCTGCGGTTACCCTTGGCGCTGCAACACAGACACGAGCGCCTGTGATGGTGTACTCAACGACGAACCTGGGTGCACGACGTCATTTTTTCGGATCGATCCAGGTTCTGTTTACAGCATCATGATGGTCGCATCCGTGTTTGACGACATCGCGGTGAACACACATTGGAAGTGTGTATTCGTCATCGCCATACTGGCGTATCACCCGGCGTGATGGTATGAGGTGCCATTAGTTACACGTCTCGGTCACCTCTTGTTCGCAATGACGGCACTTTGAACAGTGGACGTTACATTTCAGATGTGTTACGACCGGTGGCTCTACCCTTCATTCACTCCTGCAAAACCCTACATTTCAGCAGGATAATGCACGACCGCCTGTTGCAGGTCCTGTACGGGCCCTTCTGGATACAGAAAATGTTCGATTGCTACCCTGGCCAGCACATTCTCCAGATCTCTCATCAATTGAATACCTGTTTATCACCTGTATCTCTTCTTGGTGTAGCAATTTTAATGGCCAGTAGTGTATTTTATCTTTTGAAAGTCGAATCTGCATCTGAATCTGGAACCTTATTACCATTTTTACAAAATAATTTCCTTTGTATGAAGATCATTCCTGAGGTTCTGTACACTGTACTATAGAATTGAAGAAAACAATTTATTTCAAGAAATACCTATAAGAAATACCTATAACGGCCTTCATTATAACCTCCATTCTTGCTTATGAGAGCCTTTCCATATTTGTCGAGAGTTCCTCTCACTTGATAACGACCCCCCCCCCCCCCCCCCCACTTTTCATGTCGACTTACACGGGCTTCTTCTCTTGCCGGGGAATGTGTTTTTGGTAAACTTTTTACCGTTTTGCTTCAATGTGTTTTTGATAAACTTTTTACCGTTTAGCTTCTTGGTTTCATGAAAGAAGGACGTTTATCCCAGTGCTGTGTAGAAGAGCACAAAAAATATAAATGTTTTCTACTAGATTGAAAGATGAACATGCTTTCCGACAACAGCTTGCAATACTAGTGCCTACTAAATTCAAAGAATGTGGTGCTCGTGGCACATTAAGCGCTTTCGGATTTCGTTCTTTAATGCGTGCCAGTGTAGGTTCCTGACATATTGCTTGCGTTGTCATATGACTGGCCTCTACAGTCAGTAATATCAATGGAATTAGTAGACAGGACTTTTAGTACGGCCTCAGCAAAGTTTTCGGACTTGTGTCCCATGTTTTGTAAAAACAGAAGGAAACGTTCAACAGGTTCACCATTCCCGTTCACATATCTTAATATGAAAGATAATTGATCAATATGTGAAATGTCTGCAGTACCATCTACTATTATAGAGAAATATTTGGCCTGTTTTATTTCACTTGTGATAATCCTTCTTATTCGTTCAAAAAGAAGCTCTATTATTTCATCACAGATTGCTGAAGAAAGATAACTTGTGTGTCCCTGGCCTGGATTTCAATATCGTTCAATGTGTTCTGCGAGAAAAGGATCTGACTCAGCTATCAAGTTAAAGAGTATTTCACACATTATTAGCTATTCTGCTTATGTTCATTTCGTATAACCATGTGTTTAAAAATGTAAAACATTCCCAGTGTCAACATATTTTGTTAAACGGGTGTCATTAAATCAAAGCTCAGATATTGAAGACCACAGAGCTTTCATATTAATTATAGTAATAGAGGGCTGACTTGGTACTTCCCCGTAATTTTTACAAGAAATTTAAGTAGAGTCGGGTTTTACATACTCAGGCCCACACATGTTACAGTATTGAAAGAAACTGCTGATTAGTTTATCACAGCTTCTCAGGGATCCCGGTATTTTCACGGTAAAAATATGGTAGGGCTAAGTAGAAGCTGAAAACATTCTAGGAATAATAACTTTTCAAACACTGTGTTGTAGATTGCGCCCTGACGGCTTACTTCAGAATATTTTGAACTATCATGAAGATGATACCAGGCAGAAACCCAATGTTAAATTTCCATAAAATCAGCAAATTTCCAAGCTTGTATTGCCGAATTTCGTTCTTAGGACTTATTTAAACTAATAATATAAAAAATTTTTGTCGTTTGTAAGCTCAGTTATGTTAAAATTCAAAAGGTTAAAATGAGTACAGACAAAAAATGCCGCCCCCTTAAGGTGCCACCCCTATGCCCGTGCCTAGTTGGCCTATATGTAAATCCGCCACTGGACCATACTACTAAGCATGAACAAATCAACACACATGTTTGTATGGTTAATATTGTGCAGTTAATAAATCTTTTGATTTACTGAAATGCTGGAAACAGTATGTCGGTAGCGATACGTCATATGTTACCACAATCATTGCCTTAAATTCTTAGATTAGTACCAGTGAGCAGTGGTATTCCATATATAGCACAGTTTTTTGGGGTGAAGTGTGAGTATGGGACAGTTTTTTATTTATGCCCTCTACTGCACAATAATGTGGTATGTTGAAAAGTCTCACTAATGCTGAGTGAGTAGTGACGTTTGATTATTCTTTGATACACGTGTTGACAGTTGACTTTCACGAGAAATGTTGTGGAAAACGCTATGCACTGTCGTTGTTGTGTGAGTTGGTACCTCTTGCTCTGCTCATAGTGTAACGAAAAGACAGTGTCCATGATATGCTGTGTGATCTCACGATATTGGTTTGTAAACATAATTTGTGAACCGCCGCACAATATTGCTGTTGCATTCAGGGCGTCACCATAAAATTATGGTGTCTTCCAGAAGTAGGTTGGGTGCCTTGCATGTTGCTAAATGGCTCTGAACACTATGGGACTCAACATCTGAGATCATCAGTCCCCTACAAGTACTTAAACGTAACTAACCTAAGGACACCACACACACCCATGCCACAGGCAGGATTCGAACCTGCGACCGTAGCGGCCGCGCCGTTCCAGACTGTAGTGCCTAGAACCGCTCGGCCACTCTGGACGGCTGCATGTTGCTAAAATGTAGAGAGATAACAGATGTGAAAGTGACGAGATAACAGATGTGAAAGTGACAGCGACTCTGCGTGGGTGGGACCTGTTTGTAGGCGTGTGGTTCATCTCATGTCACACTGTCCACTTGTGATGTACCTTTTGCACTTCATGCATCCATGTTTTCATTTTCATTAAAGGCAAAGAGAAAAGGTGAAGCGGCAACCCAGCGTAGTGTGTGCACCTACCGTCATCTATTTATGATTTTCAATTGTTAAAAAATATAAGATGTGTTTCCTGTTCCTCGGTAAGAGGAAGGACCCGCTGCCTGTTAATGAACGAAGGTAGACGCATGTTATTTTAGAGGGTAATCGGAGGTAGCCATTTTGGTTGAGAGAATGAGTAAAAATTCAGTATTTTTATAGAATATAGCATTATTTTACCAGTGAAGTTGTATGAGTCATTACCCCAAGTAGTACTGTAATATATAAAAATCCAAGAAGCCCATCTGTGTACTTCGGAGTTATCACTAAGATCCGATTACAATATCATGGACATGGTCCAGTTTTTGTCGGTGGATCCGGCGATCGGACGTAGTATTATTAATTGGTAAGCATAAATCTTCAACAAGCGAAAGGCTATTTCGTCTATATAGAACTAATATGAAAATATTCTTTACCATTTTCAGGGTTAGCCGAAAATTTAATATCATTATTTCCATATACCTAAACATTTATTTTTATATATTTTTATAATATTATAAAGTAGTGACAAGTGACAGGCAGGATACGTAGTGGGCAAAACTATAAAGTTTTAGTATTGTTAAGACAATGAATATACATATAAGTTAATTATTTCTTTATGTCCCTTGAACTCTGACAACATGACAGAGACGACGATGTGACGCTGGAAAAATACTAACTGAAAAAAAAAAAAATGAGGAGGAAGAGGACAACAGTAGCAAGAGTGTAGAACTAAAAGTACAATAGAGGAAAGTACCAGTTACATGACAACAATAAGGTAGGACCACGCAATGCATGTAGAGAAGGCGTTCCTAGTAGACCTATTAGATAATCCAAGCACCTACTTCCGAAAATCCAGAACTTAAAGCTTCATATATTAACGCAATTGCAATCAAGTAGACAGAATGACATTTGCTATCAGTACAAAAAGTGTATTGAGTGAACAACAATTGAGATTACAATTACATAATAGCTATAAATGCATTCTGTCGTGCGAGAAATAGCGAGGAAGTAAACTCGAAGCAGAGTATATTTTAATTTTGGTAACTGCACTGACGTAAAGATATCTATAATAGATGGACAAAACAATAACGAAATATTTGAATATCAAAATGCCTATGTAGTAGACTTGCATTTGCAAACTGTAACAATAAGTGGTTTGGAACCGTCAGGCGATCGGTTCTTATTTGGATGCTGGGCGCGACATGCCATTCTTGCATTCGACGCCCGTGAATACGAAACATTTCATTATAAGCAATACGTTGATTACAGTAGACGAAATTAATGACACTTCAAAGGAATATTTTAAATGTAAGTAGTAGACGTAGAACTGTCTCAGATGCTGACAGGTGTAAGCCAGAAGTGACTAGGGAAGATATTCAAGCCTTCTTTCGAGCCTTACCAGAAATACAAACAGACATGAACGCAATGAAAACAGACATAAATTAAACAATGTTCGGTTTAGAGACCAATTTAGTAAATTCAAAAATGTCGGATTTAGAGATGAATTTGAACACATTAAATTAAAAAATGTCGAGTTTAGAAACAATACAAGCGGATATGACTAATATGAAAGCAGACATGACCACAGTGAAGTCCAAGATCGGGAAGGCAAATACAAACATGACACAAGTGTAAGGCGAAGTAAAAAATTTGCTCACAGAACTCAATAATCTGGATATGAAGTTCACACTGCACATTTCGCAAATATCCACGGAAGTGGATATGAAAATTAACGAACAAGTACATACGTCAGTCCACAATATGAGTGAGAATTTAAAAGACACAGTGGAAGAAAAATTTGTAACACTCACGTGCACGTATGGAGAGAAACTATCCAGAATCAGAGAAACTCAGAATAATTTACAGGTAATGTAAAATAATACGCAGCATAACATAGATAACGTACAATCATAAGAAGCGAAGGTGCATTCGTTCTGTGCGGCTTTCCAGACAATGCAGAGAAAATCAAAGTGGCGATAGGATTACTTAAGTTAGAGCATAAATGAATCAACTCATACATTGTGCAACTTTGCGAAACAATAAAGGATAATACAAAAGATGAAAACACAACTTTCGCGGAAAAATGCGTACGCCAACAGCGTACTTGTGGAAGCGGTAAAGGAAGTAGTGGGGGACAAGGACGAAGAAATTTTAAAACGCGTAGGACATGATATCAAACAGGTAGAACAAAGATTACTGGTCGAAAGTACGATAACTTCACTGCCGGGGCGGTAAGGGGAACTATAGAAAACCTTCCGCCGGCGAGAGAAATCAGTGGCGCCGGACAACAATGACCAACGCACACCGCACGAGCGCAAGCCGGCACGCTACGCGAGCAACGGGCAAAACTTTTATGAGGCAGATACCTCATCACCGCATGTAAAGGCTGTTCCGTCCTGCTTGACAGCGTTGTTAATGGACGAGAGTTTAATAAAACATCGACAGTTTCCTGTATTTTCTAATGAAACAAAGCGAACGAACCCGGTAGTGTGTGTCTGAGCCTTTAGGAATGTACTGCCGAGGACTTGGACAGAAGCTCAAAAGATACGTGGTACAACACATAGAAGGTGCCTTTTTGTGGGCTACAGAGCTGTCGGAACTCTGCGAGGTCTATGATCAATTTGAGAATGCATTTTTAAATAAATACTGGTCAACAGCTATCCAGGAGAGATTAATACGAGAGGTATTTAACCCATTATCATACATCCAAAAATCGGAGGCCAAGAAACTATTTTGAAACATATCTAAACAAGATCTGCTACAGGAATAATCCGATAACTCATGAAGATGTATTGAAAATCTTAAAGAACAAGTTGCATGCAAATGTTAGGGAAAAATTTGTAACCATTCCCGAATATGATCTGGAGTATTTTCTCTCAGTGCTCGACTCATAGATCTAATTCATGAGGATGGGCAAGCCATGCCTAGTTATCGTAACGATAATGAACACAACGCAAATGGGAGGAACAACTACGGTAACGGCAATGGCTTTGGAAACTATAATGGTCGTGTGCGTGTAAATGAATGACATCCTTATGCACCGCCGCGCCACAACGGAACACCGTACAATCGGTTTACCCGTCAGGCATAGGGCGACTGAAGGTGCAAAAATAAGTATGGCAATGGCCGAGATATGAGAAATTCGAGAGAAAACTTTGATACTAGGCGACAGGGAAATGTAGATTACAAGGATCGGAATGTGGAACACAAAGATCAAAGAGAGAACCGCCAGCCCGTAATGTCAGACCGAAACAACCGGGACACAACCTGGCGAGCATGCGAACATACGGTGAACGTAGTAGAAGTGACGGCATAAAATGAAACAATACTTTTACCGCCCACAGGAAATGAAAATAGTCGGGCATGGCTAAAGGAAGAAGGTAATGAAGTGCCAGTGCGCCACAGTAATAATATTAGCGACATAAACACTAACACAAACAGGAATAGAAAAGACGAAGTAGACACTGAAACAAGCTTACAAGTACAGCATATCTGTAATCTATTTTTAAGGTATGATAAGGAAGCAGAAAGGAAAGAAGATTTGGTCATCGAAGAGAAAGAAACAACAATCAAAGTAAGTGAAATTATTCAGGCAACAATAAAGGTGAAGTTGTGATACTGGTGCATCAACAAGCGTGATGTCAACCAGCTTGTTTCAAGAGATAGCGCGGGAAGTAAACGTACCTACGCTACCCTTAGAGAACTGTAAGATCGTAATGCTGATGGGAAGTAAAACATAAGTTATAAAATTACAGACTAGCATACCCACCAGCTCCCGCGTCCGGCCATCCTGATTTAGGTTTTCCGTGATTTCCCTAAATCACTGCAGGCAAATGCCGGGATGGTTCCTCTGAAAGGGCACGGACGACTTCCTTCCCAATCCTTCTGTACACCGATGAGACCGTTGACCCCGCTGTCTGGTCTCCTTCCCCAAACAACCAACCAACCATACCCACTAGCACATGAGTTGTAGAAGGTAGGAGATTTGTCGCACTTTGACGAATAAACTGAGTGGCGCTCGGTTCCTCTCCAGCTAAGGGGTACAATATTTATGTCCCTGGTATCCTCTCACTCTTCTACTATTCTGTTTCGCCAATAAGGAATGTTCAGTTTTCTTCTACTATTTGACACGCAAAGGATGACATGCTACCCAGTGAATAAATAGTTTCCTTGTATTTTGGTATTTTACTTTCTTAAGACTTAAATATCTATAGAACCAAAGGAAACCTTTCGATATTCCTTAAGGAAACACGGAATATACAAGAACTAAAACAGCTATGAAGGAAACCTTTCGGTATTCCTTAAGGAAACACGGAATATAGAACAAGAATTGAAAGAACTATACATGATACTGAACGAGTAAAAACGATTAGATAACGTAGTTCGGGCGCAAAAAAAAAAGAATAAGAGTGATGGAAAAGAAAGGAATTCACAGCCCGCGAGATGTAAGTGAGAGTCAAGAGCGGTGAAATTTATTGACACGCGCAGCCGTCCTTAAAGCTGATATTAACAACAAAATGCGAAGCGGCTGACAGCTGATCGTTAGGGCAGAGTAGGCAAAATGAAAAGTTAAGGTCAATGCCACCTTTGACGACAGCCGACACAGTGGAGATGCGCAAAGACACAGCGCGCACCGCGACGGAAATAATTTTGGAATTTAACCGAATCGGCATCGACGTCGTGCAGCCAACTGGACTAAACAGAAGCGATACGAATGGAGCACCAGTCAGCTGATTACTACAACGTAAATCATCTACAGAAACAAAACGAATAGAAACAATTATCCCCAAGTCGCAGACTATGTTGTAATTTTACACTAATTTTAAGAATATATCATTAGGTTAAGCACATTTAGTTTAAAGAAAAGGAGCGCATCGACGCAGGCAAATTATAAGGAGCGTAGAATACGCTATATTTGTGTACTTAACATAGGCTATTGAAATATACATAAATATGAGTGTATGGACTACAAGTAGGAAAGAATATACACAGGGAATGACCTATCCGACTATATACAATAGGATTAAGACAAGTTTAAAACAGAAGTAATAACACGTACACTAAAAAGAAACGATTAGCGACTTATATACAGCACGCAACTAAGCGACAATGAGAAAGGTAGAATGAAATATACACATAGCAAAATGCGTGTGACTCAACGTAAACTATTATAGAACTACGCTTCTTAACAGGTAACACTAGAAGTAGTGAGCTTAATATACTGGGAGAATACATACTTACAAACCTGCTATTACAGAACTCACTTATGGTAGTTGCTATTAATTACACGGTACCTTATAGGGAAAGCATAATCACCAAAATGAAACTGTGAAACTTAAGGATACAACACGCAGGAGATAAGGTGAGTAAACACGAAAATAAACCAATACCCACACAACATAATTACATGAACTTTAACAAAATAATTGAGGTAAGTACTGTATGTTTCAAAAGCGATATGGAGAATACTTAGATAAAACTTGGAAGTAGAGAGAGTGTGAAAGATTTAAGATTTAACTGGAGGTATTAATTAGTTAATTTACATTTGTGATGTCATATCATACATAGAAGTAACCTAGGAAGAGAATCAAAGTGTAAAATATGAGTTTATTTATATCATGTGGTTATAGGGCGATGAATATGAAGATGAATATTGCAAGGGTACCTAGGAAAGGACCATGATAGCGACACAAAAAGGGAATAGATGATATAGTTCTATGTCTTGAAATGAATGATTGTATAAGTGTGGAAAGCGAAGTATGATATTAAATGTACGACACGTATTTGTTGAAACAAACATCTGGAAGAAGCACTGAAGAGTAAAGAAGAGACAGTGAAGCCAATAGTACAAAGGTACACGGTACATTTTACACCGCAGCACAGTAATTTGCCTAACGTACATCTGAATGAAAAACAACTTAGCATGAACACAATTTCCTTAGCGACTAACTGTTGCGGCTTGAGCAGCCATAAGGTGAATATAAATGAAGATATGATATTCAGTGAAACAACAAGTTTACTGTTACCAATCGCCGTTTTATTTATTTCCACGACGCATCACATGTATGTGTTACGACAGCAAAAGGAACCTGTGACCACCGGAGGCAGTGCCAGAAGTTCCACCAAAAATCGTAACACAGCACACACACAAAAGTCATACTAACTAATGTAAATCCACCCGATGATGGAGGTTTAAACCTTCGAAACGCGTCGTGGAAATAAATAAATCGGTGACTGGTAACAGTAAACTAGTTGTTTCATTTAATGTCAGTAACAGTCACGGTAAAGCCTAAACTAAAAATGTTCGCATTTAAAGAAGATATGATATACAATTAGTATGAGGGATGAACACAAAATGCAGTGAAGCAGTATTTTCTGTATTAAGTTCTTGACACACGGAGAAGCGAGAGCAGTACTTTAACATAAGCAACTTCTTCTATAGCGGGAATGAATTATGAGTGGAATTACCCATGACAAAAATACAGTAAAATTACCGGTACCCGTTACGAAGGTAAACACGTATATGTCGTCGCACCAATAAGGCAGATATACAGCTTGAAATATGTGTACATGAATGTGAAATATTACGACGATTAACAAGCAGTGATCAAGTCAGGATTGCCATGGGATAAAACATCCCCATACTCGCTCACAAACGAGCACTTGTAAATATTGTACATAGTACGAAGATTTATCAAATGCCAAGGATAGAATAAGTACACTAGGGCCGCACTACGAGTAGCAGTCCTAGAATTAGCTTGATCTCTGATCCTCTTTTTCCCATGTACTGAGTAGCGCTGGACGCGTTTTCCATGTGTAGTTGTAAAGGTAAAACTGCGCAGAAGGACGGTGCTGCAAGACCAGAAAGGAAAAATACAAATACTCAGAATAAATGTCAGATACCTTCTAATTTACATATCAGTGTGTAAGATGGTGTCTGACGATAAGTCCATATATGAAATGTGAATGTGAATTTTACATTTATTTGTCAGTTTTATTACTGTCAATGTGTATGTCTGCATAAGATGTATGTACTGTTTTCTACGTGTAGTTGTGAAGATAAAAATGCCCTGGAAGTCGGTTCTGCAAGACGAGAAAAGAAAATTCAAATATTCAGAATAAATGAAACATTCCTTCTAATTTACATATTAGTGTGTAAGATGGTGCTTGTCATGAAGACCATATATGAAAAGTGAATGTGAATTGTACATTTATTTATCAACTGTATAATTCTCAGTGTCTATGTCTATGTAAAATGTATGTAACATTTTCTGTGTGTTGCTGTGAAGATATAAATTCGCAGGAAATCGATCCTGCAAGACGAAAAAGGTAAATCTAAATATTCATAATAAATGCATGACTGCTTCTAATTTACACATTAATGTATAAAATGGTGGATGTCATCTAGACCATATATGAAATTTGAATGTGAATTGTACATTTATTTGTCAACTTTATTATTGTCAATGTCTATCTAAAATGTATGTACTATTGTCAATTTTGTTTGAAATTTTATTCCTGGAGGAGAACCTTTTGTATATGTATGTGAAGTGCAACGCGGCGGACGAGTAAAATACTCACTTGTTTGGAGTGATACAAAAACAGTATGGCCTGCTAATAGTGAAAATAACGGCTGAGCAGTGATATGAGTAAACTCTACAATCTGGCGAAGTGAATACAGTGAGTATGATGCGTGTGCGACGGATGAATCTGGGGAAATCCGTATAAACACTAACTGATGTGAGAGGACCGCCGAACTACAATGCACGACGGAAGACAATGCCGAGTCATGCAGTGCGGCCGTTACCGTCAATTTCACGGGCAGAAAAATTCGTCCAGGAGAGAGATGAGGTATTGGTGTTCTTAGGGTTGAGTGTTGGAGCTGAATCCGTCGTATCCAGTTTCCGGACTGGAGGGTAATCGCAACACCGACTTCATAAGCCAGGAGCGACGTTACAACGAATTCGTGGGCAGTGATACTGCTCACGTGGCACTTGCGTCACTGCTACGGGTGCGTTAAACAATTTGCTTCTGTTAGCGTTAAGTACAGCTATCTCATTGATAGCGGGTACCGAAAGGACACCTTCTCGGAATATCCAACGAACCGAAAGCAAATGAGGAAAACAACTTTAAAACATGGTGAAAACACAGTTACGAAATTTTATGTTTTTCCCCTGTTCATAGCATACTGCTTAACAATCAAAGACGCTAGCACAACACTAACGTGCAATCACGTAATATAAATGTATGTGAATGTATTTATGTCCATTAATTTCCAATGAAGAAAGAAATGAAGCTTTGTAAATATGCTTGTAGTAGCATAAGGGTATTCAAACTCTATTAACTTGCACAAAGTGACCAAACTATGAGCCCAAATGTAAATAAGCCTACTGTATACTGTCTCCCGAAATAAAGAGACCTAAGGGGGGGGGGGCATTTGTGATGTATATTTTGCATTTCTTGCTTTTATGTTTTCGTTTTCTTCAAAGGCAAAGGAAAAAGGTGAAGCGGTAGCTCAACGTAGAACCTGCACCTACCGCCATGTATTTTTGATTTTCAAGTGTTAAAAAACATAAGATTTTTTCCTGTTCCTCGGTAAGAGGAAGGACTCTCTCTCTCTCTCTCTGTCAATGGACGAAGATAGACGCACGTTTAGAGCGTAATAGGCGGTAGCCCTTTTGGTTGAGAGAATAAGAAGTCTGTATTTTTTGTAGAATATAGCATTATGTTACCAGTGAAATTGTATGAGTCATTACCCAAGTAGCACTGTAATATATAAAAATCCAAGAAGCCCACCTGTGTACTTCGGAGTTATCACCTCTGTCTCGATGCTAAATACAAGTGATAGTGTATTTGTTGAATTGTGGATATCGGTTTATATTATGGTTTATTACAATAGGGTGCATGGTGAGCAGTCCGAATGAGTGGATTAGCGAGAGGATTGAAGGAATTTATAAAATTTTTACTTCATTTCATTTTATTCTTGTGATTTCTGGTACAGCATCTTACAATGGGACAGTGTCCAGGTCTGAGCCGGTGCAGCAGGTGATGTTGCTAGATATGCACCTACTCACGCTCAGTTCAAGTGGAAGCGTTCCCATATCAGGTGCACAGACCAAGGTACACTGCTGCTAAGGCTTCGCTGAGCGAGGGACACGTTGAGGTGCCCCTCTGCCATTCATCGAAGGCTTAGAACCGGCCAGGCAGGGAAAGTAGAGGGGGCTGGCGAGGGAGCAGCTGTACCACGGCGTCTTGCCTAGCAGCTGCCTTTGCAACTAGACGCGTTTCCTAGCTCTTCTTCTCTCGCAATGTGCCCTCGGTCTGGCTGTGGCATCGTACCGTCGCCGTAGATCGCAACATCTGTGTGTCCACTAGCAGTAAAATTTGGCACATTCGTTTGGTTTGTTACACTAGTTTCAGCTGTTAGCACTTCACGCGGACATACATGTCACACCATACATGCCGCAGGCGCTGACAAGTGTTCGGCTGCGTCCAGGCCACCCTTGCATCACAGGCAGACTCTTTAGATTCATCAGTCGGTGCATGCGCGCCATCCACGCCAAATACTGTAGTGTTATGCCGTCCTGCCCAGCGCAGGCCACGCTTACTTCACCGTCACCGGGGATCTATGCCACGTCTCGCCCTCGCCGCACCGTTCGTCGGCCGTCTGTGCTGACGTCGATGAAGCCATCGGCATCACCGTCAGCGCTCGAAACCATGCTGCTGCCTTGGTCCGTGCTACCATCAACGCGCCGTACCGTCCAACGATGGATAAATTGAAATACTAGGCTGGACTTTTTTTATTGCTGCATGATCATTTGTAAAGAGTCTTCGTATGCTTGGAGAGCTACAGTTACGTGAAAATTCTGTTTACTGTGTTTATGTGCTCACTAATCTGTTCCAGGAAAGCTTCTCTACTGTGACAGGTACTGCACCAATCTGTAGCCCACCTATCCTTATAGCTGTGTACGAAGTAGCACACAGCAAATATTATTTGAAAGCTTATATTTCCTTTCCCCCATGTCATCTTCCATAGTTACTTTCGTCTCTAAGAGTTTGCACACCAGTGCACATCCCATACTTTTGTTGTTTATTAGATTCCTCCCATCAGGAAAAGTGAGTTACTCACAAATATTAACAATGGAAACAACTTTAGGTAAAAACAAATAATGCAAATTACGAAGAATATATATTTCATAATTATGAAGCGTAAATCCTTGGTTTTATACTGAACCTATAAGGTGTACTCCATATTAAATTATAATCCATATTAATCGTATTGTTGCTGGAAGTACTAATTTTTTGGCAGTAAAGGTAGTGTCACTGAACGGACACATAAATGAAATGCTTTGAGCATGTACAAAAACTGGTTAGTCAATTTCAGTACGTACAGTGCTATTATTCTGCTTCTGAAGCTGAAGCCTTTTTGAAGGTACACAATTCATGTGGCATAACCACAAAGGCTGTCCATACCAGTCATCATCACAAAGAAGGCTTGCCAAATAAAATTTGTTTAACAGTTTCGGTCTCAGATTCGTGTCGCCTGCAAAATTCTGAGTTCATTGGTAGTACTCTCAGATGAATTATTAATAAAAAAAAGTCATAAAATAAAATCCATCAATCTAGGTAGTTATATTAATTTTCCAAAGCCATATGATACTATCGATGACTCCATGAAGAGTCATTAAGTGGTGGGGATATAGTAACTTCCACATTCTCCAATTATGTAGCTTAGAATCTACACAAAATGATGAATGTCTGAAAAGATACAGAACTGTTACGTTTAAACTGAAGCTGTAGTCACGCCATGACACAAGCACACTAATTTGTCCCTCGTTCGGACAGCTGGCGCGCACGCAGATGCCCCAACTTGTGAGCCAAGAGACTGAGCCGCCCATTTGGACTCTATCCTTTGTCATGTCGGATATGGGAACTTGTTTGTTGACTGTGGATGCACACTACAGTGCTGTGTTTAAGTTCACAAATAATAATGGAAAGCTGATCTGCAGCTCCATTCAGTTGGAGATCTGAGCCGTGGTAAAAATTGATGTTTTGAAGACCGCGCCGCAGCCCTTAGTGTAAAGCAGTCGCCCACCGTTTCTGCCGGTGGCGCCGCTATGACAGTTGCAGATTTGGTGTCTCCCTCTGATGGGAAAAGGGAAAAGTTGCCTGTTCACGTGCATTTAAGGAGCGCTGTGAGCTCTGAGTCAGTCAGTTTGGGCGAGTCTGGTCAGTTGGTCGGCCAAGTTAGTCTGGGTCTGCCTCTCGTCCACATTGGTGAGGCGGTTAGTTTCTGTCGTCCGGAGTGCTAGTATGTGTTAGGCCGCCAGTCTGTTCGAGTTCGCTCAGACAATGGGCATTGGCGGTTGGATCGATCGGTTGCTCGGTCCTGCACTGGGACACGAGATGACTTCTTCGCCTGGAGCGTCGGCGCGTGTGAGGTCACCACGTCAGTCCAGTGGCTGGGCCGCATAGTGAGGATTGGGCTTCGCGGGCGACACGAGAGCAGCAGGAGTCAACACACGACGTCGGTCTGGCCGGGGCGAGCTGCGACGCTGTGGGACGGGAGATCGGCGAGCCTTCCAGCTTCCGTTGAAGCGGCTGACAGCGGACTGTTAGGGAGAGCGTTTGGGGGTGCTGCGCCAGATCTTCGTCACACATCGCCGTTTATTTGAAGTTATGTGATTGCTGATATGTTGTTTCATTTACTTGTGAAATTCTACTTGTTTTCGTGGTCAGTCTCTCGTCCCCAGATTGCTCGCCTGTCTTTCGTCCGCATTTGTTAGGCAGTTATTGTCTGTGTGTCTGTCTGTCGGTCTGTAGTACGTTAATAGCTGCCTCTGTCATGTTTGTCGGACTCGGTGTTAACGAATTTATTGCTTAAGGTAAAGGGCGAATTCCTGAAATATGTTTTCATCTTACCTATCATCTTGCGAGGTGGTATATGTATAATGTAGAGCATGTTGGTACATTTTATGTAAAACTGCATTTTATGGATTATATTTAAATGGTCTTTAAGTATATAAGGCTGCCACCCTTCCACCGTAAGAGTTCCTTAAAAACTACTTGCACTTTCGGTGGAAAATAATTTTTAAAGTGAGTGTTTTGTACGATTTCCATCCCTCCTATGGTGTGCATAGTTTATGTGTTTGTGTGAGTTGTAAAAAATTTTAGTTTAAAGTAATCTGGTGTGTTGCAGATTTGCACCAGTGTAGTCTTCCAGAGGTTGTGAGCGGTCGAGACTACGGCCGTATTCAAAGGGAGTGCCAAGCTCCTCAGCCCGAAGGCTTATACTGTTAATATTGTTCTTTTTGCCTCTAAATAAAACTGTAACTTGATATTTCGAGGGTGCTTTTCTGTTTATGATTTTAAATCTGTTTTTGAAAAAGCTTTTAGGAATTAAATTCACATTTGTTAAAGGTAATTTCATTTTCCATCAGTTACTTCCTGGCAACTACTTCCACGCTCACCTAATGTGATTAAATGTGTTAATGTTCTTGACGAATCGCTAGTAAATAAAGTAAATTTCTTAATAAAAGATTTTGAAAGTAAAATTTACGGTTCAGATCGTAGTTACTTTCACTCGCAGGTATAGTTAGGAGGATACACAATAGTAAGCTGACAGCAGTCAAATAGCCTGGAACAGTGCAGTCCTTTGTACAACAGGCATCTGGCATTATAGCTCCATGATCGTCATTTGCTAAACTTTGTCTTTTTGACCCTGCCTCTGTATTCACAATACAGAACTCACAGTCAGGGGAAATATCGAGTCATAGCGAAGGTCGGTGGACGAAAATGATGTGGAACAGACGGACAGGCTGTCACTATTGCAACATAAATTAGTGAGCGAAAGGCTAAACTCGAGTTTCTGGGCGAACGGTTGGAAGAAACGCCGCATTGTTCTTTCAGGCCACACTGAGCTACAATGGACACCGAGTGCTTGGAAACTGATAGTAGGAAGGGTTTCAGACCGGCACTGTTGCAAATATCAACGCCCAGTTCACTACATTAGAAGTACAGTTAGAAGTATGACACCATAAATATCATTGCCTGCTGTTAAATGGGTTGAAAGCACCTCGTTTCTGAGGCGACTCTTTGTTGACAGACACCAGACGTTACTGCTCAGAGTTGTCACAAATGAACAGAGGAATCTTACGTCAGTAATGGAACTCTACACTTCAACAGAGAATGAGATGCTCCAACTGACAGGCTGCTGTGTAGTCATCGTGGCAGATGTCTTCGACAGCGACACCAGAGCCACATGTAGACCACGAGGGGTTGATCAAGTTAATTTATCGTCAGGTATCAAAATAGCGAGAGCAAGGAGCAATCTCCAGATTTTTTATGCACCATAGACGATTTGCAGGAGAAGACAAAAAAAAGAGGGATTAAGATGCGGAAATAACAGACCGCAGAATAACAATAACCAGGCTACGAATCGGGACCAGATAGACGAGCGATCAGACTGGAAAGAGTCAGTATTACAATACCCTTCAGAATAACTAGCACGAGGTGAACATGATGTCATCGCAAGTCGGAAGCCACGAAGAAAGAAGCAAAATTCATATTTTCATGGGCGCACATTGCCTTATAAGACTAAGGAAGGAAAATTGTACTAACACTGTCGGCGGTTTCTGGTGCCAATTAGAGTGCAGGGAACTAGAATACGCACACCTCTGGCTGTGTGCGGTGGGGTGTGAGGGGAGAACAAAGGCTCACAGTTCGCTTCTCTCTCTTTGATTACAAGGGTGCACCAGTGAAGAGTCACTATCCACAGAACAAGTGTGTATCATGCAGCGTCAAATGTACTCGTTTATTGTTTCCGAAAGTTACGAAGCTGATTGTTTGATGAAGCATAGAATGTGGGTCATATTTCAGGAAGCGTAGAATGTGGGTCAAGTGAATTTTGCGGTCCGAAGACTTATCAGTAATCTAGTACACGACTCCGTAAGTTATTACCCACCAAATTCATGCTAGAGAGGCTAATAATCACACTCAAGAGAACAGCGTAATGGTTACCCCCTGCCCCTGAGGAGGATTTACAATCAAAATTCCCAGCTCCCCTGACATAGATGAGACAAAAGAAGGCACTGAGGAAAGCATAGCTTGTTGGTGTCACTAAATTACCAGCGATTAAGGAAGGAGATGTTCTCGTCAGAAACCATCACCGGTGTGACCGAACTGAGAATAAAATAGCTAACTGTTACTGGTTGCACCAGCTCCAACCGAATAGAGAAGGTTCTGGATGACCACGCTCATGGTGTAGGGAACGCGAACAGTGGTGTCGACAAAATCACCTAGAATACAGCAACATGAAACTGTTAGTCAACTAAGCCTTTAGACAGGTAAGCAAAAAATTCGCTGTTGCCTATGAGTGTAATTATTGTGCTAATTCCAAGGGTAGTGATTATCCAATATGTTTTAAAGATAAGAGTCCTTTCTTCAGTGTACACACTTGCTACTGTTCTTCTTTCATTACGATTTATGTTGCGATGTAAAACTGTCTGGTTACTGGTAGTTCCAAGATGAGAACCAGGAAGAATGACAAACATCCAAAGCTATTGAGTGGACAGCTCGATCAGTAGAGGGTAAATGAAACCTTAAGTATTGGACGCGTGTCTCAGTGTAGGGTGGGAGGGAGACGAGAGTGGTAGGGCTGATCCCCTTGAGGCAGTAGGCACCAGGCAGGCGTCTCCCATGCGTTACACGCCATTACCAGTACACAACTAAGCCACCCACATCACACTTATTCTTGCAGTGGGCAGAGTTCTGCTGAGTCATTGGCAACACAATGAGTCGTCTCATTCAACTGCACAGTTAGCGTCTGGTAATCAAGCGCCACCCGGAAACGATTTGCGAAGTTGTTCTCTAAAATTATATCGAAATTCCGTATGCACTTCGTCACTACTTCCATGTCAGACCCATAGTTCCGCTCAATAATTAGCAAATTAACAAAACAGATTTCTGTAGGTATTATTTTCTCCTCACCAAATACAACTATGTTATAATGTGAAAGCTTGAGTGCATGTTTATATTTTGTGAGACAAGTAAAACACTAAAAAGACCATCTGTATCTACTAAATTTTTTACAGATTTTCTCCTGAGCCAGCCTTCTAAAACTACTTTTGGCACCTCATTGATTACAAGATGCTAGGAAGAATTTCAATAACATCTGGTAAAATACAGCACAACCCATTTCATAATCTAAAGCCGCAACCTACATCTTCTTGGTAAAAAAACAAGGAACGGTATCACCACTTTCTTATATTAAAATTAATAAAGAAATGTGTAAAATATACCCACAATCTTAAAAATATCGCTGTGAGTATATTTTAGACACTTCGTTATTAATTTTAATATGCACAAAATGTGCTGACACTGTACTTTGCTTTTATAACATGTAGGTTGCGGCTGACGATGCGGTTTTAGGCCGCGAAACCGATTGGGTTTTAATAAACAACAGTTTGCGGAATTTCTCCTAGCATGATGCCCAGAATGTAAAATACTCTGTCTCATCAAGTACACTTTTTCCTCCCTGGGCTCATTGTTCTAGTAGGGCGCAATGGTAGGTGGCAGGGTCTGCACCACGCTCATTTCCGCACTCTGCGTTTCCCCATTGTGCTCTTTCATTTCGCCTATTACTTCGCAACGCTTTCCACTGTATATAGTTTCGCTTCTGATTTTGTGGACAGTTATTGTTTGTTTGTTTCCTGCAGCAAGAGACACTATGGCACACAGCCGTGTGGTTCAGTTTCCGATACCACTGACAATATGTATCATTTACAGAGACAAGGTGCGACTCATTGCTGCGCTTAGGGGTTGAAACTAATCGACCAGATTCCATATGTAGCACAGTCAGTGTCATGGTTATGTGTAAGAAAGTGGGGAAAGCCATCTTAACTACAATCCCAATCTGTGGCTTAATTCCGCGAATGTGTTTCTTATCTTCGATTCTTCAATTAGGACCTCATTGAGCAGGAATTTTTTCCCAGCGCATTTTTTTTCTGCAAAGCAGACAAATGATCTCTCTAATATCTGACTTCTCTTTTGTCGAAGTAGCGTCCTGCTAAACCCTTTGCGAGCTCTTCAAATGTTGTTGGATCGTGTACATCATCCACTGATTATATAAAAGTAAATGCATCGCTTGAAAGGTTGAGTTTAAATAGATCTAACAGAAAAGTATCCGTTAAGGAGCAAGTGCGTCTTTCGACTCGATAACATTCTCGTCAGGTTTACCCCAAAAGGAAGGAAGGGAAACAGATTGCAGGAAGGGTGTTAACAACATCTGCTACGTACGAGCAACAGCAGCAGGGGCATTACAGGGAGAGGCTCTCTTAACTAATGCATTAGCGATAATCAGGGCCACGATTGGGATACGTCTCGGTGGCGACTCTGTTGCGCCTGGGCATGGCGCAGTGGGTGTGCTCCACTGGGTCCGCTGGATTGCGTACAACGGGTATCGACGTGTGACGGACACTTAAGTTGCAGTTACCAGTTCTGGGGCGCCAGTAAGGTGGTATTGATGTATGATACCACAATAGTGACATACATTATTATATATTACGTCACTGTACGATTAATATAGGTAGATAAAACTTGAACAGTGCCTACAAACAAATAACTGCTACAGTATAATGCGAAAGATAACTGAAACAAATACGCAATGTGACGAAGAGGAGCGGCCATTTTATTCAAGATGATAATTGCACTCAAGTCACCGCGATTCATGATGGTCGCCTGGACATCACAAAAGGCAGGGCATGGTCGTTAGAGGGGTGTATGATCGACATGGGCAGTAGTGCATGCTCTGCAGTAAGCACCCACGCTCGCTGCCAGGTTACTGAGGAGTTCTTGTAATGGGGTGTCTCATTTCTCGATCAGTGTGGTTGATAACTGCTGGATGGTCATTGCTGCATGTGAAAGTGGTGCAGTGCGTCTCCCCAGCGCAACCAACACTTGTTCGATGAGGTTCAAATCGCAGTAATGGAAGGTTCAATCCACTCAGAACAGCTCTAATCCCAAGCGCTCCTCCATCTGTAATATTCGATGTGATCCCGGAGTATCATACTTGAAAACGAAGGCAGGGTGGAATTCAAAGCTCAAAAAACGCGCATGATGGCGGAGTACAGTGTCACAATACCGTTAACCTGTGGAAGAGAGTATGCCCATGCAACATTATGCCTCTCCATACCATAACACCTTGACTACCAAAACTATCATCCTCACTGTTGTGGTTGGCAGGAGAGCCAACACCGTGTTACTAGAGGAGGCCGAAAGGCACGCGTCTTAGCTCAAGCAGGCTGGCATGAGGTCTGGAACAGAACAAGGAAATTGGACTTCAGAAAAACGGACGTAGCTGGTGGAATACTTAACTTTAATCCATTAATGATTAACGTCGCTCTTGACGGTACATGATTGACAATATCAATAGTAACTGATAATGGCGCCTTGCTAGGTCGTAGCAAATAACATAGCTGAAGGCTATGGTAACGATCGTCTCGGCAAATGAAAGCGCAGAAGTCAGTGAACCATCGCTAGCAAAGTCGGCTGTACAACTGGGGCGAGTGCTAGGAAGTCTCTCCAGACCTGCCGTGTGGCGGCGCTCGGTCTGCAATCATTGATAGTGGCGACACGCAGGTCCGACGTATACTACCGGACCGCGGCCGATTTAAAGGTTACCACCTAGCAAGTATGGTGTCTGGCGGTGACACCACATTCACCAATGTTCCAGGGAGCATTATATGTTCCCATCTCTCGCCATATGACGGTATATCCAGAATCATTACTCATACTGAATCTACTATTATCCAAGGAGAGCACATTAACCCACTTCTCCTTCGTCCATTCCCTATGCTCTAGGCACAACCGCAAATCTTGTTGCCGAGGTGCGGGTATCAACAGAAAAGAACGCACTGGTCATCTGACAATGAAACCGCACCCATACAAACCCTGTGACACTGTGCAGCGTGGGATTGCTTATCTAGCAGTATTGGGTGCAGCGGCACCCCCTGTTTGATGTGAGTCCCTTCCTGACTGTTGAACTATATGGAGCTGTGATGCCAGACACCTACGAGTAGTAGGGAAAACTTCGTACAAGCGCATTTCGTTAGTGCAGATTGCCTACATCAGGGGCAGTTATGCTCTCAGGGGCAAACCCATTCTTCTCCTTTGATTTACAAGTCATTAACCTATCGTTCTCCGTTAATTGACAAGTCCTTAACCTATTGTTCTGCTAAAGGGATTCGTCTTTTTGATTGATAGGTCCTTATGCCATGGTTACCCCGCCCCCTCACCCAAACCCCCACCCCCACCCCTCAGGAAACCTCCCCCCTCAATGCTACAGGTAGACTTTCAGGTCTGAGTTATTGGAATATCCCATCTCACTCTTACCAATTTGATTTACTTCTTAATTAAGTTGATCAAGTAATTAACAACTCCCCCTCCGGTAGACCCACTCACCTCCCTCCTGGAAATTGGCAGGAAAAAGACTCAGTTGATCGGGCATTTGGAGGGAATTAGATAGTAGTGTATGAAATATGGCATAAACAATTTAGACAATATATAGAATGTTGTTTAGTTATTTATGGCAGTGTATGAAATATAGTTTACTTATTTAGTTAAGGAATTTGTCTGCAAATCGATTGCTATGTATGGAATATTGTTTAAACAATTTAGCCAATATGTGGAATAATGTTTATTTAAATAAATTAGGGGATTCAAGACAGTGTACGGAATATTATTTATTTAAAGAATTTTCAGGAAATCGATCACCATCCGTGCCACCCTATCTACACCCCCTCTCCTCTCCCCCTTCCCCTCCTCTACCTGTCTCAGCGGTGGAGAGGGTAAGGATCTCACGAAGGGAAATTCAAGGGTATATTGTTCTTTTATATAAAAAAAAACTGTTTGCAGGGCTTGGATTCGCTTGCTCATCATTCTCTGCTGTTTGGAAAGATGCAGGCCTAGTGAAAAGTAATTAAATCGATCGTACTTCTTTTTTTTACTCCGATTATGCAAGGAATACCGTCATGAAACACACATCACAAGTAATTACACACAGTAAAAATCTTTCGATCGCGAAGCAGCACTGCCCGCCATCCCTTGTCCACTGAACCGCACAGGAGGCTACTGCACACGCTCTCAGGAGTCGGGATGCACTGGCGGTCCCCACGAAGCGACGACTCAGCCATCAGCTGCCAGACCACGCAGGTCTTGTAAGGTTGAGGCGGCGGCATCCCTTTGATACATGACACCTGAGAAATACCTGTCGAAATACGTGTTTACCTAGGCACCCTTGCTGGCGCGATGACAGAGTTGCGGGTCCAGCACTACACAAATCTGTTCCAATGCTTCCCAGAATAGCTCAGGGTGCATTGTTCCTAGCAATCCCGATGGGACATGCGAGCTGCGTCTAGCCGTGCACGCGTGTTTACCTGCAAAGTGTGGCTGACGCATCACTGTCTAATGTCTGCGTGGTGACTCACCATCAAAAAGGGCCTCAATGTTGTACTGACATCATATGGCTATGTAAATAAGAACCAAGTCGTCCTCTCGGAAATTGTAATACCTGTTTACGAAAATACCCCAAATAACACCGAATGCTTTCTTCCTGATGATCCTAACGGGACACCGATCTCTTACTGAATTTACCCGTCAGTCTGCTTTTGCAGCCAGTGTGGGAGTACTGTCCGCCATTTTGTGCAGATCGTCATATTGCACTGACAATTAAACCCTGCAAAAAGGGGCCTACAGATCGTTAAATACATCCCATGTATTCACCACGCCTCAGTGCAACGCCGACGGAGGAGACTGCCGCCGTAAACACGGCCTATGACCACAGCTGCAGAAGTGCGTGTCAGCCAGGGAGAGGTCAGCTGGCCGTGGACTAGCGCCAACCCCAGGAGGACCTAAGTGGTGGGAGTTCTAATGCTATCAATACTCCCAATGGAAACACTCGTAGAATTGAATCTTCTCAAATTTCTGCAGAGTATACATGTGACACACGCGCTCCTGAAAGCCACTGGGGATTAGTTCACTATTCACCTGCATAGGGGGAGCTGTGAGCCAAATCATCATAAGCTGGAAGCTTTCTCAGACACTCTGAACTAATGTACAAAGGTTGGGCAAGCCCGATCTCGGATCAAAGGCGTATGCTGAGATCTGTTTCTGGCCTGACCTGCTTGCTTGTTGCTACTATAACTACAGCCATCACCAGACTCCCAAGAATACTGGGAACCAGCCAGACACATATTTATCAGTGTAACTACAATTAAATATTAGGATTGATGCAGCAGCCTGACACTGGGCAATGTACTGGATATGTCTCCTCTTTATGACCATGGTCCCGGAATGAATCTCAGTATCTATAGCGCACATAATTTTTCACGTAAAAAAAAATAAAAATAACAATAAAAAATAAAATAAAAACAACTCTCCTTACTCCTATCAATGTGCTAAATGTATACCTCCCTCACGATGGGACCCCGAGTAGCAACCACCAGACACTACCACATATACCGCGAAGACTGTTGTGCAAAGACTGGGTCCGTTCCCTTTGGCACAAAGGTGTTACTGTTTCTGGGCCCGACCTGCTTGCTTGCTTTCTACACCAATCTCAATCTCCAGACTCTGGGATTACAAGAACACATATTTTTTCACATGGTTTTACAGAATATTATACCATTTACGCAATACTTCTCAATATCAAGCACATATCGCTTGCATAGCAGTATCGCTTGCGCAAGTAATTCTGAAGATATAGACTGGAAATTATGTCTCTAGAAACCAGAGAATTTAGTTAGGTAGAGCGTACTGTAAACCACTGAGTAACTAGAAACTTATCCCGTCTGAGAAGACCTTTACGAAAATAGAGGAAACTGAATTTCCAGCTGTGAATACGGTTGTCAATGACGTAACAAATTTCATATCATCCCTATAATTTACAAAGTCAACCATGGTGTTTCTCATGTCTAGAGAACCAGCATACGTGTCTTCCACCTATCTTTCACCTGCTAGATGTGCACACCACAATCGATGTTCTCTCAACTAAATAAAGATGTGAAGAAGCAGTCAATCGGACAATTGGCATGGGAGGGAACGATGGTCCATCGCGAACACTTGTCCATATTGAATATTCTCAAATTTCCATCCGATCACGTAAGCTGTCCAACACATAGTAAGTAACAGTTCGCTATTCGGTCGTCTAGAGGACGACACAGTTACGTCGGCCTTCATCCCAAAAGGCCTCTTCATTCA
Source organism: Schistocerca gregaria (assembly GCF_023897955.1). Lineage (NCBI taxonomy): Eukaryota > Metazoa > Arthropoda > Insecta > Orthoptera > Acrididae > Schistocerca > Schistocerca gregaria. The sequence continues at coordinate 35,351,187 of NC_064926.1, forward strand.
GACAGCTACTACTGTTAGCCAGAAACGTGAATCATTCCCGCCACAGGTCACCGCCGGCGCGCTACGCACCCCTAGACAGAACTGTCCTACGAAACCAGTCACATACATATTTGGTCCCTATACTTACAATTAAATGTTACGATCGCGATCTCAACTGAATGATATTCGGCAATGAGCGAAGTATCAGAAATACTCGCTGGTGATGGCTGTGGCCCTGGAAATAGAAATATCTGTATCATTCCTTTGAGTTGACATTATCTTCCCTTCACTATCACAGTATTCCACGTCAAATCCATACCTTTCTTACAACTGGACATAGTCATTTCCTTTGCACATGTCGTAACACACGCATATACTTTATAAACCTGATGCTCGTGGCGAACCTAATAAGTATAATACTTCGCAGATAACTGATTGCTGGCGACACGAAATAATACCGAGAGAAAATCAGATGGGTGTACGTGTCCCATAAGTTTTTCTTGCGGGTGGTACCACTGTGTCTTAGAAAGAGAGGCGTAATCGACATACAAACCGCCAGATGTTAAAAAACACGATCGGAACTACCATATTACTATCACAATCGGTCTTGGTTCTACAGATGCACACAAGTATCCATGTTAAAAGCTATACCGGCTTTATAAATCGAGGTATAGCATTACCTCTAAACGAAGTGGTTTTCCAGAGAATGACACTGAATACAGACGGCGATCGCCGGAGTGTATAAGACCAACAGTGTGGTTACACTCTGGTGCAACCTCATGTTAAAATCACCGAATTCAGTAAGTGATTTGGCTAAGGATCGTGGTGTGAAGCCGATATTTCCAACTCTCTCATGCCGCCACTAGATATTTACCTGGTATTTGTAACGCATTCTGTCTTGAAGCCACGTCCGAGGTTCAGTGATATATCTACTGGGTTATAGGTGATGGTTGATTGAGAAGGATCACTAACAGTAGGTGGTGTGCTGATAGTGGTCACAAGAAATGTACACTAGCTTTTCACATCTCTAGTGCTACGCTTTCTGATAGAAATGATGTCTATAATTTGGAATCAAGTCTTTCCATTCAGTCACATATCTGTGTCGCATCTGATAGAGAAGTCCTTTAATGATTACAGCCACTAGTGAATCATATTTCTGGCACTCTCATATCTCTAAACGAGTTACCTTTGCGAACCTATCTGCTGCAGTAAAATTTAACACAGCTCTATGGGACTACTGCCATTTCTGCAGCTCTGCACTTCTGATTGTGCCAATTTAAGTCGGAACTGAGCAGAAGTCGAAGAGAGCTGTATCTACCACCTTCTGCAACCCGTGTAGAAACAGAGTGACCTGAGTTAGTGCGACAGGATCGTGTTTTGACCATTTCGTGGGAATGGGAACAAGTTGTCGTAGCTCTGACAACAGTGTACGATATGTAAGGTCAGCTCCAAATGTAGCTTACTCCTGCAACATAAGGCAGTAGAAAAGACAGTATGGGAAATGGCAGAAGGACGAGGATTTTGCTACAGCATTGTTGTGTGTCTCCAAACTACATATAGGTACTGCCGTCTGAAGCAGATCCGCATCCCTCCGAGCCCATTCACGTCAATCACCCCAACCTGCTATACTCTGTACCATCCAACAGAGAAAAATTACGAACTGTAAAAGCTCCAGTAACTTCATCTGATAGAGAAATTAGCAAGATTTTTACTGCACCTCTCTCCTCCCATGCATCGAAAACAAATACCAGCATAAGTGACGATCCTATTAAATATACAGGTATTGATCCATTCCACAGACCACTGTAAAGTTGCATCGTCTGTACTGTTGGAGGATGACTGTATCCAACAAACTATACCATAATTCGCAAGAGGAGCTCCCTGTGACCCTGTGTTGTAGTTTGAAACATTGTTTTTTTCTGCTGTAACACGCTTTGTACACTGCCACACATTTTGTTTTCTCCACCACGACTCCGAGTTCTGTGTCAGGTTCTAAACTGACAGTAACATGTTGTGATCCACTTCTCCTCACAGAAAACTACTGATGCTACGATAACCCACCACACAAACTGGATGATTTTAAATAAAAGTCAGTTACAACCTGACGAAATTGGAGAAGTTTGGCGGCATTGAGGAGCGTTTCCAAACTGCTGTCCGTAGGTGGTTGACTACCTCTACATTAAAACTCTTCTGTCACAGTGACGGAATAGTTGATGGCTCTGCCTCACATTTCAACTGAGTCATGTACGCTGTCTCTGTTTTGCTGCTAGCCACCCACCAAAAGGTGTTGTCCCTCCACCAAGGCTCTTCCTCCACCTCAAACAAGCGATGTCAGTCAATCATTATGTAGTAACCAACAGCGTACCAGTAGACGGTTGGGATGTAAAATACACCATCCATGTACTGTAGTACACAGTTGATAGTGCGAACAATTTTAGCAATTTCACGGTACTTTCAACATAGACCAATGATTCAACAACATGTGTCCCAATTTCGGTATCTTTGCTAAACCACTCCTTCTCTACTTTGCGAGAATTCTTGCAAATGTAGATAGATGACTGTGCAGTACGTCCATTCATTGTTAATTCTCGAACATATACATCATCAAAGTATATCAGACAGCACTCCACATATAACTAGCACCTCGAGCACAGTGCTTAATTTACGATCTATTTCTATGGAGATAGGAGTCACAGAGCATTCTTGCAGTCTTAGGATAAAATTAGAGACTGAAAGACCCCCTCGAACTGTCTTTGACCAACTCGCCCTGCAGCACCGTTACCCATTTAATCTGCAGCCGACCAGACGTAGACTGCTACGTTCCGTGTCTTGTGAATGAATGGAGTTTGCCGAGTCTTCGCCCATCCAAGAACACAAGATTTCTCCAGATGTGTCCATGTCGAGGAGATTAGCACTCCTTATTTGTTTATAGCAACAGATTTGAAAGTGTTGTGATGTAACAGCAGACACTTACGAAGAACAAGAAACAAGTGATTTTTATGCACGATGGAGCTCCACACGAATTGAGTTCGAAACATTTTATGTAAATGAATTATGTTTTCAATTTTAAAGTATTGTAGTGTCTGGGATCAGTACCAGGAGCGTATTGGTAAGAGAGAACATAAACACACGCTCTCCTAAGGCTACACGGTTCTGCACTTAAAACAGGCCATAATGTTAGATAGCTTGAATTTTCGACCTATCAGTCGTGTGGAATTAGTGCTGTTAATATTGAAACCTGCGAAATGTATTTCCATCGCATGACATACTTCCTTCTTGCTGGTTTCTCTACGAGAAACTATGGTAACAAACTGTAAAACGAAAAAATTACTTCCTAAAAAAATGGCTCTGTGTGATACATGCACAATACAGCTTTCCATAGATGTATAGCATCCACTGTTCACATCCGATCACAATTCAGAAATTATGCGATGCCCACATCATTCCTATATAGAATAATCATTATTTATGGAGAATACCTCTCACAAGGAAGCAGATAAACGCATAGCAGCAGCATCCGAAATGTGAAAGTACATGTCATGCCGCCACTAACTCTGTAAACGGCACATCTGTGAAGCAGATGTATACACGGAGATTGCAGTGCCTCACAAACACCTATCACTCACACAGAACTATCTCAATTATGAAACTGAAGTCTCGATTTTATACCCAAGATGTGACAAGCTAATGAAGTAAATCACATAAATCTTCGTTCGTTTATAGCAGCGGTCTCCAAACTTTTTAGTCCGCGGGCCACATTGACTCCATAAGGGCCAAGATGTACCTAGTGGGATTAAAGCACCCTAGCACTCCATGATCACCGTAATGTAAGGCCAAGGAAAGATGAAATCTCAAAAATCAAAGGTTGTGGGAATACCTAGCACTAAAACGAATTTTTATTTAATTACATAATTTTGATTCGTGGACGTACCTGACCGAAATTCTGGCGTATTTTAGTCTGGTGTAAAGTATGTCACTGCACATTCATCACGAAAGCGTCCTGCAAAGTTAACGAAATCTCAAAATCATTCTTAGCAACACTATTACTGCAAGACGTAACAGAGGTGGAGTATATCAACGCGTTGTTATTTCAAGCGGCGCAACAATAAGTTTAGTAATATAGTCTCGTAGTAGAGCCAGAGCATATATTTGATGGTTCTGTTGCGTGATTGTGTCTATGTTGCGAGTGTCTCACGAGTTTTTTAGTGTTTTATGCGCTGTACTAGTAGGTGAAACGACGAAGTGAGGGACAATTCAAAGCTTGAATTCGAAGAGACAAGGAAAATCTGAAATTCGAAATACGTTTAGCACGACTTGATTATTGTTTCACTGTATTTTTAGTGGAACTACAGTGTAATTGTATTTTAGTAATTAAAGTACCTTAAATATAACTTCATTGCATTTTGTTTAGGCAGGCTACTCCCTAGTTTTATTAGTGTTAAATAGCACAATTTTATTTTCAGGTTACAATCTTTTGTGAAGTTCTGTACAAACATGAAGAAGAAACGAAAGGTTGACGGTAAATGTAGAATTTTTGAAGAGTAGTGGGGATGTCAATATTTCGTGGTGGAGTCAAGCAACAAACCAATGTGTATTATTTGCAATGAAGCAATACCAGTCTTCAAAGAATAGAATATAAAACGTCATTATGAGACGAAACACTCTCAGAATTACTCCAAGTTTACAGGATGCGGACGATTAGAAATGTATGAGTCTCCGAAACGCTAGCTACAAACCCAGCAGTCGCTGTTTAAGAAAGTAAATGCTGAACAACATGCACCAACTCGTGTAGTTTTCGTGTGGCCCATTGAGTAGCGAAACAGTGTAAGCCATTTGCCGACGGCGAATTAATTAAGACTTGCATTATTGCAACAGCAGAAGAAATGTGTCCAGAAAAAGTTAATTAATTTAAAAACATAAGTTTGTCGGCAAACACTGTGGCTCGAAGAATAGATAACATTGCACAAAATACACAGCTGCGTGACAAAAATCAAGACTTAGACTGGTTCTCTTTGGCCGTGGATGAGTCAGCAGATGTATCAGGTACTGCTCAATTACTACTTTTTATTCGAGGGGTTGACAAAAATTATGAAGTGTATGAAGAGCTCCTTGATGTTCACAGTATTCACGGGACGACCAGAGGCGAAAATATTTTTAAAGAAGTTGAAAGGGCAGTATAGAAAAACATTGTTCAATGGTAGAAATTAAAGTGTATTACAACTGATGGTGGCAAAAATATGTGTGGTAAAAATAAAGCTGTTGTTGCTCTCCTTTCTAAGTCTGTAGAAAATGACGGTGGCTCAAAACCATTGTATTATTCACCAACAGTCTTTGTGTGGAAAACATGTAGGTATGTCAGAAGTCTTAAAGCCAGTTATTTCAGTTGTTACGTATATCAGATCCCATGCACTCAGTCATCGCCAGTTCCGCGAGTTTCTTGAAGATATTGAGGAAAGCGACTTGCCATATTATACTGCAGTGCGCTGGCCTAGCTGCGGCAAAGTTCTGACCCGTTTTTTTTTGAACTACGAACAGTAATTGAAATTTTTTTGAAGGAAAGCTAGCATTTTATACAGACTTAGCTAAAGATATCGATGTAAATTCAAACGATATCAAGGTATTTCAAAATCCCTTTGACGTCGATATAGAAGCGTTACCCGCAGAACTCCAGTTTGAAATTACTGATTTGCAATGTAGAGACTTTTTTAAAGAAAAACATTCAAAGTCAACATTACTGGAATTTTATAAGTGCCTTCTATCCACACAGTTTCCAAAGTTACATAAATTTGCCCGTAGCTTTTTTCCGCTTTTGGCACTACTTATTTGTGTGAAAAAACGCAGTTGCGAGCATGCCAGATTTCATTAATTAGTTCCGCCATATTATAATGTGTTATTATTATACTATGGCGTACTGGAAAAAAGGAAACATGCCAAACGTATTTACAGGTCAAAATTAAGTGATGAGCATTTGCCGTCGCTGATGATTATCTCTACCAGTAAACTTGGTCCACAGATGGAGATAATTATGAACGAAACGTTACAGCTACAAAAATGTCACTAATTAAACTAAGATGTTAAATTTCTTTACGTGAATACTCTAACACTGTGAATTTTCAAGATATAAATTAATTAATTACAACTAAAATATCCAATATGATTATCTATACTAGGTATTGTATTTTCTTTAAATTGCCTAGAAATAAAAATATTTTATACGATTTACTTGCTATGTGTATTTTAAAACGTAATCAAAAGAAATTGAAACCTCGCTTAAGAAGCATCTTCCATAATGATTGATTACTAAGGCTAGTCGCCGAAGTGGCGTTCATTTGAAAGACTTGCACCAGACTCGTGAGTAGAATAAAAGGCAAAGAATTTTTGTATTTAAAATGTTTTCGTCAAACTAGTCTGTTAACTGTTCCTTTTTTTCACTATCGCACGGAGAATAGTCTGTCTGTTTATAGTGAGTGGATAGCCATAAGTTTAACCATGACCTTCCGCTTTGTAAAGATAGAGCTCCGACAATGGCGCGGTATATTGGTCGCGACAGGCCTCGAAACTCAGTTGTTGGCAGTATAGGTAGCACCTCAAATATTTAGCGGGCCGGATACCGGGGATGTCCGGCCAGCTAACGCGGGCCTGTTTGCTGGCCCTCGCGGGCCGGTTTCAGCCCGCGGGCCTTAGTTTGGAGACCCCTGGTTTAGAGGAGTGTATGGAAGCAGGATGGTCACGTTTCATCACACATGAGATGGAAGTTCTCTGATACCGAGAGGTTTGCGGTCATCGATAGCAAGTAGACAGTGCTCCAAGTCACGACATAGAGAACATGTCCTTTTACACGAGTCCAATGCAGACTATGTCAGGTGACTGATGCATCCTGACAGAAGAGTGGAAAAAATGGTCATATGACCTGCAACAACATCTCCCTCTCTAGAATGCATCATCAGTCTACCATTAAATCGTACCTCGTTACCGCTGCATCTTTATCGATCAGTCGGGTCACTCTCTGTTATCCTTTAGCGGAGATGCACGTAAGTTAAGAGGCCGATGGTTCTCTGTTTTCCTCAAAAGCGTCAAATAGAGTAGTCCACTCGCGTGTAACACTGTTACCTCGATAAACGTACAGTAGAATGCTGCCTCGTCAGAAAAAAGTGACTGTTTCCCCGGTTCCCTTCGTCTCCATGTCCACGTTTTCTCATATTCCTCTTGCTGTCACATACTTGCTCTCATGTACAGGAATTGTTCTGCACCAACCAGAAGACACGCAATGACTTTCTCAATTTCCCGGTATTTCAGTGTATCTTCTCTCATTTTATAGATATATTCCGTCATGACATAACCTCTCGTTCCCTGTTCTAAAATTGCTTGTAAATGTAATACAGCTGACAACAACTAGCACAAATGCCCTATGTTTCTGATCGGGAAGCATACTATAGCACTGTACTTGATTCCATCCTTTCGCCTCCACCCCACATATTCCACATTTGCAGAGTGTTTGTTCTGTTTTCTGCAAAGTCTGTGTATGTGCATGTGTTGTGGGTGGCTACCAGGAACCGGTTCTCCCGCTGGTGGACCCAATTTCGAACGTACACAGTGCACGGCAGATCCACACTCGAACGCTAACTCGGATGTAGTACATTGTGGATTGCATCCCTATGTGGCAGATCCACCTTCAAACCCAGTCCCGGATGTGGCATACTGTGGATGTGCATCCCAACACCGCTCCTGATATAACGCGTTGCGGATCCACACTCTAACACTAACTCGGGCCTACTGAGTCCGCTTGAAGTTGTATTGCGGACAGAAGGAGCTGTTGGTGGTGCTGTGTATCCCGTAAGCAGGGCCGCTCGTGTAATACAGGAGCAGCTGGAGGAAGTTAGTGGAGAGCAGGTGAGGAAGGAAGCGACCAGGAAAAGCAGTTGCGCAATATGGATGTAGCTGCCAAGTTGCGTAGAGGTTGGGCGTGAGCAAGCGGCCAGCCTCAATTGCTTATTAGCACACTGACATAGGCACCTGAACCAAACGAGTGGTAGGCGCCTGATGTGGTCTTCGTGAAGACGACTGGTTGTAGATAAGGGAATTATACCTGTGGTGTGGGTCCCTGCAAGGCAAAACACAGAGGAATGGATATCGCACTGATATTTCACACGGATATTTGTTGCGTACTGGGACGGTGGCTCTCTTTAAATAGGTCCCACAAATTGTGTCATTCAATGTTGTTACGCGTATGGTTGTCTCAGGGCCATTAAAGTTTAATTCGTGCTGTTATGAAACATATTTCAGGTCATAGAGAGATGCATGTTGAAGCAGCCCTCTTGGTAGGGTTACAATATCACTGCTAAAAATCTAATGTAAGGTGGTTGAACTTTTCATACTTGGTCTGCAGTCGAGTGTTTCTGCAATTATAGTAAGCTTGAGGCCATGTCGGCACTATGTGAAATTGTTATTTTTGCTAAGGTAAATTTGGACTGCATAACTAAGCTTTTGGGGGATTTCTCTAAACTTCATGTTTAGTTTATAAATAGCACTCCCGATATTACACATAGCACCCTCACTTTATTATTGTTACAGTTGTATATAAATTGGTTTCAGGTTTGCTGATTTATTGTGTGTGACATTTTATTGTGAGGATACTTTCACTGTATTTAACAATATCTTCCCAATGTGACATTTAGTGTAAGGTATCAGGTCTCCTTTTGTAAAGCAATATGTTATTTATGACTTTTAGCTCACGGTGTTAGCAGAATCTGAGCCAAAATTACTTTCCACGTTTGGCGGCTTGTACTATGGTGCTACGAATTAAATATTGTGGCACTGAAAATTATTATTAGATCTATAAGTATTAACACTCTCACACGCCCCAGTCACTTCAAACTCCTAATGTTTCCCCGGAATACCTTCGTTTGAAGGCAGACGTCATTCTCCAACCTTGTTCATCTGTGCTAGACTTCTGACTACTGCACATACGCAATGTTAGCTCTATTTTCCTTTATCAACAAATACATGCTTGTGAGAAAGTATCTTCGACATCATCAAAAACTTGCATCATTGTGCCATTCTACGCTCTGAGCTGTGGTAGTCAGCACTTAAAGACGATTTTTATACATGTTAAAGGCACGCTATTTGATCTTCAGCTTTTTTACATGTGTAACTTTCCTTCTTGATAAGGGAGCGTTGTAGCTCACGGCCTGCTAACCTGCAAGGGTAGAGGAGCAACGAATGCAGAAGAATAATATTAAATACATGCATGAAACACTAACTGCCACTCACATCAACCAGTTTCTTTTTTTCCAGTACGCCATAGTATAATAATAACACATTATAATATGGCGGAACTAATTAATGAAATCTGGCATGCTCGCAACTGCGTTTTTTCAGTTGACACATTAAAGTTGCATCTACATTTCTTCTTATCTCTTCACGATGTTCGGAATGTTAAGCTGTCGGCTGAATTAATGTCACCGGTGAGCTCTCTCACTACGAAAAATGGTAGTAAAAAAAAAAAGAACGAAGAGGAGCGGAGATGTCCCTAACGCTGACTAAACGGAAGGATTTACGTTACTGAAGAAAATTTTATTTCACCCTGTAGGAGCCAGATTTGTGTATCTGTAACGCTCGGTGTCTTTTGTACGGTGACTGTCTGCGTGTTCTTTGCGTTCGGCATAAAATATTCGGAACGCATAGCAGCTGCGTCTGGATGAAGGAATTCAGGGGCAGGCTACTGCGACATTAGTGGCCTGACAGATCCTGCTCAAAGATGGAAATTGTGAGTGGCACGTAAAGTTATTTCACGGCTCGGGAGAATTTTCCAAGAGGGAGCGGGAATATTCATCTCCAGCACTAACAAGATCAATCACATTCTGAGACGCGACACCAAGGTCATTATCTCCTTGTAAATGCCCAAAGACGCCGAACCAGCGCAACACCTGGCCTGGCTAAAATTGGCGCAGGGGATTCTGGACTCTGTATTTCCCATCAGACTGCAAGATCAGTGACAGCCGTCTGGCTTCCCACCCACTGCGTGGGTCAGCGAAAGCAATACAGCGCGTTACAGTATCCACAGTATTGCTTAGAAATTTTATTCGTTACATATGTACACTTCGTTATAGTGACAAATTTTCATTTAACAAGTACAAGCTGTGAAACAATGTCTGAGTTTATATAATTGACTTATTCAGCTATGACTGTGATTTGTTGACCAATTCCACTGTAGCGTTTAAGTATGCCGCACGTATTTACAAACGCTGGTTACGTTTACATGGTATGTGTGTATGGGTTTTGTGATTAAATGATTGTTGCTGCTTATAGTTATGGTAGACAGTTTCCTAACCCTTGAGTACCAAACCCAAAAGGGTTTTCTCATAATTACATTTTTCTGTGGAGGCGCCGGGTCTCAACATTATCTTTGATAAGGTTAGAAGCTGAAGTAATGAATTAAAATTGCCGACCACGGTGGCCGAGCGGTTCTAGGCGCTACAGTCTGGAGCCGCGTGACCGCTACAGTCGCAGGTTCGAATCCTGCCTCGGACATGGATGTGTGTGATGTCCTTAGGTTAGTTAGGCTTAAGTAATTCTTAGTTCTAGGGGACTGATGACCTTAGAAGTTAAGTCCCATAGTGCTCAGGGTCATCTGAACCATTTTTTTGTAATTAAAATTTTTGCGAAGCCAAGGACTTAAACAGTTTTATACTTACTAGGTAGATGTGCTACCAGTACACCAGGCAGGCGTTCTGGCTTGTAAAGCTGTATGAATGTACCAAGTCCAGTGCCATCTCTCCGGATGTACAGACAGGATATGCCTAGATTTCCCCATTACGTTGAAAGTTAGGGTGCAATCCTAATATCGGAGAACCTCGGCAAGACTGGCGATTTAAGAAAGGGAGAATGGGCTGAGGTGTGAGTTGAGGTTTGCGTTAAGAAGGCGGTTGGACTACGGTAGTCCGTGCAGCTGTGTCAGCCAGAATGCTAGGATGATGTAAGATAGCACTTCTGCTTTAGTAAGCAGCTTCTGTTCTTATCGAAGTGCTTACTCATACTCTCGTTAAAAACAGTGGGACTGGTTTAGCACCCAGCATTAATATTTAAGCCGAACGTGCCAATGAAAAGAGTGTGCATCAAGTAGAAGACGTTTTTATGTGAGACCTGAACTTCTCCCAATGTTGAAATACTCTTTTCGCGGCGAATGACTATACCGTCCGCCACTCGTGGTCTCGCGGTAGCGTTCTCGCTTCCCGAACACGGGGACTTGGGTTCGATTCCCGACGGTGTCACGGTTTGCACCTGCACCGAGATAACTGGGTATTGTGTCATTTTCATCATCATCATTCATCCCCATTACGGTCTAAGGAAGGCAACGGCAAACGACCTCCCTTAGGACCTTGCCTAGTACGGCGGTGCTGGTCTCCTGCATAGTTCCCCTACGCTCTGTCCAGGAGCATGGGACTTCATTTGCAATGACTGTTCCAGAAAACTTCGGGCTTGCAGAAGAAGTCGGATTTAAGCACCTGTACGTCCGAAATTTTACGGAGCAATGTTGAAATAACTTACGTGTATGCAGGCATTTGACGTCGCTGCAAACCGCAGACGAAACGTGCCTGCAATTGTGGAGAAAAATTTCACTAACGATTTTCTGTAAACGTTTCGTGTGGTATAACAGAAAATCAGATAATAGGGCCTGTGGTGTTATCGCAGCGCCTTGCCGCCACTAGTATAAAGTACACCAAATGCCGCCGCTCACCATCCAAGGTCCAACTATTCCACCCAGCTCGCCTACTGATCAATCCAGGAACCATTCGCCTCATGCGCTGGTTAGCCCAAGACCCTACTCGCCGGTCCAGGATATGTTCTCGCAGCGCCCCCTAGATGACCGCTCAGGCATATATCATTTGGCACGTCCAACAAGCGTGTCGGAATTTAAAAGTGCGTAATTATTGGGACAAAGCCTTTCGGATACGCATATTAAGTGATTTACGTAAAGTATTAGACATTTTAATCGGACTGGACGGATGTAGAATTGAACGTGACTTCTGCAGTATACAAGCTCCACGTAGTCGTGCTTTGCTAAGCGTGGTGCTATTGCAGGTGATACGTTCTTTCCATAAATCGATCTACACTTGAAGAGAACGATGGCCTTTTTCACATACACAAATAACTGCCTGAGGTGAAAGATGAATAAAATCTTTAGACTGATTGAGCATTGAATCGCCGTATTTTGTTGTGTCGTTTGACACTTACCTACTTAATCATTCATTAAGTGTCAATCGACTCAAAAGATAATAAAGGAGAAACAGAAAGTTGTCTGATGCAGAGAAGAGAATGAAATGTAATGATTGCCGGGCTTGGGTGGCCTATAAAAGTGAACGGTACGATTCGTCAGGAACATCATCATGGAGGTCAGCGACCGCCAGAAGTTATTTGGGTCTAACACATCTCAAACTACGTTCCAAGTAGGTACCATATGCTCAGTAGTACTCCACTGTGCATGCTACATGCAGATAGGCTTACAGAATGTTTACCGAACGAGGTGGCGCAGTGGTTAGCACACTGGACTCGCATTCGGGAGGACGACGGTTCAATCCCGTCTCCGGCCATCATGATTTAGGTTTTCCGTGATTTCCCTAAATCGTTTCAGGCAAATGCCGGGATGGTTCCTTTGAAAAGGCACGGCCGATTTCCTTCTCAATCCTTCCCTAACCCGAGCTTGCGCTCCGTCTCTAATGACCTCGTTGTCGACGGGACGTTAAACACTAACCACCACCATCACAGAACGTTATGACTGCTCCAACGTTTAAGAAATTCACATTAGCTGAATGCCTCAGACCAACTGTTGTTCCATTGTTGAAGGATCTCGGCTATGAAATTTCAGCACAGAAATGCATGTCGCATTTCCTTATCTTAAACATATTGAGTAACCTGACCACGACAGTTGAGACGTCTGCAAGTGAAACGTTTCACTGAATTTGCAAAGCAAATTTTAGTTTCACAACATCTCTTCGCACCTCCGATATTCGATGAATCTTTGTATAGAGCTATGTTGGATCAGAGAGACATTAGTAGCCACTAGTCGACAGCTATTGTAAGGTTGGCACAGGTAGCCACTGCGTAGCCTCTCTGAGCGTCGCCAGTTTGTAAGGGTGCCCTGACTGGTCACATGTAGCAGCACAAATAGAATTGTGTCAGACTTAGTTTCAGTTAGAGATAGCATTTACTTTATGTGATCCTTTATTCACTTATAAATAGGTGGTGGCGAACGTTGACGTTAAGTGATGTAGAAAATCGGTTAGTTATATATACCATGAATGAATGTGTCGTGCTTTTCTGTGTGCTTGCAATAATTTTATTTGACTTGTTGTCTGTTCCGTATTTCATTTTCATGGACTTAGAAACTTGCATTCTGCTGCATAACGTGCATTTCCTTGCACGTTGTGAGGCTGCGATTCGACTCGTGATCGGAGTGAATTATCTATTCCGCTGCAAAGTAGATGACCTATTTTTTATAACTGTTCCGTGAAATTAGTGAATTTTTACCGAATTCTTGGAATGGGTCTTGTTCTCAGAAGCTGTCCGTCGAAACTAGATACTCTCTGACCCAGTGTTTTTAAACGCATAATGTTGGAGCATTCTTCGAAATTCTATCCCGTTTGCTATATGAATGGTCAGTTTGGTTCAAATGGCTCTGAGCGCTATGGGACTTAGCTTCTGAGGTCAACAGTCCCCAATAGTCAGTTTGAATGTTCGTGTGTGTGTGCATCAAGGAAATTCTACCCGTTATGTAGTACATTTGGTGCCACGTGTGGAGATTGTGTTCTTATTACACATAGGGTACACGTGTCGAATTTTAAGCACCAGCAATTCAAGCAGTTGTGTTTCATTTGACATCCTCGTGTGTATACGATTCAGAAGTAAATATTCAGTGATTTCTTAAATTACAAGTATTACATCTCACAGCACGACGTTACTGCTCACCCATACGTCTTAAAACCATTTAGTTCGTGTCTTCTCTTAATAACGAACAGTGATATTTCAATATGTTGGCCTGTGTGTCCAGCACGAGGTTATTTAACTCTTTTGGCCATTTAATGATCTGATAGGTGTTGTTTATTTTTTTCCTTTTTTTTTCTTTTGGTAAACCAAAACTTAAATGAATTAGAACCACAACTCTAAATTTTTGTGTCTGCCAGTTGTTGAAGGGAAACAGAAGTATACTTTGTTTGCATAGTGGTTAATGATCTGATAGGTGTTGTTATTTTTTTTCCTTTTTTTCTTTTGGTAAACCAAAACTTAAATGAATTAGAACCACAACTCTAAATTTTTGTGTCTGCCAGTTGTTAAAGGGAAACAGAAGTATACTTTGTTTGCATAGTGGTTAATGATCTGATAGGTGTTGTTTATTTTTTTCCTTTTTTTTCTTTTGGTAAACCACAACTTAAATGAATTAGAACCTCAACTCTAAATTTTTGTGTCTGCCGGTTGTTCAAGGGAAACAAAAGTATACTTTGTGTGCATAGTGGTTAATGATCTGATAGGTGTTGTTTATTTTTTTCCTTTTTTTTCTTTTGGTAAACCACTACTTAAATGAATTAGAACCACAACTCTAAATTTTTGTGTCTGCCAGTTGTTCTAGTGAAACAGAAGTATGCTTTGTTTGCACAGTGGTTTATGGTATTTAAAGTCAGATATGAGTGATACCGGTTCATATCAAAATGCAGATTGAATGGCAAAGCACGTATTCTGGATGAAACTTGTATCTAAGCGTTATTAGAGAAGGTTTACCGTTCCGCTGGGTACTAACACACTTCCTAGCCTCTAACGGTCATGTCGACCACACATTATGTACTGGATACGCAGGATGCACTGGCATTCACAGACACGGCAGATGGTTGTCGACCTCAGAGACCGGATGACAGCAACCGAGAAGTCACGATGCCATAGTCGGTTGCTCGGTTACGAGCACATGGACTCGCCCTGCTTACTTTGCATAGTAGTGTGGTGTGGCCAATGAGTAAATTGCTGGCAACTACAAAGGATCACCTTTCTTTCTTGTACCCTTGGTGTACCCATTCTTCATCGTTTTCCATCTACGTATTTCAAGTAATGCCACAATGTCCTGCCCCAGGCTGTGGACCAGACACAGCCCTTGATGTTGGCGCAGTGGGTCCATGGTGTGCGACTGCGTTGACGGCCACTCCCGGTAATATATTGCCCCCACCCCTTTCCATCCCAGGGTGTACTGATTCTTCGTCTTCTTCCGCCTGTGCATGTCACGCAGTTCTGCAATGCCCGACTCAGAATGTGAGTCAGATTTGTCACTTGATGCTGCTACAGTGTGCTCGCAAAGTGTTGCAGCCACTTTTCGCCTGCAGGTTGTGTGCACACACTGCCCGTAAATGTTTTGACAACTCCTCACGTCTCCCTCAGTGATCGATGGGCGTGAGTCAGTCGAGCCTCCCTGCCTGGACATATGTCTGCTCGAGGTTTCCGACGTTGTCAGATATGCCAAGCTGCGACCGGTCCAAAACCTGACATCAGGAGAAAGTGGAGACTGGCACTCTCCTTGCCGTCTCTCCCAAGCATCTGTTCACTGATCCCCCAGTGAATTTAGAATCTCTCTGCCTGATTTGAAGTCTTCCAAAGCTCTCTTAAATTCCATTTGTAATAGTGGATCCCCTATCTCTTCCGTCTCCCCTCCTGTTTATCATCTTATTAGACAGGTCCTACCCCCTCATAGAGCTCTTCAAGTTACTCTTTCCACCTATACTGCTTACTGACATATTTATTATTGCAAAATTAATAGCTTACGAGAATTATAAGCGTCTCTGTTCATTCCTTAGTATTTCTGTATCCCACTCCTTTGTTTATTTATTCTTCCTCACTAGTCTGTTAAACCTCAGCCTACTCTTCATCAATACTAAATTATGATCTAATAACTGATACAGGAATCTGTGACCGTGATGTAATATAACTGACATATTCCCTTCTCTCCAGGCCTTTACCAAGTCTACCTCCTCCTCTTGCGATTCTTTAACAGAATATTCTCTATTACCATCAGAACTCTATTATTCTCTCATCTCTCATTCCTACTACTAATACCATATCTCCTGTAACCCTTTCTTCTACTGTTTCCCCTACAGTCACATTTCAATCCCCCGTTACTACTAGGCATTAATCTCCCTTTACATACTAAACCAGCTGGTCAATGTCCTCATACACTTTATCTATCTCTCAATCACCTGCTTGTGATGTCGGATTGTATACGTGTACTATTATTGCCGCTGATGGTTTGCTATCGATTCTGATGAGAACAAAAATATCACTGAACTGCTAACTGTAATTCACTGTCTGCACGACCTTCCCCTTCCTAACGAATTCTACTCCCATTATACCATTTTCTGCTGCTGCTGATATTACTCTACACTCGTCTGACCAGATATTCTTGTCTTCTTTGCATTTCACTTCGCTGACCACACTATATCTAGACTGAGGCTGAGCATTTCTCTAGTTAGATTTCCAGGCTTTCCTACCCCATTCAAACTTCTGAAATTCCATGCCCCAACTCGTAGAACGTTGTTCTTTCCTAAGTTACTCAGTCTTTTTCTGATCATATCCTACCCCGTGGCAGTCGCCTGCCAGGTGGTCGAAATGAGAGACTGGTCTGGAATCTTTTGCCAATGGAGAGATCGTCATGACACTTTTACAATTACAGCCCACATGTCCTGCGGATATATGTTTTGTATCTTTGGTTCATTGACTTTAATTGACTTCTAAATCCAGACACCGATAATCATTGCTGAGTCTTCCGCCTTCAGCGGCAGTTTCCCAGCTCAGGGGCAAGACAGTGCCCTGAATCTCTGTCCACCCCTTCACCCTCTTTGACAAGGCCGTTGGCTGTATGAGGGTGACTTCTTAAGCTGGATGTCTTCGGCCGCAATTGCTTATCATTTGTTAACCATGAAAAAATCCGCTAGAGAATTAGTTTTTAAAACTTATTTACAAAATTATCATTGGTTAGAACTCGTTAGATCTGCTGCGATTTGCCAGCGAAATTTTTGCTTCAGCAGAAACAGAAAAGTTTTGAGGAATCAAGATAGAGAATAGTTAGTGCTAGGCGACAGATAAGAACACACTTGCTGCGGGATCATCGAAGAGTGTATTCTTGGTGCAAAAGGGCAGCAAGGACAGACGTCTGCCAATTAGAATGCAGTGCACAGGGCGAGGACGACCCGAATTACCAGATGTTATTTCTGCCGTCTTCCATGCTCACACCGTTTAAGAGTGGCAAGAACGAGCCGGCAGTGAGAGGGCGTTTAATTTATGGAAGGATTTAAAAGCACAGTTTTATCGTTTGTCACCAACTAGCTGCTTCCATCATGCAGTCTGGCGTACTTCTTTATCCAGGTGTTCCTTCTTTAAACCGCAAACCATTTTAGAAATTATTGGACATATCCGCAATATTATTTGACACTAAGCTTTTATGAATTTACCGACATGTTTCAAACCTATATTTCATAATCACTATTCTTTTATTCACTTGCTAAATGTTTGAATACAAAATTCAGTGAATTATTTAGTTTGATGTCTTTTGCTAATAAAGCAAACTGTTTTAGTGGTGAGTATTTTTTCTGCGGATATAAGGGCCCATTCATTGGTGTATGCGTTGCTGTATGGTGCCTGCGCTTTCATGTTGAATTGGGCCACCCCAAATTAGTTCCTTTCAATAAGACGTTTCCGTCGCAAAAAATTGTTTTTCCTAATGTTGTGCTTCTCTTCCCAGTAGGTCACCAGCAATGGGCCTCAAAACATCTTAAGTGTATGCTAAACAGCTCAGCCGTCATCACACAGCTTCCATTCCCCACGTACTGTGGCTGCAAACTGGATGCTCTCCACTGGTCCCTGCTAGGTTCTGTGTGCGACTGTAGGCCATGGTGCCTTCGCTGCTGTAGGGTTGGTGTCATGCTGTCTCCTGTTGCTTGACAACCGAATTTCGAAAACTGGGAACACATGTCGCCTCACGCTCCCTCTGCCCTTGTATGTCATTGGGATTAGAAGTCGGTGCAGATGAGTTATTCAGTGTAGAACAAAGCATATGCACTGTGAGAAGCAGAACCGTTAGCTTACGGCGTCCACCTTTGGCTATTTGTCGATACAGATGCACATTTTTAGGAAATGTTGGTGAACTGACGAGCTCAGGCATTTCTCTGCTCATTAAGCTACGTTCTATGGAACACTAATTTTACTATACACGTCGCCATGTTATTAGCAATTTATCGCAGCTGTAGCTGCCGCGATGACAGATGCTGCCGCCTACCCTCGACACTTAGCAGCCAAGCCAAGTAAAGGACTTATTGTAGGGAGTTAAGTTCGGAATATGAGTTCACAGCCTCGCTGCGCTTGCCCTTGCTCTTTCCAAAACTTACCAACACACAAGTTGTGACACAGTCGCAGAACAATTATTCCCAGTGCTCCAGAAAGTTGTGTGTACTTGTTAATTCCGTTATGGACTACACAATTTTGATTTATAAAATTTATCAGTTCTGGTCGCTAATGTCAGTATGCTAATCCTGTTGAGTAACCTATGTCAAAATGATCAATCACAGCTATTAACCAAACAATCTTCGTCACATTCTTAAAAAAATGGATAGTAGCAAGAGACACGCTCAGTCTCTCAAAGAAACTTATTAGTTACGTACATCGCAGTCTATGCTCTCATGGTAAGTTCCTACTTTTCAGGGAGACAACCAAGATCTACATTTCCCGATGTAGAGGAGGAGATTCTGGAGTTTTTGCACGAGAGCTACTCCTCCTATCAATACACGAAGATTAGCGTTGAAAGTGAATGTTTCTCAAGCGAATTTCTGGAAACTGGCTGCAAGAGAAATAGCTGTATCTCTGTCATCTGCAACATGTACAGCCCGTGTCACCAGCTCATTACCCTGTACGAGATATGTACAGCCAGTGGGCAAGAAATGACAACTTCCCTGCCTCAGTATTCTTCTCATATGAAGCACAGTTTGCACGAGATGGCATCAGAAACTTCCTTAATCACCACCTCCTCCAAAGGCACTACTTGCAGAAAGAGAAACATTCTGGTGAATACCACTGTTTCGAAGGCCGCAACTCGGAAAACAAGAAATTGTTTTATAAGCTACATAAGGCGGATATACGAGTGAAATTATGCCATCTATTTTTTTAAACATTGTCTATTTTGTGATTGTCCGCCTCTGTAGCTCAATCGTCATTGCTACTGACTGCCATGTGCCGCAAGGGATTTTTCCTTCGTGAAAAGACTGGAACGGGGTGCATTCAGCTACTCAGCCTCGTGATGCCTACTGAGGACCTTCGTGACAGAGAAGTAGGGCCTGTAGGTCACGGAAACACGACGGCAGAGAGAACAATGTGCTAACACCATGCCCATTAATACAACATCCACTGATGCCATCGGTAGAGGACGACACAGCAGTTGGTCGGTGCTGGTGGGCCCGTGTACGTCTATGTTTGTGTCTTTTGTGAGTGTTTCTTTCTGGGTCAGTCTCATTGTTTATTTGAGAGTGCGACCGTGCTGTTTTCTACATGTATGGCTACTTTGATTATTGAACCCATTACCCTCTCTGCTGTTCATTTATCGCAGTCTAAGTTATCTTCTGCATTTAAATCCCCATGCTTTGAAATAAGTGATGAATTCGTTTTCCAGTTGCCAAGAGCTTTAGAAAATGATCAGTTGCGTACTGCCAGTCGCGCTTAACCTACCTTGTGGAATGGCACAATGCAGCTGGACTGCCGAGGTGAGTATCGCTCTGTGAATAACTCAAAAAAATCAGTAAAATATTACGCAATGAATTTTTTTAACGTTATTAAAAAGCAGTTGTCCATAGCGCTGAGTCTTGGGTATTGACATTTTCATTACAAAAGTTCCAGTTTCCACAAATTAATAAGCACGTTACGTAGAATTTAGTTGATCACACGACAAAGAACTTGTAACTGGAATATAAAGTTAAACTTTAAAAAACTCTGGTAAGTTTGGCAAAGGTATTTAAACAAGAGATTGTTGTCGGTGGTAACAACTCCCGAACCTATTAATTCGGCACAAACAGCTGCGGATGTATAACAGTGATAATGCGATCATACCGCAAAGAGAAATGAAATTAAATGTGCAACTCTATCTATCCACCTGGTTCTGGAAGAGCCTATGTGAATATAGTATAGTTTGGAAAATCGCTAATTTTGTTCGATTCTAACCAGCCGATGCTGCTAGGTATTCTCATTACAGTTGTTGTCTGTTGACGAGTAGACTGCCAATAGTGCGGATGGATGCCAAGGGAACTCGTCTGCAAAGTCAAACTGCCTCTAACGCTCCAGCATTGCTTCTCCAAGTCTAAAGTGAAAGTCTTCCTTCTAATATCTTTGCTGCCAAGCGAAGTCGTCGGACCTCCGTCTCGATATGAAGTTAGAACTGCATCTCTTATGATTGCTCTGCTCAGAGTTTGCATCGAAAAATCGGCCACCAATCAGAAAAAGTTCACTCAGCTCTAAGCAATTATGTAATTGTGCAGCTAACGTTTCCCTCCCATCGAAAACTATGTGAAAGTTATACTTCAGTCGGTTGCCTTTCTACCTGTACCGTTCCTAGAATTTCGAACTCGCGAGCCTACGTCACTGTCTCGCTTCTTTATTCCACCAACGCACGGCTCTTTCTCCTAACAAAACTTAAAATGGCTCCTGGCTTGCCACTATAGCTGTTTTTAGAACACCCATTGCGTTTCTTTATGCCCATTGGTAGAAAAAGAAAGTCTCCCATCCCGCTGAATTTTGGCGTCTTCTTCTCGCAACGTACTTTCTCCAAGCTGTCAAAAGCACAGAAAATGAGTCTCAATATTTCGTTTGCGGACAGCTATCCGCTCTAATGAGGCGCCCGTCCACCTACGTTCTGTAAACTCAATGGGCAAGATGCAATTACCTCGCAGTAAGCGCATTTGAAGGAAGGTCTAGCTGCAAGACGACCATCGATTTGCTGGTGGCTAATCTCCATGGGACACGGGACACCGTTTTTGCTTTCTCCTGGAGTCTTGTGTCTTACATTTTTTCTTAAGAATAAGGACAATAGCCGGCCGGTGTGGCCGAGCGGTTCAAGGTGCTTCAGTCTGGAACCGCGCGACCGCAACGGTCGCAAGTTCAACTCCTGCCTCGGGCTTGGATGTGTCTGTTGTCCTTAAGTTTAAGTAGTTCTAAGTTCTAGGGGACTGATGACCACAGCAGTTGAGTACCATGGTGCTCAGAACCATTTGAACCATTTTTTGTAGGATGTATGAGACTGGCGATGTACTTTCTTAAAAACATCAACCACGTAATTCCGAAGATAGCGAAAGCCGACAAGTGCAAGAATTATTGTAATCGGCTTAAAAGGTCATGGATCCAAGGTGCTGACAAGTATCTTATACAGAAGATCGAAAAAAAGAGGATGTATTGGAAGACAATCAGTAGGCTTTAGGAAAGGTAAAGGCAGGACAAATGCCGTTATAACGTTGGGGTTGATAATGGAAACAAGACTGTAGGAAAATCAGTACACGTTCGTAGGATTTGTTGACGTGGAAAAAGTGTTCGAAAATGTAAGATGGTGCACGACGTTTGAAATTCTGAGAAAACTAGGTGTAAGCTATAGGGAACGAAAGGTAATATACAACATGTACAAGAACCAAGCGGGATCCATAAGACAAAGACTAGGAACGAAGTGCTCAGATTAAAAGGATAGGACGGAGGTGTAGTCAGTCCCACTATTGTTCAATATATACATCGAAGGGAGCATTGGGGGAAATAAAAGAAAGGTTCAGGAGAGAAATTAAAATTCAAGGTGAAAGGAGACCAATGATAAGACCCGCTGACGACATTGCTATCCTCAGAGAAAGTGGCGTAGGATTACAGGATCTTCTGAATGGAATGAACAGTCTAATGAGAATAGAATATGAATTGAGAGCAAATGGATGAAAGACGAAAGTAATTAGAAGCAGCAGAACTTATAACAACGAGAATTTTCGCAAAAAACTGGGAATCACGAAGTAGACAAAAAATCAACGAATTCTGTTATGTGGGCAGCAAAATAACCCATGACAGACGGAACAGGAAGGACAAAAAAATCTACCAGCACTGACAAAAAAGGGCATTCCTGAACAAGAGAAGTGTTCTAGTCCCAAACATAGCCCTCAATTGGAAGAAGAAATTTCTGAGAACGTACGTTTGTAAGAAAGCAATGTATAGTAGTGAAACATGGCCTGTGGGAAAACCGGCAAAGAAAAGAATTGATGCATTTGAGATGTGGTGTTACAAACGAATGTTGAAAATTATGTGGACTGATAAGGTAAGAAATGAAGAGGTCCTACACAAAATCGGAGAGGAAAAGAATATATATCAATGAATAACTTTCACGGTACTAGAGGGAACTGAAGACGATAAAAACTGCAGGGAAAGACAGACATTTGGATACATCCAGCAAGTAGACATTTCGATACATCCAGCAAGTAATTGAGGACATAGGTTGCATGTACTGCTGTGAGGTGAAAAGGACGGCACAGGAGAGGAATTCGTGACGGTCCACATCAGACCAGTCAGAAGACTGATGACACAAAAAAGAAGAAGTTTTGAGGAGGCAGGGCAAGGAACAGCCATTTATGACTGATGATCCGTTTATTTATGCCTTTCTAGAGAGAGATAATGCATATACCATGCACGCGTAAGCTTCTGTCAGTCTAAGCAAGTCAACGTAACGTTAAAGATTCCAGTAATAGATGCTTAGCATGTTTTATAAAGATTTTATATATTAAATTTTTTCCATAACTTTACAGAATGTCCCAACTTGCAAAATCTGATATCATTAGCAACATGAAACATTTAATTGGAATTTCTGAAATTTCTGCACTAAAGTTGAAAATATATTTATAACTACGAAATTCACCAAACCAAAACATATGGTATACGACTAAAAAAATCTCTAAAAGAAACGACGATAATTAACTTGAGAGTAATTTGATATTGAGCCATATAACTCAACTGAAGCATTGAACTCCCCAAGTAGTCCAATTTTACTGTAAAACCTTCATTAACGTACACTGGCTGCCGTTGAAATTCCAAACACCATAAAGCATAGACCTCGAAGAAATGGAGTATACAGCACACTAGGAAGATAACAGGACTAAATTTGTAGGTGATTTGCACGGAGGACCGACATTCAGTACTGCTTGTGATCAGTGTGCGCCAGAGGTTATCAGTAAAAGTGGCTGGGTAGGAGTAGTGTGGCCGTCTCTCAGAAACCCACTAACAGGTCTTTAATACAGGTGAAAGCCCTGGAGAACATGCTGGGCAGGGCAACAGTGCAAACTGTCTATACCCAGGTAACAAGGGCTACGCGTGGTCTTCAGTTATCTTGATAGAAGATATCCTCATGCAGGCCTCGAATATAAGGCACAGACATCAACTTTGACACGTCAGAAATGTAATGGCTGCTGTTCATGTCAGCAGCTATGGGAACCAGGGGTGATCATGACTGGTACCCAATAGTACTCAATGTCAACACGTTAGCTTCTGGACCAATATGACGATGACGAATACTGTCTGGGAATGTTCCACCTCCTCAGAGCCTCCGTATTTGGAAAAGTCCAACGTGATGTTTTAAGCAGAACTGAGACCCGTCTGAAAAGATGAAGTCACCCAGTTGTCCAGTGATATCGTTGGGCTCTCGTTTGTTGGCACGCCGGTCTCTGTTGCTAGGTTAAGGGCAGCTACCACAAAGGCTGCTGCGGAGACCCAGTTACTACAGACATCTCCCACCGTCCGTGTTGGCACTTGTCTTGCTGCAAACATACCCCTTTTCTGATTCAAGGTACGTAGCGTGGCTGATTGGAAAATTGCAAAGTTACCCACTCCAGTTCAAATACAGTAAATGTTACTAAGACAATAGCTTCTGTCACAAATCAGAACGCATCGCTGGTGAGAAACTCAGCT
This sequence comes from Schistocerca gregaria, assembly GCF_023897955.1. NCBI lineage: Eukaryota > Metazoa > Arthropoda > Insecta > Orthoptera > Acrididae > Schistocerca > Schistocerca gregaria. The sequence continues at coordinate 35,375,151 of NC_064926.1, forward strand.
TCCTCCTATCCCGTATAGTGTTCTGTGAACCATAAATATGGGTGGGCAGGCAGATTTCATATTCCTAGATTTGTGGAAACCGTTTGACACAGTGCCACACCGAAGACTGCTAATTAATCTCCGACCATGCAGACTAGATTCTTAGATATTTGAGTTGCTCGAAGACACTTTAAGTAATTGAAACCAGTATCTTATACTGGGTGGCTGATTTTGGGAGAGGAGATCAGCGATGTCCTGGTTGGCTCTGAGCACTATGGGACTTAACTTCTGAGGTCATCAGTCCCCTAGAATTTCGAACTACTTAAACCTATCTAAGCTAAGGACATCACACACATCCATGCCCGAGCCTGGATTCGAACCTGCGACCGTAGCGGTCGCGGGGTTCCAGATTGTAGCCCTAGAATCACTCGGCCTCCCCGGCCGCCAAATGTGCTGTGTCCCATCGGATTACGGAAGGATAAGGAAGGAAATTGCCCTTTGGAAGCATTTGCGTGAATCGATTTAGAGAAATCATAGAAAACCTAAATCAGTATAGTCGCACACGGGTTTTGAACCGTCGTCCTTCCGAATGTAAGTCCAGTGTGCTAACCACTGCGCCACCTCGCTCGGTCCTTATCCTATATGGCGAGCGTCCAACGGAGACAAAGGTATCGTCAAGAGTGTGGTATGGTAGTTATTCGTATTTATGTAAATAAAAGATCTGATTGATATTGTGAGTAGAAAATTTCCGACTATTTCCTCACATCGCTGTTCTTTACGGGAATGTGTCATCTTTAAGTGATTCCAGTAGGATAAAGGATGACTTGGATATATTTGCTATTTTGTGTGCTGAATGTCAGTGTGTGTACAATGACAAAAAGAAATTTGGAAAATTGTGGTAAGGGCTAAGGGATCCAACTGCTGAGGTCTCCGGTCCCTAGGCTTACACACTAATTAAACTAAGTTACGCTAAGGACAACACACACACCAAAGGCCGAGGGAGGACTCGAACCTCCGACGGGTAGAGCCCCACCAAAAACAAATGAGGTAGCCATGAGCACAAACACAGATTATGGTAGTATCACGTACACGAAGTATAACATGGCAGCGCATTGGCGGGGCTGTCATTTGTACTCACCTGATTCACCTGAAACGGTTTACGACATGATTACGGTCGCACGACGGGAATTAACAGACTTCGAACGCAGAATAGCAGTCGCAGGTAGACAAATGGGGCATTCTGTTGCGGAAATCGTTTCGAAATCAATATTCCGAGATCGGAAGTGTCAAGAGCGTGCAGTGAAAAACAAATTTCAGGCATTACCTTTCACAATGGACAACGCATTGGCCGACGCCCTTCAGTTAACGACCGCGAGCAACGGCGTTTGCGTATAGTTGTCAGTGCTAACAGAAAAGCAACACTGCGTGAAATAGACGCGGAAATAAATGTAGGACATACGATAAAAGTATCCGTTAGGAGAGTGGTGCGAAATTTGGTGTTAGTGGGTTATGGCAGCAGACGACCGACATGAGTGCCTTTGCTTACAACACGGCACCGCCTACAACGCCTCCCCTTGGCTTTTGTCCATATCAGTTGGAGCCTAGCCGACTGGAAAAACCGTGGTTTGGTCAGATGAGCCCCGATTTCAGTTACTACGAGCCGATGGTAGGGTTCGACTGTGGCACAAATTACACAAAGCCATGGGCCCAGGTTGTCAACAAGACAGTGTCGAAGCTGTTGATGGCTTTATAATGGTGAGGGATGTGTTTACATGGAATACACTGAGTCCCCTCGTGAAGCAATCATTGACTGGAAATGGTAGTCTTCGGCTGCTTGAAGATCCTTGGAGCCATTCACGGACTTCATGTTCCCAGACAGCGCTGGGGTTATTTTGGATGACGATGCGCCAGGTTACTGGGCCGCAATTACTCGCGAATGGTTTAAAGAACATTGTCGACAGTTTGACTGAATGGTCTGGCCACCCGACATGACTCCCATCGAAGGTTTATAGGACATAATCGAGAGATCGGTTCGTGTACAAAATCCTGTACCGACAACACTTAAAAGATGCAACAAGTCCACTAAAGAGACAGCTTACACTACACTCGTTCGTCCTCTGTTAGAATATTGCTGCGCGGTGTGGGATCCTTACCAGGGGGGATTGACGGAGGACATCTAAAGGGTGCAGAAAAGGGCAGCTCGTTTTATATTATCACGTAATAGGGGAGAGAGTGTGGCAGGTATGATACGCGAGTTGGGATGGAAGTCATTAAGGCAAAGACGTTTTTCGTCGCGGCGAGATCTATTTACGAAATTTCAATCACTAACTTTCTCTTCCGAATGCGCGAAAATATTTTGTTGAGCCCAACCTACATAGGTAGGAATGACCATCAATATAAAATAAGAGAAATCAGAGCTCGAACAGAAAGGTCTAAGTGTTCGTTTTTCCCGCGCGCTGTTCGGGAGTGGAATGTTAGTATGATTGTGGTTCGATGAACCCTCCGTCAAGCACTTAAATGTGAATTGCAGAGTAATCATGTAGTTGTAGATGTAGATGTAGATGTAGGTGTAGGTGTAGAATTATGGACAGCTATGGAGGCAGCATGGCTAGTAGTTTTGTAGAGGACGACTTGTTGAATCCATGCCACATCAAACTGCTGCGCTAAGCCGGATAAAAGGACGTCCGACGAGATATTAATAGATATTAGACGACTTTTTTTTACCTCAATCGAAATGTGGAAAAAGTAAGCTAATGTAGATGTGAAGCTTCCTGGCAGATTAAAACTGTGTGCCAGACCGAGACTCGAACTCGGGACCTTCGCCTTTCGCGGGCAAGTGCTCTACCAGGAGAACTTCTGTGAAATTTGTAAGGTAGGAGACGATATACTTGCAGAATTGAAGCTTTGAGGATGGGTCGTGAGTCGTGCTTGGGTTGCTCAGTTGGTAGAGCACTTGCCAGCAAAGGCCAGCAAAGGTCCCGAGTTCGAGTCTCGGTCCGGCTCACGGTTTTAATGTGCCAGAAGTTTCAAAACGAGCGCACACTCCGCTGCAGAGTGAAAATTTCAGTCTGATGTAGATGTGATGGAAAAATACAATGTTCGAAAGTAGAATTAGAGGTGCGATGCTCGACACTTGAGTTTGAAAATGTCGTACGACGGTGCAGAGTTAACACGGTACCCGCGACACGCCCTCGGTGAGGAGGGCTGAGGCGCTGCCAGGCTGACGGGCAGGACGCAGAGGCGAGGTCAGTCGGCAGAGCCCGCGGCCGGCCGGCGGGTCACCCCGCCCTCCACAAACTCTCCGGCGCTCCCTGCAGCCGGTGGGCCGCGGCAGCGGGCAGCCGCCACGAGCCTCTCCTCTCGACAGTCGTGTAAGGAGTCCACTCCCCTCCACCGCCACGTCTCCTCCCGTGCCAGAGAGAGAGAGAGAGAGAAAAAAGAGACAGAATAAACCTCGCTTGCTGTTTGGCGTTTTAGGCAACTTAAGCTGTCCAGGCTAAGAATTTTGTAGTCCTTGATTTTTATGTTCGCACCTGTCTCCTTAATTAACTTTGCTGCGAAGGCTATTCCCAAACGGGAAAATAAGCGAATTCCAAAGGCTACACGGTTATGTTATTTTCATTCATGGCTACTTGCAGTTGATGAGTCCAGTATGGGTCTTCTTCGCTAGGTCCTTACAATCCGTTTTAGAATTTTTAATCAGCGCAGCTGTAGGACAAAATCTAAACATATCTCTATACAGTAAAAGACTAGGTAAAATGTTTTTACAAGCATACGTTGGGTTCGTATTCTAAATAGTTTGTAAACGTTCAAGACACAGCCCATTGGTTCAGACACATCTTCAAATGCAACTGTTAAATGAAAAGTTCCCTTCGGTGCTAATTTTATCTAGTCAAACACTACACGCGAAAATTATTATAAAATACATTTTTACAGTGTTGATAAACAAGGATCTGCGTGAGACAAGTATCACTCACAACAATGATCATCTCGGGGTGGCTATAACACAGTTTATACCAGCAACCTCAATAATTAACAGGATGTTAACAAAAATCTGGAATAATATCAAGGGACTAAATCCACACTCATAAGATATTAATTTGATACAGCTCGATACCATAGTAAATTTTGAGATTTGTAGCATTTTATTTTCAAATTTGGCAGTATTAAAGAAATTATCGCACAATATCTGCATATTGACTGTTACTTCTTCTAAAAACGTTAATTGTTATTGACAATTCGTAGGGCATCCCCCTGTCTTGTTTTCACTGGCTGATTGAACTCGTATTACTAACCATAAATTACTAAACGAATATACATGGTATGTAATGGAAGGATTCTGGTAAAGTTCCTACACATTTGAGTAATAAGTAAAATGATTTTTGCGACTGAACCTCCTGAAGCGTTCAGACGTCTCTTTTTATAAGCTGGTAATATCTTTACTATACTGTATCACAGAAAATTGTGCCATTATCTCAGAACGATAAACGGCATACTTCAGCCTCCTTTTTTTAAAGATACACTGACATGCGATAGCCTCAAACCACGTCAGAGGCGTTGACACGTTATTAGCCACAACAGGTTTTGGAGAATTATTAGCATTTGCAACCCATAAAACAAACTCATTTGTGCTATTTATTGCCATTTCAGGTTCGTACACTTTTTACAGGTGTGTTCTACAACCTCTATGGCAGCGGACTGTGAACAACATGTATGCAGAATACCTTTGTTTATTGAAATGTTTTATCTTAGAGTCTGTGTGTTCTTCTGTCTAGCGTGTAGTGAAACAACGAACCGTTTTCCTTATGTGAAGAGACCTATAATAATCTCCATATGGTCTCTTTTATTTGCGTTTTGTCACATTCGTTCAACCATTGTGTATGTCGATGCAGCCCTGTACTCACGTCACGGTCTACCAATTCTATCCTATTTGTCAGAGACTTTACTGTTTTTATTTTTGAACTTTTTTCGTTATGAAACTTGATTTTTTAAAAAAAATGAATATTAGACGTGGTCCATATAGCTTCCAACAAGAAGACAGTCTGTTTCCTCTGACTGTAGCTGTCAGTATCCTGATCATAGCTACGGATATTTTTCAACCTACTTATGAATACGATTCTTTCTTCCTAAGCGTCGTGCGACTGGCGTTTTTACAGTAAATTTTACATTAAAGAACCAGTGTTTCTTGGCAACATGGAGAAGTAATGATATGAGCAGTCTAGAATTCAGGTGATGAAAAATGTATCTGTTCCAAGTATAGATTATGTTTCGCAACTCAAAACATCTATCGTTATGTAAATTATTATAAAAACTAAACTGCGCTGCACGTAATACCTATGTAAACTATTGTTTCATTTTTTATGTCATATTTAAATAATGCGTTTACTACCATAGCACCAACGACAACGAGATTACCTCCTCAACGACAACGAGATTACCTCCACTCACTAGGTTTAACTGCTCCGCATATGGCGTTGCCAGCGTCCGACATAAACTTTGTTAGCTTGATTTGTCTTATATTAGGAGGGTCGGTTGTCTTTGCATTTAAGGGGAGTTGGAACGCCGTATCCCGACAATGTTAAATTTAGTGACTTGGCTTCCCTGTTTTTCAGAAACCACTGCAGCCATTGACCTGAAACTCTTACAGAACATTAAGCTGTACATTCTGAGTCTACTGAAATACAATAATTGCATTTCAGCCACTGCTTTCGAAAATAATTTTTTTTAATTACACAGTTAAAATTTTGTGTACTTTATTGTACGTTATCCTAACCAATTATAATTATACCTTGAATATCTCAATACTGGACTCGAAGTGGTTTCTGAGATTTAGGGAAAAATCCAACAGAAAATGTAAATTTTCAGAATCGGCTTCTTAAGTTTAGAAGGACTGCATCTCAATATATGCTTAATTTTTTTTTTTTTTTTAGTTTTAGTCACTCAGAAGCACCCTGAACCATACTGTATATCATACTCTTGATCTTTTTACAACTTTTTTCTTCTTTTCTTTTTTCTGGACTCCTTTGTGGCAAACTGTGCTGCATTTTCTGCTTTATCAATGCGAACCTAGTCCATCTGTTCAAGTTCTCTGATGCAGTTTGCTCCAGCATTAATTCCCATATGCTGTAGCACTTTTACCCTACCAATGTTGCCATCATTAAAATAAATAACAGAATCACTAACCCTCCCCCTCCGCCCCATTCTACTGTCTTCATTCGACCAAAAACATTTTTGGGTAAGCGAGTACGTATAAGATTATCAAACTACTCATTGGGATTTTGAGTCTGACCATGCAGACTCTTCTTCAGTAATTCAGGATTTGCCAGGAGTCTGTAATTAGGTTTTGTGATATCCATGACTGCTTTGGGATGGAATGTTTATGGCTGCATGAACTGTTTGAGTACTGGGCATTGCGGTAATTGCACCATGAATCAGTTCCGGGAGCGCAAAGGTGGTGTACTGGTTTTTCATCAGTTGACAATCTGTGGGAGAAGGCAGCCCATACTGCCTGCTTTATTTTCAACAAATCCTGTAATTTCTAATGGCCATCCCATAATACTGCTGTAGTTCATGAACCATTTTGTCTGTCAGCCTGCCCCTTATGGTTTTACCATCAGAAAGTTTCTTGTCACTTGAACTTTGTTTCAACTTCCACAACCTGGTGCCCATCCTCTTCTGGACATGACCAACACTGTTAATCTTTGTAATACAGTAATCCACAGCCTTATATATAAAAAATTGACGATTTTATTAGATCTTGAAGTAACGCACGTAAAAATTTTAACATTTTCAGCTGGTATATATTATATTTAAAAAAATTAAAATAAAATACTTCCCATGTGAGTTTATAACTGATATATACACAGGGTGGTTCACTGATAGGGACGGGGCCAAATATCTCACGACATAAGCATCAAACGAAAAAACTACAAAGAACGAAACTCGTCTAGCTTGAAGGGGGGACCTAGATGACGCTATGGTTGGCCCGCTAGATGGCGATGACGTAGGTCAAACGGATATTAACTGCGTTTTTTTATGTAATAGGTACTCCCATTTTTATTACATATTCGTGTAGTACGCAAAGAAATATGAATGTTTTAGTGGGACCGCTTTTTTCGCTTTGTGATAGATGGCGCTGTAATAGTCACAAACTTACAGGTTCGTGGTATCACGTAACATTCCGCCAGTGCGCACGGTATTTGTTTCCTGATACATTACCCGTGTTAAAATGGACCGTTTACCAATTGCGGGAAAGGTCGATATTGTCTTGATGTATGGCTATTGTGATCAAAATCCCCAACGGGCGTGTGCTATATATGCTGCTCGGTACCCTGGACGACATCATCCAAGTGTCCGGACCGTTAGCCGGATAGTTACGTTATTTAAGGAAACAGGAAGAGTTCAGCCACATGTGAAACGTCAACCACGACCTGCAACAAATGATGATGCCCAAGTAGGTGTTTTAGCTGCTGTCGCCGCTAATCCGCACACCAGTAGCCGACAAATTGCGCGAGAATCGGGAATCTCAAAAATGTCGGTGTTGAGAATGCTACATCAACATCGATTCCACACATGCCATATTTCTATGCACCAGGAATTGCATGGCGACGACTTTGAACGTCGTGTACAGTTTTGCCTCTGGGCACGAGAAAAATTACGGGACAATGACTGATTTTTTGCAAGCGTTCTATTTAGCGACGAAACGTCATTCACCAACAGCGGTAACGTAAACAGGCATGAACTATTGGGCAACGGAAAAACCACGATGGCTGTGACCAGTGGAGCATCAGCGACCTTGGCGGGTTAATGTATCGTGCGGCATTATGGGAGGAAGGATGATTGGCCCCAATTTTATCGATGGCTATCTAAATGGCGCAATGTATGCTGATTTCCTACATAATGTCCTACCGATGTTACTACAAGATGTTTCACTGCATGACAGAATGGCGATGTACTATTAGCATGATGGATGTCCGGCACATATCTCGCGTGCGGTTTAAGCGGTATTGGATAGCATATTTCATGACAGGTGGATTGGTCATCGAAGCACCCTACCATGGCCCGCACGTTCAACGGATCTGTCGTTCCCGGATTTCTTTCTGTGGGACAAGTTGAAGGATATTTGCTATCGTGATCCCCCGACAACGCCTGACAACATGCTTCAGCGCACTGTCAATGCATGTGCGAACATTACGGAAGGCCAACTACTCGCTGTTGAGAGGAATGTCGTTACACTTACTGCCAAATGCATTGAGGCTGACGGACATAATTTTGAGCATTTATTGCATTAATGTGGTATTTACAGGTAATCACGCTGTGACAGCATCTCTTCTCAGAAATGACAAGTTAAGAAAGGTACACTGGAACAACCGAAATAAAGTGTTCAAACGTACCTACGTTATGTATTTTAATTTAAAAACCTACCTGTTACCAACTGTTCGTCAAAAATTGTGAGTCATATGTTTGTGACTATTCCAGCGCCATCTATCACGATGCGAATAAAGTGGTCCAATTAAAACATTCGTATTTCTTTACGCACTACACGAATATATAATAAAAAATGGGGGTTCCTATATTTAAAAAAAACGCAGTTGACCTATGGCAGCGCCATTTAGGGGGCCAACCATAGCGCAATCTGGTTTCCCCGTTCAAGCTAGACAAGTTTCGATCTTTGTAGTTTTTTCTTTTGACGCTTATTGCGTGAGATATTTGGCCTGGTCACGATCAATGGACCACCTCGTATATCATTTTATTCGGAAAAGTGCAAATATTATAAAGAGATAAAAATCAGAAAATGTGAAAGAATGTTTTCCATTCTAACTCCCCTTAAACATAATTACTTGACAGAGAAAAGTTCTTCAAACCATAAATCTTACATAAACAAATTAGACATAAGAAAGTCAAAATGGCAAATTCACATAAATATATATGTAAGTAAACCTAGATGAAAATATACAGAATAAGCAAAGAAAGTTCCATAGCATAATGCGAAAAAATATACCTATTGCTCGAACCTAAGACCGTTTAAGCGGACGATTTGAATGGGATTCGGTTAATGAAAAGGGGAAACACAATTCAATTTCCCCAAAAAATTAATTGTAATAAATAACACTGTGGCTTACAAATTACAGTGACATAAACAAATCAAACTGCTTACAATATGAGGTAACAAACATGTTATATACCACAAGTAATCAGAGAAACTTCAAAACTTTTTACAATTTGAAACATTAACAAATAATCATTGTGCGTTAAACTAAATACTTTCACCTAATACAGTTAAATTTTTAAACGTGAAGCACAAATGTATAGTTTACAATTAAATTTTCAGTTGAAGTTACTCCTTCCTATACCTTCTTTAAAAGAGTGATAAAATTTTCAACATTTATCTCAGTTAAAAATGCACTAAAATCCTTAACACAACAACACGTACATGACTAAATATATGTACGGCAAGGCTCAACATCAACAGCGCAAAACACATTCAAACTTTCGCCAACATGGGCAGCTTGCCGGCCAAAACATGTTATGACTACAGCAGCGGGCAAATTTACATAGGTAATAACACAGGCCGCCTAGTAATCTTGCCAAAATCAGTTTTCACGGAGTAAGAAGGGGGGGGGGGGGGGGTAAACACAATAAACACCATACCCAAGTGCACTTGACAAACCTACTACTAAAAATATAGTATAAAAAAGCTCTCACTTAAGGACAAATCCGGGATAGACCCGGCAATATTGCACCTGAGCGCTAGTAGCCAAAGTAAGGTTGACAGATGCCAAGGTCTGACATCATCATAGGGCTTACTGGCACAACAAATAAATAAGAGTAAAAGAACAAGCAAATGGCAATGCCCAAGAATTTAAATAGGATTATGTACACACGAGGCTACAATCAATTGCCAGCACCTTGGACATCATCTTAGGCTTAATTGACATCATCATCATCATTTAAGACTGATTATGCCTTTCAGCGTTCAGTCTGGAGCATAGCCCCCCCTTATAAAATTCCTCCATGATCCCCTATTCAATGCTAACATTGGTGCCTCTTCTGGTGTTAAACCTATTACTTCAAAATCATTCTTAACCGAATCCAGGTACCTTCTCCTTGGTCTGCCCCGACTCCTCCTACCCTCTATTGCTGAACCCATGAGTCTCTTGAGTCTAACATGACCCCACCACCTAAGCCTGTTCGCCCTGACTGCTACATCTATAGAGTTAATTCTCAGTTTTTCTTTGATTTCCTCATTGTGGACACCCTCCTGCCATTGTTCCCATCTACTAGTACCCGCAATCATCCTAGCTACTTTCATATCAGTAACTTCAATCTTGTTGATAAGGTAACCTGAATCCACCCAGCATTCGCTCCCACACAACAAAGTTGGTCGAAAAATTGAACGGTGCACAGGTAACTTAGTCTTGGTACTGACTTCCTTCTTGCAGAAGAGAGTAGATCGTAGCTGAGCGCTCACTGCATTAGCTTTGCTACACCACGCTTCCAGTTCTTTCACTATGTTGCCATCCTGTGAGAACATGCATCCTAAGTACTTGAAACCGTCCACCTGTTCTAACTTTGTTCCTCCTGTTTGGCACTCAATCCGTTTATATTTCTTTCCCAATGACATTACTTTCGTTTTGGAGATGCTAATCTTCATACCATAGTCCTTACATTTCTGATCTAGCTCTGAAATATTACTTAGCAAACTTTCAATCCAATCTGACATCACAACTAAGTCATCTGTATATGCAAAACTGCTTATTTTGTGTTCACATATATTAATCTCACCCAGCCAGTCTATTGTTTTCAACATATGATCGATAAATAATATGAACAGCAGTGGAGACAGGTTGCAGCCTTGTCTTACCCCTGAAACTACTCTGAACCATGAACTCAATTTACCGTCAACTCTAACTGCTGCCTGACTATCGATGTAAAGACCTTTAACTGCTAGCAAAAGTTTGCTTCCTATTCCATAATCTCGTAGAACAGAAAATAACTTCCTCCTAGGAACCAGGTCATATGCCTTTTCTAGATCTATAAAGCTTACATACAATTCCCTGTTCCACTCATAACACTTCTCCATTATTTGCCGTAAGCTAAAGATCTGGCCCTGACAACCTCTAAGAGGCCTGAACCCACACTGATTTTCTTCCAATTGGGTGGTCTTCAACTAATACTCGCACTTTCCTTTCAACAATACCTGAGAAGATTTTCCATGTTTAAAGATTGGTGTGATTACTGCTTTTGTCCAGTCTGATGGAACCTGTCCCGACTCGCACACCATTTCAATTATCCTGTGTAGCCATTTAAGACCTGACATTCCACTGTATTTGATGAGTTTCGACTTAATTTCATCCACCCAAGCCGCTTTATTGCACTGCAATCTATTGACCACTTTCTCCACTTCCTTAAATGTGATTCTATTTCCATCATCATTCCTATCCCATTCTACCTCGAAATCTGAAACATTACTGATCGCATTTTCACCTACATTGAGCAACTCTTCAAAATATTCCCTCCGTCTACCCAAGGCATCCACAGGATTCACCAGCAGTTTTCCTGACCTGTCGAAAATACTTGCCATTTCCTTATTACCTCCCTTCCGAAGACTGCTAATTACACTGCAGAATGGTTTTCCAACAGCTTGACCCATAGTCTCCAATCTGTTTCCAAAGTCTTCCCAAGATTTCTTCTTGGATGCTGTAATTATCTGTTTCGCTTTGTTTCTTTCTTCAACGTAACTTTATCTGTCTACCTGAGTTCTAGTATGTAGCCATTTTTGGTACGCCTTCTTTTTCCTTTTACAGGCTTCCTTGACTGTGTCATTCCACCAAGCTGTTCGCTTCATCCTACTTTTATACTACAAATAAATAAAAGTAAAAGAACAGACAAATGACAACGCCCAGCAATTTAAATAATATAAGTAAGCACAAGGCTAAAAGCAATCGCTAGCAACTTAACAAGCACACATAAAAATATCAGACTGCTGCCACATCACAAAACGGAACAGGCGCGCGCGCAGACCCCAGCAAGCCAGAAAACCAACAACACACACTCCAGCAACCGAGCCAGCATGACCATAGTATTTTCAACGCAGAATCAGGGCCCGTGAGCACACCGGGTCCACGCAAAACACACACTGCTAAATAATTCCCACCAACAGATACGGCTGCCCCTCGGGCGGGAAAACAGGGGCGACGACGGGATACACACCAGCAGAAAACTGGACACCCAGACTCCGGCTAAAACGGAATCCTGCAGAAAATATAAACAACAGCTGAAGTGAGGTGAAATAAAGTGAAACGAACGCCGCCACGCAGACTGGACAGAGAAAACACACAGAAAATCCTGCCCTGCAGTCCTTACAACTCCAGGGTGTGGAAACCCAAGTGATATCGTGGCACCCTTTTCAGAGACTGAGAACCTCGAGCGATGTCGTGCGGGAATCCATCAGTTATCCACTACACCACATCATCAACACGCCACTCTACGCAACGCCCAAATCAACGAGGCCCGCCAACAGCGAGACCAGACCTCCGTGCCGGGGGGGGGGGGGGGGGGGGGGCAAATACCGCCTGCTCGGTGCGAATCCAACTACCGAGCCGAGCGCACGTGGCCCCCGCGAAAAACGCTCCAGAGGGCAGCAGCCGCCTCAGCGCCTGCGCAGGCCGAACCAGACGGAAACCGAAATACAAGTTGCTACCGATAGTGCCTGATACGCAACGCGCCAGAGAAATGGCACATCCTTTGTTGAATAAAATTTGTAATAAAATAAGAATGATGCCATCACACAGGTTTGCGGATTCAAATAAATATAAAACAATGCAGATAGCTGTTTTTCAAACCAAAGAACATTTACTGGATAAAATTTTCAAGTGTATCAGAATGATGGCCCGACAAAAGTTTATTGATTAAAATAAAAATGGTTCAAATGGCTCTGAGCACTATGGGACATAACATCTATGGTCATCAGTTCCCTAGAACTTAGAACTACTTAAACCTAACTAACCTAAGGACATCACACACATCAATGCTCGAGGCAGGATTCGAACCTGCGACCGTAGCGGTCACGCGGTTTCTAACTGAAGCGCCTAGAACCGCACGGCCACACCGGCCGGCCATTAAAATAAAAGTAAAACGTTTAAAATAATTAATAATATAGAGCGAAGTGTGAAATTGTGTAGTCCTAACAGAAACATGAATAAAACACGAACATGAATAAAACACGAATAAAAAAAAATGGCTGTGAGCACTATGGGACTTAACATCTTAGGTCATCAGTCCCCTAGAACTTAGAACTACTTAAACCTAACTAACCTAAGGACATCACACACATCCATGCCTGAGGCAGGATTCGAACCTCCGACCGTAGCAGTCCCGCGGTTCCGGACTTCAGCGCCTAAAAGCATGCACGAATAAAGCTCATACAACAGCGCAGTAGCATGCGAAATCAGAAGCAAACACAGAAATCCTCGAAAGTTCAGTTTCTCACTTACAGGCGCTACGCAAATTTACGTTCATTATTGTCGGTACCTACACAGACAAAACGTGTTACAAATTCACCACACACTAATATCAAAAAATAACTGGCGAAATACCACAGTTCACTGCTATCTCGAATTCCTCCCAAAAAAGTGTAGTTCGCATAGTGGCACAAAACCAGCAAACGAAAACGACACAAATAATTGTGTCATAAGACTATAGAGGTTGGACTCGCGTTCTCGAGCTTCTTCTAAGTCCTGTAAATACACTCCTGGAAATGGGAAAAAGAACACATTGACACCGGTGTGTCAGGCCCACCATACTTGCTCCGGACACTGCGAGAGGGCTGTACAAGCAATGATCACACGCACGGCACAGCGGACACACCAGGAACCGCGGTGTTGGCCGTCGAATGGCGCTAGCTGCGCAGCATTTGTGCACCGCCGCCGTCAGTGTCAGCCAGTTTGCCGTGGCATACGGAGCTCCATCGCAGTCTTTAACACTGGTAGGATGCCGCGACAGCGTGGACGTGAACCGTATGTGCAGTTGACGGACTTTGAGCGAGGGCGTATAGTGGGCATGCGGGAGGCCAGGTGGACGTACCGCCGAATTGCTCAACACGTGGGGCGTGAGGTCTCCACAGTACATCGATGTTGTCGCCAGTGGTCGGCGGAAGGTGCACGTGCCCGTCGACCTGGGACCGGACCGCAGCGACGCACAGATGCACGCCAAGACCGTAGGATCCTACGCAGTGCCGTAGGGGACCGCACCGCCACTTCCCAGCAAATTAGGGACACTGTTGCTCCTGGGGTATCGGCGAGGACCATTCGCAACCGTCTCCATGAAGCTGGGCTACGGTCCCGCACACCGTTAGGCCGTCTTCCGCTCACGCCCCAACATCGTGCAGCCCGCCTCCTGTGGTGTCGCGACAGGCGTGAATGGAGGGACGAATGGAGACGTGTCGTCTTCAGCGATGAGAGTCGCTTCTGCCTTGTGGCCAATGATGGTCGTATGCGTGTTTGGCGCCGTGCAGGTGAGCGCCACAATCAGGACTGCATACGACCGAGGCACACAGGGCAAACACCCGGCATCATGGTGTGGGGAGCGATCTTCTACACTGGCCGTACACCTCTGGTGATCGTCGAGGGGACACTGAATAGTGCACGGTTCATCCAAACTGTCATCGAACCCATCGTTCTACCATTCCTAGACCGGCAAGGGAACTTGCTGTACCAACAGGACAATGCACGTCCGCATGTATCCCGTGCCACCCAACGTGCTCTAGAAGGTGTAAGTCAACTACCCTGGCCAGCAAGATCTCCGGATCTGTCCCCCATTGAGCATGTTTGGGACTGGATGAAGCGTCGTCTCACGCGGTCTGCACGTCCAGCACGAACGCTGGTCCAACTGAGGCGCCAGGTGGAAATGGAATGGCAAGCCGTTCCACAGGACTACATCCAGCGTCTCTACGATCGTCTCCATGGGAGAATAGCAGCATGCATTGTTGCGAAAGGTGGATATACACTGTACTAGTTCCGACATTGTGCATGCTCTGTTGCCTGTGTCTATGTGCCTGTGGTTCTGTCAGTGTGATCATGTGATGTATCTGACCCCAGGAATGTGTCAATAAAGTTTCCCCTTCCTGGGACAATGAATTCACGGTGTTCTTATTTCAATTTCCAGGAGTGTATGTAAAGTATTCGCTTGCGTTTTTAAGAAACTTTCATTCTAACAAAAGTTAATCTAAGTCATATGGCACCTTGACTGTACAATCCACTCACCAAGCACGATTGCTGAGCAAAAACTGACGAAAGGTCGAACAAAACACGACGTGCGAAACATTATCTCTCCATTAAAAGCATTTTGTGAAACTATGACTCCTGAAACAATTTAAATGTTGAAAGATTGGCTACCATTAAGTTTCAAAGACAATCACATAGCAGTAAAATATACTAGAACGTACAGAATGTTCTTAAACTGATTTTGTTACCCCTCATTAAAATGTCAACACAACATTAAATAAGCTATAAATAAATTTCATAAATGCTTGCACGTATACACCCGCCCCTGCAACGTGTTAAAATTTAATTTAAAATCACAAACACTTCTTAAACAACAAAAGCATGAAACTTCCTGGCCGATTAAAACTGTGTGCTGGACCGAAACTCGAACTCGGGACCTTTGCCTTTCGCGGGCAAGTGCTCTACCAACATTTTTTTTTTATTTTTTTTTATAAGGCTGGAAGGTGGGAGACGAGGTACTGGCAGCAGTACAACCGTGAGGACGGGGCGTGAGTCGTGCTTGAGTAGCTCAGACGCCGGCACGGTAGCTCAGCATGCTTGGTCAGAGGGTTAGCCACCCTCCGTCACAAAAAAACTGAGCGAACGGATCAACAAAGAGCCTAAATGGATGTCATCGGACGTCCGCCACGAACAAATACAATGAACAATATAGATCAAAATGAGATTCAAAGGAGTGTTGGTAGATCACTTGCTCGCGAAAGGGAAAGGTCCCGGGTTCGATTGTCGGTCCGGCACACAGTTTTAATCTGCCAGGAAGTTTCATATCGGCGCACACTCCGCTGCAAAGTGAACTCTCATTCTGGAAACAAAAGTATGGTAGCTCAATAACAAAGAATATCAGATAATGATCTGGGACATCCATACTGTTTTTTCAGGTTACATGTATGAGTGGTTACAGTACAGGAATGGCACTACCAGCGTATCAGTTCTGTCTATAATTGGTTCTGCACATGCCTGATTTTTAAAAAAAAATAGTTTCTTAAGGTGGTTAGGGGCGTTGTCAACTTTCATATGACGAGTCACATGCAGATATTACTTCCCTGGTTCATCTGTTATAAATCTTACAAGCTAGTGTAATTGAAAGCAATTATATCTTTTAAAATATTGGGTCTAGAATTAGGCTTAAAGTTGAGATGGGCTCTTCTCACCGCCGTGATATCTCTTGCTTGTTTGTATGTTTACTTTTCCTGTATCATGTCTGTATATTATGTATTTTTCGCAGAAATATTGTATACACTCATGTTCAGAAAAAACACAGCACCTTGAATGACTAGAGAAAGGACATTCATATTCACAGACAACGTATATTAGTATGTTCTGCAGAAATGATTAGCATTTGTACCATGTGGGCCGGCGCGTTCAGGGTCAACATCGATATCGCGGCGCAACATCTACCGGTAACACGTACCTACGATTCTCTAAAGGTAATAGATTAATGTGACTTGAGCAGACGTGCGGGACATCTCGCAGACGTGTGCGCGAACCATAACGTCAATCTGTGAGTTTGAAAGAGAGCTCATTATTGGCATGAGAGATTGCGATGTATCCATCCGCGAAATTGCTGCCCGCGTGAGATGAAGCGTTTCGCCAGTGCATCACTCTAATCAGTTGTATCTCTATCGTCTCAGCATACATTTGGAGTTCGTTCTAATGTTCATCCAAGCAATAAGTGATTTACCTTTAGCGCAGAATGCTGCTCAAATTGTAACACTTGAACCACCATAATTCCCCTTCATTGATACCAGCTACTCTGTTCTCCGTTCATACCGACAATACTGAAACGCGTCCATTCCATCTAAAGTAAAGTACTGACGATCACTTTATTTAGTTCCGACGTCCATGACATATGTTTTTCATCAGACTTCAATCATGCCTCTTTGTGTCTGGGTGTTACAGCGGGTTTATGTATTCTTTTTTTGGAAAGCAAGATGTTTGTCATGTGATAGAATTTGACGTATCTGTCTGTCAATTACTGGTATCAACTAAATCAGCAACAAGTTGAGAAATGTAATGGTTTGTGGCCCTTTCTTTGCGCAAACGTAACCGCTACTGTGCCTCCAAAATTTTCTACTTTGCATATATTTTCCAGTCTGTACATGTCCTGCACCCAATCAAACTAAATTATCAGTCGCTGTATTTGAACAGTCCAGGTACTTGGCGATTTACGATTACACAGTCGAATTTCCTGTGCTTAGCGATTTTTGCTTTCCCGTCTCATCACAACAGTGATCCGCATGGCGTTGTCACAGCCGTGGTTTCAGCCACTCTCACTAATGCTGTCCGTTTCCTGTCTGCAGTAAAGGCATCTACTCACACAAACTAACACCGAACGGAGCCAACTGCCTTTATGCCGAGTTCCACCCTCTACCACCTGATCAACAATGTCTTCTTACATACTGTAGTACAGACTTCAAATGCGATACCGTATCAGTGCATTTGTCGGTATACTGGTCTCATACTATTGCATATCACTGTGCACTCCATCCCAACTGACAATGTTAGTTTTCTGTACTTGCCTGTATACTGACTTCCACTTCTCCTAACTTTAAGTCATTGACTGTGACAGTACCCGAACATGGAATTATGTGATCACCACAAGACTGCAGTATCTCGTTACAAGACTCCAAGCCACGCTAATAATTCCTTCTTTGATATAAGTTTTTAATTTTACAATCGCTTGTGGTGTTGTTTCAGTAAATACTAGAAAACTTAGTCTTCTAAAAATATTTTACGTGCTTTACACCATTATTTGCCACAACAGACAAAAAATTGAAAAGCATTTGCAATGCTGATCCCATATCCGTTATTCGTCACCTTATTAATGTATCTCTGATGCTAAAACAGACCACAAGTAGTAAGGTAAACTGCAGCTATTCTTCTTGAAAATTCCGTTTTCAAGGTCCTGTCGAGATAAATACTCCATCACAATTGTAGTTCAGCTGTATATTAAAGTATGTGGCAACGTCAATACTGGTAGGCAGTCCATCTCTTGAGATATCAACAGCGTAAAAATGTTTTATATTACACTAACAAGTAGGTTCCTTGGCGCAATTTTAGGTTATTTTATACTTAACAGATACTTGATAAGTTCACTTGTGATTTTTATTATCAGTAGCGGGATAGCTGTGCAAAAGCTTGTTAGCTTTGTCCAAGATGTCAAAGTTCACTTGTGATTTTTATTGTCAGTAGCGTGATATCTGTGCAAAAGCATGTAAGCTTTGTCCAAGATGTGTCGCATTGCTTGCCTCTCATAATCTGACCAATGTTCTGTGAAATATAATGGGAAGTCAGCCGCAGACATTGCCTGGATGAGCTCGCCAGTATTGGTAATGCTGTAATAGAATCAGCAGATGGAGGCTTCGTTATGAGACGAGTCAGGGGTCTCATCCCATACAGAACCTGCATACCGAGCACGTGGAATTAATACAAAGGTCTTAGGATGTATTCATGAACCTTCAGATGTGGAAAATGAAGGAAGAAGCGAATTTTTTTCGGATGGGGACATGGCTACTCACAATCTACACTACACAACACAGGTGAAACAGCGCCTATGATACCTTCGCCAGCGGGTGAGTGGTATCTATTCATGTGTAGAACTCGTGATGATTATGTTCAATGTATGGAAGACGCTGGAGTTTACCAAACCTGATGTGTAGTGGTTCCAGGTGAATGAAGGTAAGTGATCGAGATGCCACCTATTGATCACTGCTGCAATCATGCAGAATTATAGTCCGTCCCCATGAAACGAGCACGACCGCCATTCAAATACTCAGTTATATCATGACTGCTAAACTGGACAGTGTTTTGAAAAGGCAAGTAATTGTGTGGTAGCTGATTGTATTATTGCAAGAGAAGAAAGCGCTGATCGTTTTTTTGAAGAAAGGGTTGCACTGAATAATCGCTCCAGATCTGACGTATTTATACATAACATATAACATAAGTAGGGTCATATGTGTCTACAAGAATAATTTATATCACCGGACGGAGATGTTTACCTAGTGTGCATATAACTAAAAATTGAACTTTGAAAAGTGTTTAACTTTGGCGAAATGTTATGATCGAGTGAAAGCTTTGTCCCAGGAATTTTATAATTTTGGTTGAACAATTACCATTGGAACCTCGTTCTGTCAATTGAAATCCAAGGTATGTGATTTCGTGTGTTCGTCAGCATCAGAGCTGAAATGCGCTAATAATAGTACAATAACAAACGTTTTTACTCTCCCGCTCTGCATCGCGATTTGAAGCAGCAGTGAGTCCGCTTTTGTGCTACTGCGGCGTTTCTTCAATAATATAATTCTGAAACTGCTGACTGATACTGACATACTGTCTCTTTGCTTGTCTTTATCATTTCAACACTGACCTATAGAATTTTTTCATGAGGCGTAATTCTGATTACGCTCTTTAATGTGAATGTGCGTGTAAGTGTTACCTCTCGTCGAAATTCTTGAAATTAATAGTCTCTCTTTGTGTTCAACCCACGTGGTATGTGCTTTGTAGTAGCAGTACCACGTGCCCGTAAAATTATTTGAGCCATCAGGTCAAGACTATGCCGTTATTAACGCAGTTCGGACGTTTCTTTTGTAGCTAATTTGTTTGGATTTGATTTCGTCATTAAAATCGTTGTGGAATTACACATTCTCTGTAAATGTACTTATGCATGTGGAACATGTGCTGCAGTAACAAGACTAGTCCTCAGAACACTTTTGCATAATATTTCGCGTATTCAGACGTAATTAATCGCAATCGCGAGCAGTTTTTCCATTTCACAATTTCTAGAAACATTTTGATAAATCATTTTGGTAAGATTGCGGATTCATCGAAACACGTGATATTTGTCTAAACTACTAATACCAGTCTGTGGTTGCCCATTGGGAACGCGACTGTGGAAGGAGAGGAATTTCTTTGCCTAAATAGAATGTATTGGTGATGGTCCAGTTCCTTTTTTGTGTACACTTGAACTATCTTCGTGTGCTTGTCTGAATGCGGTATCCCATCCGGTTGCCTATTTTTTGTTTCCTATTCTTGGAGAAACAGGTTTTATGTTAATTGAACCCCTCCTGAGTAACACTTTTCATAATTAATTCGCAACATTACAAAAAGGTGAGAATTTAAGGAGATGGGACCTGAATAAACTGACTAGACCAGAGGTTGTGCACAGTTTCAGGGAGAGCATAAGTGAACAATTGACAGGAATTGGAGAAATAAGTACAGTAGAAGAAGAATGGGTAGCTCTGGGAGGAGCCTGGAGATACTGACAGGTTTCAGATAGATTATATAATGGTAAGGAAGAGTTTTAGGAATCAGGTTTTAAATTGTAAGACATTTCCAGGGGCAGATGTGGACTCTGACCACAATCTATTGGTTATGACCTGTAGATTAAAACTGAAGAAACTGCAAAAAGGTGGGCATTTATGGAGATGGAACCTGGATAAACTGAATCGGAGGTTGTACAGAGTTTCAGGTAGAGCATAAGGCAACAATTGACAGTAATGGGGGAAAGAAATACAGTAGAAGAAGAATGGGTAGTTTTGAGAGATGAAGTAGAGGCGCCAGAGGGTCAAGTAGGTAAAAAGACGAGGGCTAGTAGAACTCCTTGGGTAACAGAAGAAATATTGAACCTAATTGACGAAAGGAGAAAATATAAAAATGCAGTAAATGAAGCAGGCAAAAAGGAATACAGACTTCTCAAAAATGAGATCGACAGGAAGTACAAAATTGCTAAGCAGGGATGGCTAGAGGACAAATATAAGGATGTAGAGGCTTATCTCACTAGGGGTAAGATAGATACTGCCTACAGGAAAATTAAAGAGGCCTTTGGAGAAAAGAGCACCACTTGTATGAATATCAAGAGCTCAAATGGAATCCCAGTTCTAAGCAAAGAGGGGAAAGTGGAAAGGTGGAAGGATTATATAGAGGGTCTATACAAGGGCGACGTACTTGAGGACCATATTATGGAAATGGATGAATATGAAAATGAAATGGGAGATACGATTCTGCGTGAAGAGTTTGACAGAGCACTGAAAGACCAGAGTCGAAACAAGGCCCCGGAGTAGACAACATTCCATTAGAACTACTGACGGCCTTGGGAGAGCCAGTCCTGACAAAACTCTACCAACTGGTGAGCAAGATGTATGAGATAGGCGAAATACCCTCAGACTTCAAGAGGAATACAATAATTCCAATCCCAAAGAAAGCAGGTGTTGACAGATGTGAAAATTACAGAACTATCAGTTTAATAAGACACAGCTGCAAAATACTAACGCGAATTCTATACACACGAATGGAAAAACTGGTAGATGCCGACCTCGGGGAAGATTAGTTTGGACTCCGTAGAAATGTTTGAACACGTGAGGCAATACTGTCCCTACGACTTATCTTAGAAGCTAGATTAAGGAAGGGCAAACCTACGTTTCTAGCATTTGTAGACTTACAAAAAGCTTATGACAATGTTGATTGGAATACTCTCTTTCAAATTCTGAAGGTAGCAGTAGGGAACGAAAGGCTATTTACAATTTGTACAGAAACCAGATGGCAGTTATGAGAGTCGGAGGGCATGAAAGGGAAGCAGTGGTTGGGAAGGGAGTGAGACAGGGTTGTAGCCTCTCCCCGATGTTATTCAATCTGTATATTGAGCAAGCAGTAAAGGAAACAAAAGAAAAATTCGGAGTAGGTATTAAAATCCATGGAGAAGAAATAAAAACTTCGAGGTTCGCCGAATTCTATCAGAGACAGCAAAGGACTTGGAAGAGCAATTGAACAGAATGGACAGTGTCTTGAAAGGAGGATATAAGAAGAACATCAACAAAAGCAAAACGAGGATAATGGAATGTAGTCAAATTAAGTCGGGTGATGCTGAGGGAATTAGATTAGGAAATGAGACTCTTAAAGTAGTAAAGGAGTTTTGCTATTTGGGGAGCAAAATAACTGATGATGGTCGAAGTAGAGAAGATATAAAATGTAGACTGGCAATGGCAAGGAAAGCGATTCTGAAGAAGAGAAATTTGTTAACATCGAGTATAGATTTAAGTGTCAGGAAGGCGTTTCTGAAAGTATTTGTATGGAGTGTAGCCATGTATGGAAGGGAAACATGGACGATAAATAACTTGGACAAGGAGAGAATAGAAGCTTTCGAAATGTGGTGCTTTAGAAGAATGCTGAAGATTAGATGGGTAGGTCACATAACTAATGATGATGTATTAAGTAGAAATGGGGAGAAGAGGAGTATGTGGCACAACTTGAGAAAAAGAAGGGACCTTTTAGTAGGAAATGTTCTGAAGCATCAAGGGATCACAAATGTAGCATTAGATGGCAGCGTGGAGGGTAAAAATCGTAGAGGGGGCGGACCAAGAAATGAATACACTAAGCAAATTCAGGAGGATGTGGGTTGCAGTACGTACTGGGAGATGAAGAAGCTTGCACAGGATAGGGTAGCATGGAGAGCTGCATCAAACCAGTCTCAGGACTGAAGACAACAACAACAACAACATAAGGTACCAGCATTGACGCTGACTTACATGAGTTATACGTTTTATTGAACACTGATGAATTTTAAATTAAATGTAGACGTTTAAACTTACTTTACTTTTTTGATTTTATTTTCCCCATCATCTGTTTACTTAAAACAATAATATAATTATGTAACAAATGAGCTGATAGTGTGGGTGACTATTCGATAGATTTAAAAATTTTACAACAGTAATAAAAATTTGTCAGTCACCCACGCATACTTTCCACCCTAGGTTCGGAAGGTTTTAAAACCACTAGGCTCATTATCCAGGGCTGCCAGTATCATGCGAAAGCTGACCGGACTTATCGTAACACTTCAGTGTACCATTACTCGCTCTGAGAACTTAACATAGTGCGTTCTTTGAGTCTGTGGCCTGTTTTGCTACCAGTGCATGGGCCCACCGAGTACGTCTTGTGACGTATAGGAACATTCGTGCGGCGAGGGCAGAGAAGTACCCACGTAAGGCTGTAAAGAGCTTTCAACACCACGTCAGTGGAATCACTCTGCCTGGTGCTTGGAACCTTCTCTATCGACTTAACCATTGAGTTTCGGGCTGCAATGCACTGGTTGAAGAGGGGGAGACAGGAGAAGGTAAGACCTGGATACCGGACAAATGGAATGGCAGTTAAGTATAAAGGGCCGTAGGGTATATAATTTCTTCCCATACTTCAGGGAACGTCTAAGACTGAGCCATAAGAGTCCCAGCCGGGAAATGTTTCACTTTCTGACAGGTCACGACACTTGCACTGCGCAGTTACACAGCATAGGCCGCAGCCATGTGGGGAAAATGGATTCCCAGAGCACATACTTTTTCATTGTCACCGATACAGAGCACCATACGAGACATCAACACAATACGACAATGACATGATACGGGCAATAAGAGACAGAGACGTGAGGGAGTTAATAAATAAAGTCGCTGATGATGTCTGACGGACATTACATGATGAGTAACGAAGACACAGCCGTATAACAGAACAGTGCAACACACACAAAGCACGGAAGACAGCAGTTCCAATTCGTGCACCAACACAGACAGCACTACCGAAACACACTTACTCAGACAGCAACACCTTCACCAACACGTACCGCAGACAACCTTACACAACATCTAGAATAATTAAACTGTATTATAATAAACATTGTAATGCAATCAACTATGTAAACCTGTTCTAGCTTAAGGATATCCCTCCCGGGGTCATTGTATGACTGTTGGGATGTAGCATTTGTAACGGAACACTTAGTGTATAAGCAACATAACAGGTAAAATTCAAGACACATAACATAGGAACTAAAGGTTTAATTAATAGCCCCAAAAACACACTTTACGCTAACATGCCACTGCGCTTTCCACAATGCTCGTAACAAAATGTTGAAATGGCTCTGAGAACTATGGGACTTAACATCTATGGTCATCAGTCACTAGAACTTAGAACTACTTAAACCTAACTAACCTAAGAACGTCACACAAGACCCATTCATCACGAGGCAGAGAAAATCTCTGACCCCACCAGGAATCGAACCCAGGACCTCGTGCTCGGGAAGCGAGAACGCGACCGCGAGACAACGAGCTGCATACTGCTCGTAATAGTTACAGCGTTTTAGTAAATAGTGTTTAGAAATATTAGTCCGTAAATTGAACTGTAGCTAACCGGATTTGCAAGGCTCTAAGTAGTTCCGAGGCTTTCAGACCAGGCTGGCTCAGAAAAGCTAACCTTTCTCTCTCTCTCTCTCTCTCTCTCTCTCTCTCTCTTGCTATCCACATCTTTCCTGTCATCTATCACCAAATGTTCTTATTTTTTTTTCTTTCAATTATTAATGTGTTTTTGATTTATTATTAGTTCCGTTGTAATTGCTGAAAAAATAATTGCTATTTGTAACACGGAATATGCTTTGTAATCTACATGAGAAGCTGTGAAATTAACGACATGTTATAAAATGTAAGGCAACAAGTCTCTAAATGAGCAATAAATCTAAACCAATCAATCAACATAATGAGTAAATAAAAGTGGTTTTAATGTTATGTACTTGATAACCTTTCCTGGTACCATCTCATGAGCGTCACGGTCCACTCGGCTTCATTATGTGATTCTTGGTCCGACAAGTGCCCGGCCAAGCGACTCCATCCAGGGGACTTGCAAGCAGTGTTGTCGGTAGACGAGGAGGCGACTGTTGTGTTTGTATCCAGCCGTACCGACAGTCCAGGTCTTCTCTTAGACGTAAGCACGGACAATGCCTGGGGGAGGCGCTGGGACGTTAGCTGTCAGATGCGGAGACCGGACTACTCGTAGTAGGCAGAAGAATGCAAGTGACAGGGCTTTACGGATCTGATAGCATCTTCCCAATGCCCAGCCGATCACATAAGCAACACGGAGTAATAGGCTTGGCCAGTGTCTAAATTCTTATGGGAGGAAATTATTGACGTCGGTTTGCCTCAGGAGGAGTGGTTTTCTGGTGAGCTTTCTACTATAAGCGAGGGCGAATGTGATTGGCTGTCTCCTCCTGAACACTCGGATAGGAGCTTAAACTTTATTACAAATTATTCTGATTGGTGACTGCGTCACGTGTCTGCCCAGCGATTGATCGAATGCTGTGCCAGGAGGGCCCGTGTGAAAAGAAGCAGTCTTGCAGCAGGACCAATGCCTCCAGGAGTTTTGGTAGATGTCGGACTAAGTGTTCGGACCTCAATGCAGTTTGGTGTGTAGACTTTCTGTAGACGACGGAAGCAGAATCCGGGCGCACGAAATTACCTTCTGCTACCGGCATGCAAGGTGAAGGCGAGAGTTGCAGTAGCACCGCACACCTGTTGTATAGTATTTGACAGTTGTAGCATCGCGCTTTAGTGTTTACTTCGTAGATTCTTATTTAAATTGCCTGTGAGTTTCGTATAGGAGGTGCAATTTCGAGTTTTAGTTACTGTAATCGCAAAATTCAGCAGATTGTAGCGCAGTCGTTAGGCATTTGTACGGGTTAGTTGATACATTCTTTGCGTGTTCCGCTTGCGTTATCTAGGCACGGACTCGTGTTTCCGTAACTGTTGTTCAACATCGATCAGAATGGACAGCGACTGCGATTGCTGTGTTCGGATGAGGGCTGACTTGGCATCCCTTCGCTCACAGCTGCAATCGGCGCTGACTTCGGTCGCGCAGCTTGAGGCTGTTGCCAATGGGCACCACTGTGGGGAGCCGGACTCGGGTATCACGGGGATGTCAACCTCGTCCCGTCTGTCCCCAGATCGGTCTGCCGAGGTGGTTACCCCGGTTGCTGCCCGCAGTGGGGCTGAGCCCTCGCCTGTGGTTGATTGGGAGGTCGTTCCAAGGCGTGGCAGGCAGCGAAAGGCGTCCCCGGAGGCTGATCAGAAAGCCTCCCCGGTGCGTCTGACAAACCGGTTTCAGGCACTGTCTCTGGCTGAGCCAGATGCAGCTGCCTGCCCTGTTTCATTCTCAGCCTTCAAGGTCCGGGAAATCGCAGAGGATGGGCTTAATGGTAGTTGGGAGCTCCAATGTTAGGCGCGTAATGGGGCCCCTTAGGGATACGGCGGCTAAGGAGGGGAAGAAATCCAGTGTGCACTCCGTGTGCATTCCGGGAGGAATCATAACTGATGTGGAAAGGATCCTTCCGGATGCCATGAAGAGCGCAGGGTGCAGCCAGCTGCAGGTGGTGGCACATGTCGGCACTAATGACGTGTGTCGCTTTGGATCTGAGGAAATTCTCTCTGGATTCCAGCGGCTATCTGATTTGGTGAAGGCTGCCGGTCTTGCTTACGAGATGAAGGCAGAGCTCACCATCTGCAGCATCGTTGACAGAACCGACTGCGGACCTTTGGTGCAGAGCCGGGTGGAGGGTCTGAATCAGAGGCTCAGACGGTTTTGCGACCGTATTGGCTGCAGATTCCTTGACTTGCGCCATAGGGTGGTGGGGTTTCGGGTTCCGCTGAATAGGTCAGGAGTTCACTACACTAAGCTGGCGGCTACACGGGTAGCGGAGGATGTGTGGCGTGGACTGGGCAGTTTTTTAGGTTAGAAGGCCTCGGGAAAGTGCGGGATGGGCTGCAATGTCAAAGGGTGCTTGGCAATTACAGGACGTGCTTGGATCAAGGAACAGTCGGAATTATAGTTGTAAATTGTTGTAGTTGCGCTGGAAAAGTCCCTGAGCTTCAAGCGCTAATAGAAAGCACAGAAGCTGATATCGTTATAGGTACAGAAAGCTGGCTAAAGCCTGAAATAAGTTCTGCAGAAATTTTTACGAAGTCTCAGACGGTGTTCAGGAAAGATAGATTAGGCAGAATTGCTGGTGGAGTGTTTGTGTCTGTCAGTAGTGGTTTATCTTGTAGTGAAGTCGAAGTAGATACTCCGTGCGAATTGGTGTGGGTGGAGGTTATACTTAACAGCCGAATTAAGTTAATAATTGGCTCCTTCTACCGACCCCCAGACTCCGATGATACAGTTGCGGAACAGTTCAGAGAAAGTTTGAGTCTCGTAACAAATAAATACCCCACTCATACGGTTATAGTTGGTGGGGACTTCAACCTACCCTCGGTATGTTGGCAAAAATACATGTTCAAAACCGGTGGTAGGCAGAAAACATCTTCCGAGATTGTCCTAAATGCATTCTCCGAAAATTATTTCGAGCAGTTAGTCCACGAACCCACGCGAATTGTAAATGGTTGCGAAAACACACTTGACCTCTTGGCCACAAACAATCCAGAGCTGATAGAGAGCATCATGACTGATACAGGAATTAGTGATCACAAGGTCATTGTAGCTAGTCTCAATACCATTTCTTCCAAATCCATCAGAAACAAACGCAAAATAATTTTATTTAAAAAGGCGGATAAAGTGCCACTAGAAGCCTTCCTAAAAGACAATTTCCATTCCTTCCGAACTGACTATGCGTATGTAGACGAGATGTGGCTCAAATTCAAAGATATAGTAGCAACAGCAATTGAGATATTCATACCTCATAAATTCTTAAGAGATGGAACGGATCCCCCGTGGTACACAAAAAAGGTCCGAACGCTGTTGCAGAGGCAACGTAAAAAGCATGCGAAGTTCAGAAGAACGCGAAATCCCGAAGATGGGCTAAAATTTACAGACGCGCGAAATTTGGCACGTACTTAGATGCGAGATGCCTTTAATAGGTTCCACAACGAAACATTGTCTCGAAATTTGGTAGAAAATCCGAAGAAATTCTGGTCGTATGTAAAGTACACAAGCGGCAAGACGCAGTCAATACCTTCGCTGCGCAGTGCCGATGATACTGTTATCGACGACTGTGCCGCTAAAGCGGAGTTACTGAACGCATTTTTCCGAAATTCCTTCACCAGGGAAGACGAATGGAATATTCTAGAATTTGAAACACGAACATCTGCTAGCATGAGTTTCTTAGAAGTAGATACCTTAGGGGTTGCGAAGCAACTCAAATCGCTTGATACGGGCAAGTCTTCAGGTCCAGATTGTATACCGATTAGGTTCCTTTCAGATTACGCTGATACTATAGCTCCCTACTCAGCACTCATATACAACCGCTCGCTCACCGATAGATCTGTACCTACAGATTGGAAAATTGCGCAGGTCGCACCAGTGTTCAAGAAGGGTAGTAGGAGTAATCCATTTAACTACAGACCTATATCATTGACGTCGGTTTGCAGTAGGGTTTTGGAGCATATACTGTATTCAAACATTATGAATCACCTCGAAGGGAACGATCTATTGACACGTAATCAGCATGGCTTCAGAAAACATAGCTCTTGTGCAACGCAGCTAGCTCTTTATTCACACGAAGTAATGGCCGCTATCGACAGGGGATCTCAAGTTGATTCCGTATTTCTAGATTTCCGGAAAGCTTTTGACACCGTTCCTCACAAACTATGGGGTATCGTCTCAGTTGTGCGACTGGATTCGTGATTTCCTGTCAGGAAGGTCGCAGTTCGTAGTAATAGACGGCAAATCATCGAGTAAAACTGAAGTGATATCAGGTGTTCCCCAGGGAAGCGTCCTGGGACCTCTACTGTTCCTGATCTATATAAATGACCTGGGTGACAATCTGAGCAGTTCTCTTAGACTGTTCGCAGATGATGCTGTAATTTACCGTCTAGTAAGGTCATCCGAAGACCAGTATCAGCTGCAAAGCGATTTAGAAAAGATTGCTGTATGGTGTGTCAGGTGGCAGTTGACGCTAAATAACGAAAAGTGTGAGATGATCCACATGAGTTCCAAAAGAAATCCGTTGGAATTCGATTACTCGATAAATAGTACAATTCTCAAGGCTGTCAATTCAACTAAGTACCTGGGTGTTAAAATTACGAACAACTTCAGTTGGAAGGACCACATAGATAATATTGTCGGGAAGGCGAGCCAAAGGTTGCGTTTCATTGGCAGGACACTTAGAAGATGCAACAAGTCCACTAAAGAGACAGCTTACACGACACTCGTTCGTCCTCCGTTAGAATATTGCTGCGCGGTGTGGGATCCTTACCAGGTGGGATTGACGGAGGACATCGAAAGGGTGCAAAAAAGGGCAGCTCGTTTTGTATTATCACGTTATAGGGGTGAGAGTGTGGCAGATATGATACACGAGTTGGGATGGAAGTCATTACTGCATAGACGTTTTTCGTCGCGGCGAGACCTTTTTACGAAATTTCAGTCACCAACTTTCTCTTCCGAATGCGAAAATATGTTGTTGAGCCCAACCTACATAGGTAGGAATGATCATCAAAATAAAATAAGAGAAATCAGAGCTCGAACAGAAAGGTTTAGGTGTTCGTTTTTCCCGCTCGCTGTTCTGGAGTGGAATAGTAGAGAGATAGTATGATTGTGGTTCGATGAACCCTCTGCCAAGCACTTAAATGTGAATTGCAGAGTAGTCATGTAGATGTTAATGCTGTTGTAATTATCGTAAGATCTTCTCAACGTTGAGGACTGAGTGCGTATCGCAAGGAATATATATGGACTTCAGCTAAGGTAATGGGCTAAATCAACTATAATATGGATAAATTGGTAACCAAGCCTGGTCAAGTGGTCTTAATCTTCTTCCTTTCCTTTCCTCTCCTTTCCTTTCCTTTCCTTTCTTACTCTGTAAAAGCTACATAGCCACTGATTTAATAAATTAGACTTGCGTGGTGTCTGAAGCAACAGTTCCACTTCCTTAATTCAGCCCTTGTCTTCCCTCTACTAATTACCTATCACTCTCAATTTTAACTTTTTTTCTTAATTTTTAATTTTTTGTGACTCACTGTATTAGTCTCAGAGATTGATTCTTTAGTCAAGCACCTGTACCGCACGTGGCACCCCAAAATTTTTGCACCATTTGGTAGGATAAAAGATAATATGAAGATGTTAATTAAAGCATATAATGAGTTTGTTAAACTTCTCTTCGAATTGCACGATACAACGTGTTCCCATATTCTGTACTCTTTAGCCTTATGTGAGCCGTGAGAGAAAATTAACGAATATGTTAGCGACGTGATCGTTGATTGGTCGTTTTATAATTCGATAATTAAAAAACCGTTGCACAATTTTCTCTTAGTTAGCCCTCAGTTACACGACATCCTTGTTATAAGTCGAAGTGATCCAATCTTATGAGAAGTGTGGTCAAACATTCAGAGAAAGTTTTTGAAATGGTCGACAAATAAAACTATTAAGTCGTGAACATAATTAAATAGGTAACTCATTGAATGCAATCTCGATTCTAGCGTCTGATAATACACTCATGGAAATTGAAATAAGAACACCGTTAATTCATTGTCCCAGGAAGGGGAAACTTTATTGACACATTCCTGGGGTCAGATACATCACACGATCACACTGACAGAACCACAGGCACATAGACACAGGCAACAGAGCAGCATGCACAATGTCGGCACTAGTACAGTGTATATCCATCTTTCGCAGCAATGCAGGTTGTTATTCTCCCATGGAGACGATCGTAGAGATGCTGGATGTAGTCCTGTTGAACGGCTTGCCATGCCATTTCCACCTGGCGCCTCAGTTGGACCAGCGTTCGTGCTGGACATGCAGACCAAGTGGGACGACGCTTCATACAGTCCCAAACATGCTCAATGGGGGACAGATCCGGAGATCTTGCTGGCCAGGGTAGTTGACTTACACTTTCTAGAGCACGTTGGGTGGCACGGGATACATGCGGACGTGCATTGTCCTGTTGGAACAGCAAGTTCGCTTGTCAGTCTAGAAATGGTAGAACGATGGGTTCGATGACGGTGTGGATGTACCGTGCACTATTCAGTGTCCCCTCGACGATCACCAGAGGTGTACGCCCAGTGTAGGAGATCGCTCCCCACACCATGATGCCGGGTGTTTGCCCTGTGTGCCTCGGTCGTATGCAGTCCTGATTGTGGCGCTCACCTGCACGGCGCCAAACACGCATACGATCATCATTGGCCACAAGGCAGAAGCGACTCTCATCGCTGAAGACGACACGTCTCCATTCGTCCCTCCATTCACGCCTGTCGCGACACCACAGGAGGCGGGCTGCACGATGTTGGGGCGTGAGCGGAAGACGGCCTAACGGTGTGCGGGACCGTAGCCCAGCTTCATGGAGACGGTTGCGAATGGTCCTCGCTGATACCCCAGGAGCAACAGTGTCCCTAATTTGCTGGGAAGTGGCGGTGCGGTCCCCTACGGCACTGCGTAGGATCCTACGGTCTTGGCGTGCATCTGTGCGTCGCTGCGGTCCGGTCCCAGGTCGACGGGCACGTGCACCTTCCGCCGACCACTGGCGACAACATCGATGTACTGTGGAGACCTCACGCCCCACGTGTTGAGCAATTCGGCGGTACGTCCACCCGGCCTCCCGCATGCCCACTATACGCTTTCGCTCAAAGTCCGTCAACTGCACATACAGTTCACGTGCACGCTGTCGCGGCATGCTACCAGTGTTAAAGACTGCGATGGAGCTCCGTATGCCATGGCAAACTGGCTGACACTGACGGCGAAGGTGCACAAATGCTGCGCAGCTAGCGCCATTCGACGGCCAACACCGCGGTTCCTGGTGTGTCCGCTGTGCCGTGCGTGTGATCATTGCTTGTACAGCCCTCTCGCAGTGTCCGGAGCAAGTATGGTGGGTCTGACACACCGGTGTCAATGTGTTCTTTTTTCCATTTCCAGGAGTGTATATAAAGGAGAAATATTTGTGAAGAAAACGTGAAACAAGGTACAAAGACTTCCACAAGTGTCAAATACATCATTCTTAACAAAAACTATCATATCATTAAAAATGTTTAAAAAACGAAGAGACGAAAAGTAGCTTCTAATCGTAATGACTACAATTTAACTGCTGGCGATGCTTTGTGAAGCTCCAGATGAATGAGCTTCTCACTTTTCACACAGCTTGAGACTCAGATGAATCGAAATAACAAGAAGAGATGACCATAGATGATCATGGGACAGTACTTCTATCCAGTGTCTCGCAGTTAGTGTATTTTGCTCATAGCTTATTTCTCGGTTGTTTCCTACTAACGACCTCTCCCGGCTATAACAACGTACACACGTGAATTTTCGAGACTGCTACCGCAAATATAAATGAAAGTTTTGGTATAGCTGTGCAACGATTCCAACAAAAAAACTATAAGGAAATTAAAGAAGCTGTACGATGGCAGGAAAACAGGCACTATAAGGAAGTTAAAAAGGCTGTACCATCGCAGAAAAACAGACACTAGACTTTTTTAGGAGAATTAGCGATTTTACCTTCAAGAGAAAGTATAACTGCCATTTCCCGGCTACAGACCCACCAGGCCATGTAAGTAACTGAACTTGCCAGTGAAACAGCAGAACTGCTTAATACGGCACAGGAGAAATTTCCGTTGCAAGTTCCAAACTTGTCTACTGCGCTACAAGAAACCAAGAACACGGAGGAAATATTAGATTCAGCAGTTGCTTAACTTGTCTAGAAAGACATTTTCTAATTCGTCTCGCAAAACAGAGGCGAGTCAACCGAAACGCTCGTCCAGAAAGCTATCCCTGAATAACACTTGCGCAGTTGGAATATTAAATTCAAGATAAAGTTACGAAAAGATAGTGTGGAGGATCCATTTGAGATGATCCTCATACCTACGCATTTAATTATCAAAAACAAAATTGAAACCTAACGGGACACAAAGTTGTAAAAACCCGAGTGTAATTTATATCAATATGGAATTGAATGGGACGGGTGGGCGATTATGCCACTGCGTCACGCGGTATGCGTTTACTGTTTTGAACAATATGGTATTCACAGTATACGGAATTCGATTACCAAATGCGAACATCCACAAACAGTGTTATGTTGTATTGTCGTTTTTGTTGTTATGTATTAGAGGTGGCGCCAATGAAGTATTAGTGAGGAAAAGTGTCATCAAGATTCTAATAGTAAAATGAATTTTAGTTACTCATAACGTTAATTGCGTCTCATAACGCTACAAAACCGACACCCCTTTTATTTTCACTTGGCTTAAAGCAGCTACAGATGAGGAGACTAGCTTAAATAATTTTCCATGCTATTTATTTGTTATGTTTGACTTGCAGTCGGTGCATCTCGATATTATTCATATTTGTGCCTTAGACACAGATCATAGTTACAGACAAGTGAATAGAATTCATTGGACTACACAAGGTATTTGTGGTCCAAGTCTACGCAGTGGCAGCCTGTGACACCACATCTTCGAAGGACGAGCTTCCCCTGTTCCAGTCAACTCATGAAATACCTTGCCCGAGCAAACGTAGTAGGCGTGTCGCTTGTCTAATGGAGAATTGGTAGCAGTAGAAGATACGTTCGGCATCGATTTATTTCCTAGAGTGTTTCAGAATTATCCCGGTAACTTCATTCGATATATTATTGTCTTTAGATTAAATTTTATGGATTACTATCACTGAAGGGTTGATATAGAGATAGAAATGTTATCGTTTTGAATCCTCGAAGCTTCTTACAACAGAAACAGCACCTTACTTCGCCATTTACGTTGTCAACAGAAACAGCACCTTACTTCACCATTTACGTTGTGAACTCTCTGTGTTTGGGACGACAAGGGAGCACTGGTTGACGCAGTTGTATGCAAGTTTGGCGGTAAGAAGTGTGCCCTTCAAGCAAAAGAGTATGTTAGTTTTCGGCTCTAATCTTGCTGCAGACAAAATTTTTACCTCTTCTGTGGTGGAGACTTTAACAGTCTGACCGACAATCAGTAAAGAAATCCTAGTACAAATTCTTTCCCTTACGTTTTGTCGTTATCTTGATTCTGTATCCTGCAGATCTAAAGGTGACAACCTGTCTGAACTGTACACTTGTCAGTGCCTTATTTTTCTGCTTCTATTTTCTTCACCTAATTGTGGCACTGAGTAATTTGTTAGCTAGATTTTGTTACGTATCTACCCCAACTGCTACATTTATATACTTCCTTGGTAGTCTCGTAACGCTGCTAGAATATGACTTAACATAAACACAGACCAGGTCGAAGCGCAAATTGCTTATTGTTCGGTTAAATTGTGCATTCGTTTTTCAAAAAAGACCTGTTCATATCGCTATTATGATAAGTTGTAATTAATTCGTGTTAGTCGGTCTATACCAAATTGCGTTTTACGGTACTTTTATTGAACACAGCACATAAAAGTAGAGATCAATAAATCGGCAGTAATATAGTCGCCTACATTATCCAAATCAAGTAAAACTGTTCAGTTCAGCATAACGATGAGGCCTGGGGTCTCGCGAGTTGTATCATAGGCCGTGCAGGACAACCACGGAACTGGTTACGCTGGTTTTAGAAACGCCAGTCATGTACAATCTCTCGTGTGATCATGTGTGGAGTCATTGCAACAGAAGCGGGAACAACAATTTCGGTGACGCCGTCTGCGCTTGTTCTAAGTCAGTCGCCTTGCTTTGACTTGAGACTTTCTGTTTCCTGAAGCGTGATTAGCAGACTAGAAAAGACCTGTGGGGAAAATGGGTTTCTTTTCAGGATACCGCTCTGTGTAGAACCTATGCCGGAGTTCCATTTCAAAAAAAGATGCGGTTTTTACTCAAGGACTGCGTCTTCTGTTCGCAACACACGGCGCAAAGTACTACAGCACTGCTCCACTTGTGTCCGTACAGTAAATAAGAGAGCATTTGTGCAGTTACTGTTTTCTTAGCCTACATTCTCCGCAGGTGAGTAACATTTCTATGCTCTCTTCACTGGTATACACTGTACTCACACTTACCTTCAGCTGAATAGTTGACTGAAGGATCGATGCAAAATTTCCTTGCTTTCCATTTGTTTACTGTTAACTTCAGTAAATGGACACGTACGTTACTCCTGCTATCTGCTATGTGTGCTAGTACAACGTGATGCTTACGCGAGTGCTACAGCGCAGTTCGTTTTTGAACAGGTTTTGAAGAGAGGAAGTGGATTACCATATAAAAAATAGAATGTGCGGTTTAAATAGACGTACTGCTGCTCGTATCTATGTAACGAACAAAGTTACAAGCACTGGAATCATTCTGGTTAACGCCCCCTTATCATGTAGCTAAACAATGTTTGTTTCATGGATCTTTTTATTTTGCTTCTGGAGAACAAGTTATTTGGTATGATGAAGATAAATGAGGAACTGTGTGCAATCGAATATTCATGGGATTTCGCTGCTGTTAAGCTAACTTCATTTGCGTAATAGTATTTGCATCTTTAATAAGCAGATTATGTGAAGCTAAGAAACAATTTTAGAATTTTCCAGCATTCATAGACTATTACAGCGTAGAGAAAAAATGAATACAAAGCTAATAAAAAACGAACCCATCAGGCAGGAAATCACAAATGAAGACAAGAAAGATGTTTACTTTTTAAGACATGATATGTGCAACAGGAAACTATACAAGTTTACTAGGAAATTGGCGTTGCACGTACAAAGAGGAAATGGGCTATTATTTGTTAAATAATCGTAGAAAAACGGAAATAGATGTTGCAGACATGAAGAAGGAATGTAAGAAGAAAATTTCAAAGTTAAGGGCACTCCTTAAACCACAGGGAAGAGTCGCATGCAAACGATAGCACGAATGTGACAGAATACTCTGAGTTAAGCAAAAAAATATTCGGGATAAACTTCAGCAATGAGGAGGATATACAACAAAAGGTTAAAAAATTTGAAAATAATAAATCTGTCAGATGTTGTATAGCTATATTTCCAAAAAGGCCCACTTCTCCACTTTTTATAATGAATTTTGTGTTTAGATTTATTGTTACGTATTACAAGTGACAGAACTAAATGCATTCTCCTCATCTTTTTATCACTTTGATTAAATACTGATGCTGTTTCTAACTTTTATGTAGAAAGATCTTTGATTCCATTGGACTATTACATATGGTCACATTTCGTCATCTAGATTCTGAGTCGTGGAGACAACGTTTTTGTACTTTTAATAATCAGTAGGTAACTCAGTATCACTGTATTTAGTAATTAAACTCATTTCATAATATACCCATCTGTTTGCTAATATGCAATATCACTGCAGCATTGCCTGCTGATAACTTGTTGCTGCCATGATATTCATTTTAGCACTTATCATCGTGTTGTATGTCGCACTATGACGAGATACGTAGTAATTACATCTTTTGTATTTCTTCTTTATGCCATGTACGCGTTTCTTTAGGTTGTAATGTTGTACACATACATTGCACTGTTTTACACTGATGTGTTTCTTACATGCGTCCCTCTTTTGTCATTATAGAACAACCTGTTCTTTTCCCAAGTAACATGGCCACTGAAAATATTTCAGAATCGGTTCAAGATATGATTTATTTTTTATCCAACAATACAGTGAAAAACCTGTTTTAATGGATGTACGTGGTTTTGGAGGCATTTGATGCACAGTGTACATTTATATACCACATGTCGACGTGTATAGGGAATCTTGTAACAAGAAGGACCAAGTAGCGTTCA